>NW_006160044.1:470510-476144 GCF_000334495.1 Tupaia belangeri chinensis
GCGCGGCTGCGCTGGGGGGGCGGGCGTGAGCCCCCCCCTCCATGACTGTTTTAAGTGTGGATGATTACATTAGAAAAATGAACCTTTTTAAAAAAAAGAATTATTGATTTAATTTTATTCATTATTATTATGATGATGATTATTCAATTTGACTACAGAGAGACAGCAAAAGGAGAGTGAAGGACCAGATCACCATATCTGGGACTCAAACTGTGGTCGACCACATGGGAGTCCAGCACTTTAACCACCATGCCACCTGCCAGCCCTGAAGATGAACCTTCTAATGGGGTATTTTGAGAAAACTTAAAAATCTTAGGGACTGTCACTAACATACGCTATCTTCAAGGTGCTAGCTATCATCTTAGTTTTAGCCACAGTGAAAGGCGGGTGCAGACTGGGGACTGGGGACTTGAGATTCGAATTCGGAAGTAACCTGTGATAGTCACTGTATCATTGTTCCTGCCTGGAAAAAGCTGGACCCCAAACTTCTCTGATGTCCCACACATGGCTTGACGACACACTCACGGGCCTGAGTCTTTCAACAGCGTCTTGGTACAGCAGAAGCAGTAGCATTGGTTGGAAAAATCTCCCAAGCCTGCTCATACCCCGCCCCCTGCCAGAAACCAGCAGGATCCGCCCTCCAGAGGCAGCCACGCTTCCTGGCAGAGAAATTGCGAAGGAGAGGGCGCTGTTTGCAGGGAGCCTTCCGTGACTTTCCACTGAGCTGTGGGAAAATTTGACAGTTGACCGTGACTGAATCATAACCCAGAGGTCCTCACCACCCAGATCTTTGAAGATTCCTTTCGCTTCTTTCCCCAAAGGGGACCTGACAAACTCCAGTTGGCTAATTCCACGTCCTTTCTGCTCCTGGCAGCTCTGTGTAGATGCGGCTGTGTACTATCGTGGTATCGGATAACCGCATCACACCTATAGTAGCTTATATTTACTAGTACTTCCCATGTGTCAGGGTTTTCTTAAAAAAATAATAATTTGGGGACCAGTGGTTGGCGTAATGGCTTTGTCGTTGGACTCCCACGTATTCGGTCACGGTTCGCGTCCCGGACCCGGTGGCTTAAAACTCACGCCAGGCACGTTTGCATGCATGCCCAAGATCCCGAGAGGAGAATGGAGGAGAAGGGATTGCGGCGTGGCCATCCCCCCTGGGGGGGTGATTTCTCGCTTTCTGTCTCTCTCTCTCTGTCTGGCGAGTGCACGCGCCCTATAGCAAAAACCTCTCCAAAAAAAGAAAATTAACTTTATTGATTATTTCTAAGAATTGGTTATTTGATTTATTTATAGTTAATAAATTTATTATTTAATTTTTATTATTTTAACATTTTATTTATTATTATTATTTTCTTTTTAGAGAGGTTTTTTTTTACTATAGGGCGCGTGGGCTCGCCAGAAAGACAGAGAGAGACAGAGAGACAGAAAACGAGAAATCGCCCCCCAGGGGGGATGGTCACGCCGCAATCCCTTCTCCTCCATTCTCCTCTCAGGATCTTGGGCACGCACGCACACGCGCCTGGCGTGAGTTTTAAGCCACCGGGTCCAGGATGTGAACCACGGTCGACTACATGGGAGTCCAGCGACATAGCCATTACACTAACTGCTGGTCCCGTTAAAATGCATATTACCAGGGGCCAGCAGATGGTATAGTGGTTACATCGCTGGACTCCCACATGGCCAACTATGGTTTGAGTCCCAGACCCAGTGGCTTGAAAATCACGCTGGGCCCATGTGCGCGCATGCCCAAGATCCCAGAAGGAGAATGGAGATGGGACTGTGGCATGGCCATCCCCCCAGGGGGTGATTTCTCGTTTTGCCTCTCACTGTCTGTCTCTCTTTCCAGCAAGCACACATGCCCTAGGGCAAAACCTCTAAGAAAAATATATATACATATATCCAAAGAAGGGGTTCAGAGGAGTAGAAGAAAGGAAAAGGAGGGTTAGAACCCAGGCAAGGAGAGGGCTCTGGGTAGGCAGAGGCCCAGGGAAGCAGTGGGTCCCTCATGGTGGAGAATGGGTGCCATGGGGTGATAGAAAAGGCGGGAGAGGGTTGGAGAACACCGCACCGCAGCCGTGGCCTACTCGAAGATCTCCCCCGGCCAAACAGATACAACCGTCCCTGTAGATCTTATTATTTCTACAGCTGTGACTTAACTGCTGCTTATCTTTCCTCCAGGAGATTCCTTGGAATGAAACCAATGGGAGCCCGGGCTCTGGGAGAGTCTCAGAGCAGATGGGCCAGCAGCAGCCAGAAAGCTTGTTGCCTTTGGCTAGGACCAACACCCTGGATCTGAACATCTTGTGAGTGAGCCCCAGCAGGCTCGGCCTCGGGCCCGAGTGCAGCTGGCCCGCTTCTCCTTAAAGAAGGACCCTGTGTCCTCCCACACCGTCCCCTCGTGTGGATGCTGCAAATCACATTCTCAGAGCGCTCTCGAACCCGAAACCGTGTTCCCCATTAGCAGCTCCGGGAGGACGGCGTCTTAATGCTCTCGGCTGCTCAGTGTGTCTGGAAGAGTAATGTGTGCAGGCTTGGGAGGCCTGGCTTCCGGGTCTCGCCCAACTTCTAATGTTCCTTTGGTCCTTATGTAAATCGTTCCTTCCTGGGCCACAGTTTCCTCAGCTATAAAGTTGTTTATAATCAGAATAGCTGACATTTTTAAAATGTTCACTATGTACCAGACATCATCTTTTTTTAAAAAAAATTTTTTTGATTGTATTTATTTATAATTATTTTTTTTCAATTTGAACAGGGAGAGATGGGGGGTGGGGGGAGAGTGAGAAAGCAAACCACCAGGTCTGGGACTCAAACCACCATCATCCGTGTGGGAATCTAGCACCTTAACCACTACTCCACCTGCTGGCCCCACCAGATATAATTGTATTGATTTATTTCAACAGCTCTATAGCATATATTCTATTATTTTCCTACTTTACAGATAAGGAAACTGAAGCTTAGAATTTTCATTCTCCATCCACCCTATTTCAATGGCCAACCCTCCTTTCTCTGCCTTAGTCTTTTTTTTTTTGGAGAGGTTTTTGCTATAGGGCATGTGCGCTCACCACAAAAACAGAGAGAGACAGAGAGACAGAAAGCGAGAAATCACCCCCTAGAGGGAATGGCCATGCCACAATCCCTTCTCCTCCATTCCCCTCTCGGGATCTTGGGCACGCGCACACACCCTCCCAGCGTGGGTTTTAAGCCACCAGGTCCGGGACGCGAACCGTGGTCGACTACGTGGGAGTCCAGCAACATAGCCATTACGCTAACTGCTGGTCCCGCAATAATGATCTTTAATCATGCTACCTTTTGACCCAGGAACACAGGAACTAGGAGTTTATCCTATAGGTTGTATATTCATTCTAGAGTCTAAAATATTAAGTGTAGAGATGTTTACTGTAACACCATTTGCTATAGAAATAGGCTAGCGACAACGGGTCCATCATATAAGGGAAGGCACTAAATAAATTGCGTAGTGATCCAGTGAATTCTATGCAGAAGTGGAAAAGAATGACGTGGATTTGCACGTGCTAATATGCAGCCACCTAAGAAAGAGATTATTAGGTTAAAAAGGGCAGAGGGGGGCCAGCAGGTGGTATAGTGTTTAAGGTGCTGGGCTCCCACATGGCCAGCCGCGGTTCGTGTCCCAGACCTAGTGGCTTGAAACTTCATGCTGGGCGTGTGTGCGTGCGTGCCCGAAGTCCCAAGAGAAGAGATTGCAGCGTGGCCATCCCCTGGGGGTGATTTCTCACTTTCTTTTTCTCTGTCTCTTTCTCCGGCAAGCACACACTGCCTACAGCAAAAATCTGTCTTAAAAAATATTTAAAAATCCCAAACTCCAAATATTAAAAAAGAAAAAAAGCAGAGGGCGTACCAGCAGTTAGCGTAATGGCTATGTCACTGGACTCCCATGTAGTCGACCACAGTTCAAGTCTCGGACCCGGTGGCTTAAACTCACGCCGGGCACGTGTTCATGCATTCTCAAGACCGAGAGGAGAATGGAGGAGAAGGGATTGTGGCGTGGCCATCCCCCCTTGGGGGTGATTTCTTGCTTTCTGTCTGTCTTTGCCTATCTTTTTGGCGAGTGCACATGCCCTATAGCAAAAACCTCTTAAAAAACTAAAAAGGCAGCGGTAAGAACAGTGTATCGTTTCTTTCCATTTGTATTAAAGGAAGAAAGTATATTCAATTTTAAGACATTTATATCTCGACTGTTTCTAAAAGAAGAAACAAACAGTTGCCTCTGAGGAGAAAACCAGACTTCTAGATTGAAATAGAGAATAAACTCTGAGATAAAATTCCTAAGTCACACAATTCACTCGTTTAGTTTATGTGATTCGCGGGACCCGGCGAGGACCTGGCAGTTACACGCTCCGTGAGGCTGACCTACACAGGAAGATCTCAGTTGGCATCTGGGGCCCTCCCTGAGCACACGGGCATGCACATGCCCATGATCCTGGGCTGGCTGAGATCCAGATGGATCACGGCCATCAAGACCCTGTTGGATGGGACCAGTAGGTGGCGTGGAGGTTAAGACCACTGGTCTCCCACACAGCTGACTACGGTTTGAGTCCTGGACCCAGCGGCTTACTTTCTCACTTTCTCTCTCTCTGTCCCTCTCTGGTCAAACTAAAATAAATAAATAAATAAATAAAGTTAAGTAAAATTTTTTTTTTTTTTTGAGAGAGAGATTTTCACTATAGGGCGCATGCGCTCGCCAGACAGAGAGAGACAGAGAGACAGAAAGCGAGAAATCACCCCCCAGGGGGGATGGTCACGCCGCAATCCTTTCTCCTCCATTCTCCTCTCGGGATCTTGGGCACACACGCACACACGCCCGGCGTGAGTTTTAAGCCACCAGGTCTGGGACGCGAACCACGGCCGACTACATGGGAGTCCAGCGACATAGCCATTACGCTAACTGCTGGTTCCCAAGTAAAATAATTCTTAAAAAAATAAAATAAAAAGACCCTGTTGTCCTGTTGGAGGAGCCTTCTCTCACAAACACAAAATAAATAAATAAATAAACATTAAAGAGTAAAGTGTACAATTTAGTAGTTTTAGGTGTACTAAATTATTAATTTTAAAGATTGTGATAAAATATGTATAATATAAAATTTTTTGCCTCAACCCCTTTTAAGTGTATACTTCAATGGTATTAAATACATTTATGATAGTGTATCATTACCCTATTGCTCAAACTTTTTCATCCTCTAAGTAGAAACTCTGTCACCATTATAATGTGGCATTTTGCATTATTTGATTTCTTTCTTTCTTTTAAAAAAAATTTTTTTTTGAGATTTTTGCTATAGAGCATATGCACTTACTGAAGAGACAGAGAGAGACCGAAAATGAGAAACCACCCCCAGGGGGGATGGCCACACAGCAATCCTTTCTCCTCCAGTCTCCTCTCGGGATTTTGGGCACGCACACACATGCCCAGCTTGAGTTTCAAGCCACCAGGTCTGGGACTTGAACTATGGTTGACCATGTGGGAATCCAGTGCCTTAACCACTACACCACCCTGCTGGCCCCAGTATTTGAGTTTTTAAAAAATCGTGTTCATGTATTATTTGTTTTTTCTTTTAAAGAATTATTTATTTTTTATTCATTATTATTATTATTATT
>NW_006160044.1:476301-478083 GCF_000334495.1 Tupaia belangeri chinensis
CTTTTTTCTAAGAATTATTTTATTTATTTATTTATTTATTTTAATTTGACCAGAGAAGAACAGAGTGAGAGAGAAAGAGAGAGAAACTGAGAAAACAAGCCACCAGGTCCGGGACTCAAACCATGGTTAGCCATGTGGGAGTCCAGCGCCCTTAACCATCATGCCACCTGCTGGCAGCTCTTTTTTCTTTTTTTTAAGGCAAGGTCTTGCCGTGTCATGACCCTCCTGCCTCACGTGTTGGACTCACGGGCATATGCTACCTCGCCCAGCCTCTGGTTGGACCAGGAATCTAACCAGCCCTCCCATCTGCTCCCAGCTGGGGAGCACAGCCTCTTAGCAGCATGGGCCACCAGGGGTGGGCCCTTTTAATTTAAAAAACCAATTTAGGGGACCAGCAGTTAGTGTAATGGCTATGTCACTGGACTCCCACGTGGTCGACCGCGGTTCGCATCCTGGACCCGGTGGCTTAAAACTCATGCTGGGCGCGTGTGCGTGCGTGCCCAAGATCCCAAGAGGAGAATGGAGGAGAAGGGATTGCGGCATGACCATCCCCCCTGGGGGATGATTTCTCGCTTTCTGTCTCTATGTCTCTCTCTGTCTGCCTGGCGAGCACACGTGCCCTATAGCGAAAATCTCTCCAAAAAAAAAAAAGGACAAAAAAAAAAAAAAACAATTTAGAAAGTAAAGTAGGGGCCAGACAGTGATGGGGTACTGCGAGGTAATTCCACATGGAGAGGTTCCCTGTTCAAGTCCAGAGACCTTCCTGTGTACCCTGGGCACACATGTACTGGTTCGTGATCCGGAGCTGCCTGAAGACTGGGATTGGACAGAGGCTCAGGACCCTGCTGGGGGTTTTGTCTCTCTGTCCATCTGTCTCTGATGAAGGAAATAAATAAGTCAACCCTTTTTTTTCTTAAGAGAGATTTTTGCTATAGGGTGCATGTGCTTGCCAGAGAGACAGGGAGACAGAAAGATAAATCACCCCCCCAGGGGGTTGGCCATGCTGCAATCCCTTCTCCTCCATTCTCCTCTTGGGATTTTGGACACACACCCCCCAACACACACACCTGGTGTGGGTTTTAAGCTGCTGCATCCAGGGTCTCGAACCGTGGTGAACTACATGGGAGTTCAGTGGTGTAACCATTACTCCATCTGCTGGTCCCATATTTATTATTATTATTATTTTAATTTGACCCGAGAGGCAGCGCCCTAACCCCCAAGCCCCCTGCTGGTCTCTCCACTTCATTCTTAACTCTTATAAACATCATTTTTCAACTAGGTCAGTTTGTGAGTCCACCCTACTCATTGGTGTAGGCTCCTGGAAGCAGGGCTGGGTGGTTAATTCTCTTTAGTGGGTCCACAGTAGACGGTTGGTTTATTGAGTTCAGCTGTGCCATTCTGGAGCTGAAAGGGGAAAAAAAGAAAAAAAAAACCTATGGTTTCTTTTTTTTGGGGGGGGGAGGTTTTTGCTATAAGGCGCGTGCACTCACCAGACAGACAGAGACAGAGACAGAGACAGAAAGCGAGAAATCACTCCACAGGGGGGATGGTCATGCCGCAATCCCTTCTCCTCCATTCTCCTCTCGGGATCTTGGGTATGCAGGCACATGCGCCCGGAGTAAGTTTTAAACCACCGGGTCTGGGACTCGAACTATGGTCAACTACATGGGAGTTCAGCAACATAGCCATTATGCTAACTGCTAGTCCCAGCAACTATGATTTTTTTTCTTTCTTTCTTTTTTTTTTTTTTTGGAGAGGTTTTTGCTATAGGGTGCGCGCGCT
>NW_006160044.1:478246-482092 GCF_000334495.1 Tupaia belangeri chinensis
CTGTGGTCGACTATGTGGGAGTCCAGCAACATAGCCATTACGCTAACTGCTGGTTCCCGCAACTATGATTTTTGACATGAGTTCCTCAAAGAGCTTCTTGCACCTCCCTGCAGAACTGCCTATGGGGTCACCGAGTATTGGAATTGATGTAGATAGTGGCTGTCCCTCAAGTTACTGAGAACCATGCGTGGCCCTTCCCTCCTTGTGTGTATCTTGACATTCATCACACCTTCATGTATGTGATTGATCACTGCTTTCAGCTTTTTTTCCTCCATTATATTCCCCAAAGACTGGAAATTCCATAAGAACAAAGGCCAGGGACCAGCAGTTAGCATAATGGCTATATTGCTAGACTCCTATGTAGCCAACCACAGTTCGAGTCCCGGACCCGGTGGCTTAAACTCACACCGGGCGCATGTGCGTGTGTGCCCAAGATCCCGAGAGGAGAATGAAGGAGAAGGGATTGTGGTGTGGCCATTTCCCCCTGGGGGGTGATTTCTCACTTTCTCTGTCTTTCTCTGTCTTTCTGGGGAGCGCACACGCCCTATAAAAAAACCCCCCAAAAAAAAAAAAAAGAACAGAGGCCATGTTTGTCTTGATGCACCACTGCATCTCCGCCATTGCGTCTGGCACCCAGTAGGTGCTCAAGGACGTTTGTTGAAGGACTGCATGAGTGAATGATAGCACCTCGTTTTATAGATTAGGAAGAGAGGCTCAAAGAGGTCAACTTCTGGGATGAAGAAAGGAGGCCTTAGTCTTTTTTTTTTTGGAGAGATTCCCTGTAGTGAAAAAAAAAAAAAAACCCCTCAAAAAAAAAGAGAGACAAAAAGTGAGAAATCACCCCCAGGGGTGATGGCCATGCTGCAGTCCCTTCTCCTCCATTCTCCTCTCGGGATCTTGGGCACGCACGCACACGCGCCCGGCGTGAGTTTTAAGCTACCGGGTCCGGGACGCGAACCGCGGTCGACTACGTGGGAGTCCAGCGACATAGCCATGACGCTAACTGCTGGTTCCCTCACTTTCTGTCTCTTTGTCTCTGTCTTTCTGGAAAGCACATGCGCCCTATAGCTAAAACCTCTCCCCAAAAAAAAATACTAGAGCCAGAAAGTCTTGGCATCAATAGTCCGACTCTCATTTTATGAAAAGAAACTGAGGCCCAGAGAGGGAAAGGAGTTACCCAAGGTCACACAGAGAGGCACTGGCAGAGCCGAGCCTGGTCCCCAGGTCTCCCGACTCCCAAGCCAATGCTCTTTCTTTGTAAAAGTGCAGGAAAAGAACCAAGCTGGGTTGGGCTCCTGGCCAAGCCCCTGCAGGAGGTCACATAGCCCAGCGGCTCTCAGAGCTCCTCGTCTATTCTTAGCCTGAACTTTTAGTGACTCTGGTCTTCAGCAGCCCTTTCCCCCTTCTTCCTTTGCACTTGGTTTGTCGTGCAGACGCTGCTACGTGGAGGAAATGAGCTTCGGCACCGTCCCGCTGCAGAGGCCCTGCAAAGAATAAACGCGAAAAGAAGGGGCCCTGAGAAAACAATTGGCTTCCCTTCCTCTGCAGTGACCCCGGTGTCCCAGAGCCGCCCTCACCGCTGCCTGTCTCAACTGCAGGGCTAAGCCCCTCACACAATAAGGAGGAAACTGCAAGAAAGAATTGACAAGAACTGGCTGTTAGGATTGGCCGCTGACGCCTCACTTCGACAAAGACCGAAACACGGCCCTTCCAAAGCTGTTTAGGGCCTCCTCTAACGACGACTTTGTTTTCCCACCAATATGTCACTCATCAGCTGGTCACCAAACACGAAGGTAAAACCCCTTTCTGACACAGTTCTAGCCTCTTAGAGCCCACCTCTTCCTCTCCTCGGCCAGACGTCTGCTATAAATAGGGACACACAGCGGACATTGTCCTGCAGTGACGGACGTTGGGTTAGTTGAAAGGACAAGCAACACAGAGGGTGCCAATGTGCAAACTGACCAGTGAGAGGGCTGGCAGATGGCGTAGCTGTTACGTCGCTGGATTTCCATGGCCCACCACGGTTCGAGTCCCAGACCCGGTGACTTAAACTCACGCCGGGCATGTGTGCGTGTGTGCCCAAAATTCCAGGACGAGAGTGGAGGAGAAGGGATTGCAGCATGGCCATCCCTCCTGGAGGGTGATTTCTCGCTTTCCCTCTCACTGTCTCTGTCTCTCTCTCTGATGAGCACACAAGCCCTAAGGCAAAAACTTTTGGTTTTGGAGAGGTTTTAGCTATACGGCATATGTGCTCACCAGAAAGAGAGAGACAGAGTGACAGAAAGCGAGAAATCACCCCCCAGGGCGGATGGCCACGCCTCAATCCCTTCTCCTCCATTCTCCTCTCGGGTCTTGGACACACACGCACACGTGCCCGGCGTGCGTTTAAGCCACCAGGTCTGGGACTCGAACTGCAGTCGACTACATGGTAGTCTAGCGACATAGCCATTATACTAACTGCTAATCCCCATCTTGTTCTTTTTCTCCTCATTAGGCTTTTTTTTTTTTCACCTGGGAATCTAAAACTTGGGGTTCATTTTCTAATTTTAAGAGTCCGATAGACGAATTGTCCTTTATTCCCCTTTTCATTCACTCAGCAAATATTGACTTGAGCCCCTGCCACCTGTCAGTCACTCAGCTAAGGGGGACCGAGCAAGGAACAAGATGGCGGCCTCATGCCTTCCTTGGACAGTTTACTTTATTTTTTTAAAGAATTCTTTAACTTTATTTATTAGCATTATTCATTTACTACAGAGCATGTCACTCATCAGAGAGAGACAGGGAGGGAAAGTGAGAAAGCAAGCTTCCAGGTCCAGGAATCAAACCACAGTTGGCCGTGTGGGAGTTCAACGCCTTAACCACCACGTCACCTGCTCGCACCCAAGAGTTTACATTCTTATATGCCAATAAAGGATCCTCCACAGTCTCTAGTCAAGGCTTTCTGCAGTAGAGAAAAGTGACCCTTTGTGACCCGTAGCGTCACAAAGCAAGATGTGGCAGAGAAGGGTTCTGGAAGCTGGAGAGAGAGAAGAAAGAGAGAAAGACAGCAATAAAGACAGGGATAGCCATGCCCTAATACCTTCTCCTCCATTCTCCTCTCAGGATTTCGGGCACACGTGCACACATGCCCAGTGTGTTTTTCAAGCTCCGGGTCTAGGACTTGAATGCGAAGTTGCGTGTGGGATCCTGCGGCTTTAACCTCCACACCACCTCCTGATCCAAAGCTGGACCTTTTCATTCCTAGTTTGGGGTGTTTCTCTCCCACACTACCCCCTGTAATATGATTTGTCTCAGCTCACTAACTAGAATATGGCTGGGACCAGCAGGTGGTATAATGTTTACGCCACTGGACTCTCACATGGCTGACCAAGGTCAAGTTCCAGACCTGGTGGCTTAAAACTCATGCCAGGGAAACCAGCAGGGGGTGTAATGGCTATGTCGCTGAACTCCTATGTAGTCAACCGTGGTTCGAGTCCCAGACCTGGTGGCTTAAACTCATGCCAGGTACATGTGCATACATGCCCAAAATCCCAAGAGGAGAATGGAGGAGAAGGGATTGCATCGTGGCCATCCCCCCCACAGGGGGGGAGGTGATTTCTCACTTTCTGTTTCTCTGTCTTTCTGGCAAGCACACGTGCCCTATAGCAAAAACCTTTCAAACAAAAAAACAAACAAATAAACAAAAAACTCATGCCAGGTACATGTGCATACATGCCCAAAATCCCAAGAGGAGAATGGAGGAGAAGGGATTGCATCGTGGCCATCCCCCCCACAGGGGGGGAGGTGATTTCTCACTTTCTGTTTCTCTGTCTTTCTGGCAAGCACATGTGCCCTATAGCAAAAATC
>NW_006160044.1:482339-482915 GCF_000334495.1 Tupaia belangeri chinensis
AAGGAAGGAAGGAAGGAAGGAAGGAAGGAAGGAAGAAAGAAAGAAAGAAAGAAAAAGAGAAAGAAAAAGAAGAACCCAGCAGATGACATAATGATTACGTCACTTGACTCCTACATAGTCAACCTTGGTTCGCATCCTGGACCTGGTGGCTTAAACTCACGCCGGGCGTGTGTGTGTGTGTGTGCGTGCGTGCCCAAGATCCCAAGAGGAGAATGGAGGAGAACGGATTGTGGCATGGCCATTCCCCCTGGGGGTGATTTCTCGCTTTCTGTCTCTCTGTGTCTCTGGTGAGCATGCACACCCTATAGTAAAAATCTCGCTCAAAAACAAAAACAAAAACAAAACAGTAAAAAAAAAGAAACCAGTTTATTATTTATTTCTTCTGAGAGGAGGTAGAGAAGACCCCTCCAGCAGGATCTTCTCGCTGTGGTCCTTCCCCTCTGGCTGTGAAGCTCTACCTTCAGAGTCACCCAGTATTGCGCTACTACTGTGTTACCGTAGTAGACTTTTTCCCCCTTAAATCTTTTTTTTTTTTTTTTTTTTTGAGGGTTTTTTTCCTTTGGGGGCATTTGGTCC
>NW_006160044.1:483053-485865 GCF_000334495.1 Tupaia belangeri chinensis
GTCCAGAACGTGAACCGCGGTCGACTACGTGGGAGTCCAGCGACATAGCCATTACGCTAACTGCTGGTTCCCCATTAAGTTAATTTCTTACTCCTCCTTTCCCTTTCTTCCTGCCTGCCTTCCTTCCTTCCTTTCATGATAGAGAGACAGTTACCCTTGTAGGGTCTCGCCATGTTGCAATCCTCTCCTAGCCGGCTGCCCAACCAAGAACACAGATGGACCTGGCAACCCCAGACCCTGGTCAACCCTGGATCTGAACCCGGACCTCCAGGTTGTTCCACAATCATGTGATGGTACCCTGCTGCCTGCACCATGGCCACACCCATATTTTTTTAATTCTAAATTTTATCAAAGTTATAGAAGCACATCATTTAAAAAGTGAACTAAGAGGGCCAGCAGGTGGCATGGTTAAGGTGTTGGACACTCCCACATGGCCAACCACAGTTCGAGTTCCAGACCTGCCAGCTTGCTGTCTCACTTTTTTCTCTCTCAGTCTCTTATCAAGTTAAACAAAAATAATGACATTTAGGGACCAGCAGTTAGCGTAATGGCTATGTTGCTGGACTCCCATGTAGTTGACTGCAGTTCATGTCCCGGACCTGGTGGCTTAAAACTCACGCCGGGCGCGTGTGCGTGCGTGCCCAAGATTCCGAGAGGAGAACGGAGGAGAAGGGATTGCGGCGTGGCCATCCCCCCTGGGGGGTGATTTCTTGCTTTCTGTCTCTCTTTCTTTCTGTCTGTCTGGTGAGCGCAAGCACCCTATAGCAAAAACCTCTCCCCCCGCTCCCCCAAAAATAAATAATGACATTTAAAAGTTAAAAGAGTGAACTAGGCCTGGCCTCAGTGGCATAGGTGGTAGTATACTGAACTGCAGCGAGGGAAGCCACATGGCCGGCTGCAGTTTCAGATCCTGAGTCAACCTGAAAATGCACGAGGTGCACACGCCCACGATCTTGAGGAGGCGGAGGACTGGGAGAAGGCAGTGGTGGCCTGTTGAGGGTGCCTGTTTCTCTTCTCTCCTTCTCTTTGTCGTGTGTGTGTGTGTGTGTGTGTGTGTGTGTGTGTATGCATGCACAAGCACGTACATTCTCTCTAGAATAAAATAAATAAACATAAAAAAAGCGAGCTAGCTCTGTAAGGTTTGTTCAGACAAAGAGCAGTCCTCAGCCTCCCTCTACCCACCCCAATCTCATTTCCCTTTCCCTAGAGGGACCACTTTCAACTTGTCTAACTAATTCTTTTGGAATTTACTTATCTCTAAATAACATGTGTATAGTGCTATTTCCTGGTTTTTTTTGGTTTAGGCGCTATCTGTTGACTTCTCACTATGGGGGACAAGGATTCAGCTCCTGTTCTCCAGTTACCTGCTACATACTCATCCTTCCCGGGCCCCCTTCATATAGTTACAGTGTCATTGTTGGTCGATCAATAGTGTGTTCGTGGGGCTGGCAGTTGGCATGGTGATTAAGGGCGCTGGACTCCCACATGGTCAACCATGGTTCGAGTCCCAGACCTGGTGTGATTTTTTTTCACTGTCTCTCTTTCTCTCTCTCTCTGTCCCTCTCTGGTCAAATGAAAATAAACAAATAAGTGGATAAATAAAGTTAAATAAAATAATTCTTTTTAAAACATGGTGTGTTTGTTGCTAGGACAATGTAGATGCCACTCAGCTAAACCACGCAGTCAACTATGGTTGCTTGTCCTTTCCAACTATCTTGTCTTGATTATCTTGTTTTTACATGCGCTTGCGTTCCTAAGGTCTTATCACTAATCCCTCTTATCACCTAAACTTCCTGGATATCTAGATCTCCTCTCAATGCATTCATCTTCAGAAAGGCTCTTGGAGTCTCCTCTCTGGCTCTTAGGGCCTGCTGTAGGGCTGTCACCTTGGAACTGGCCTCTCCTTTGTTGGATTGCTCATTTCCTGAATTCCAGATCTTATTTTATGCCATCTGCCCTCTTTTTGATGATGTATGTCTTCTAGCAGTTACCTGTTTTGAAGGCGTGCATGTCTGAAAATGTCTAATATTGGGAACCAGCAGTTAGCGTAATGGCTACGTCGCTGGATTCCCACGTAGTCGACCACGGTTCGCGTCCCGGACCCGGTGGCTTAAAACTCACACTGGGCGCGTGTGTGTGTGTGCCCAAGATCCCGAGAGGAGAATGGAGGAGAAGGGATTGCGGCGTGACCATCCCACCTGGGGGGTGATTTCTCGCTTTCTGTCTCTATATCTCTCTCTGTCTGTCTGGCGAGCACACACGCCCTATAGTGAAAACCTCTCAAAAAAAAAAAAAAAGAAAAGAAAAGAAAATGTCGTTTATTTAAGATTAAGTGTAGAACTTGGGACCAGCAGATGCCGTAACGGTTACGTCACTGGACTCCCACGTAGTTGACTACAGTTTGAGTCCTGGACCTGGTGGCTAAAAACTCACACGGGGCGTGTATGCCCGTGCCCAAAATCCTGAGAGGAGGATAGAGGAGAAGGGATTGTGGCATGGCCATCCCCCCTGTGTGTGGGGGGGTGATTTCTCACTTTCAGTCTCTCTTGTCTCTCTGTTAAGCACATGTGCCCCATAGCAAAAATCTCCCCTAAAAAAAAAAAAAATTAAGTGTAGAATTCTAGTTAAGAAGTCATTGGCCTCCGAACGTCAACAGCAAGACCCCATTGTCTTTTAGCTTCCAGTGTGGCTATTGAGAAAGCCAAAGCCATTCCGGTTGGTTTTGTTTTGTTTTTAATTGTGGGGTGTGTGTATTGGCCAGAGAGAGAGGGCGAGGGGAAGAGAGAGAGGAAGGTTGTGGTGTGGCCACAGT
>NW_006160044.1:485892-487919 GCF_000334495.1 Tupaia belangeri chinensis
AGTGTTGAGCATGCATGCCCATGCATCTGACATGTTTTGTAAGGCACCGGGGCCAGGATTCAAACTGCAGCTGGCCATGTAGGATCCAGCTCCCGATGCACAGCGCTGAACCACTGTGCTAAGGGGCCAGCCCCGACTCCTGACTCTGTGACCTTGCAGGATTTTTTTGGCCCCAGCTTTAAGAAATTTTACAATGACCTACCTATTGTGCTGACCACTCAACGGACCTTTCAATCCAACAATGCTTGGCCTTTAATTCTGGAAGGTTTTCTTTTTTTTTTTTCCTTTTCTTTTCTTTTCTTTTTCTTTTTTTTCCCCAGGAGACAAGATCTCACCGAGCATGTGCTTTCTAGAGAGGAGAGAGACAGACAGAGAGAGAGAAAGTGAGAAATCACCCCCTACGGGAGATGGCCACCCTACAATCCCTTCTCCTCCATTCTCCTCCTGGGATTTTGGGCACACACGCACACACACCCAGCGTGATTTTCATGCTGCTTGGTCCAGGACTCGAACTGTGGTCTGCCATGTAGGAATCCAGTGCCTTAACCTCCATGCCACCTGCTGACCCCTGGAGTGTTCGCTTCAATTATTTCATTTCCCCTGTTGTTTCTGCAATTCCTGTTCTTCAGATATTGGAATGGATTTCTCATCGGCTCCTTCCTTCCCAGTCTTTATCTTTGTCTTTTTATTTTACACCCTGGAGAATTTCCTTAATCTGTCTTTTTTTTTTTTCCCCAGGAGACAAGATCTCACCGTGTTACCTGGGCTGATCTCAAACTCACAGTCCTCCTGCCTCGGCCTCCCAAGTAGCTGGGCCCCCTCACCCCGTCTTCTGACCCTTCCATGAGGTATTTTATTTCTGTCATATTTTTCCTTTCCAAGAGCTCTCACTGTAGACTTCATTCTTTTCTTTCTTTTTTTTTTGAGAGGTTTTTGCTACAGGGCGCGTGAGCTCGCCAGACAGACAGAGAGAGACAGACAGATAGAAAGCGAGAAATCATCCCCCAGGGGGAATGGCCACACCGCAATCCCTTCTCCTCCATTCTCCTCTCGGGATCTTGGGCACGCACGCACATGCGCCCGGCGTGAGTTTTAAGCCACCGGGTCCAGGACTCGAACCATGATCGACTACATGGGAGTCCAGTGACATAGCCATTACGCCAACTGCTGGTCCCAGCCTTCTGCCTCTTTCCATCGTGGGCCAGGCAACCACTCATCTGCTCTCTGTCACTGTAGGTTCCTCTGCACTTGCTAGGTAGAAATGGTTTATGCTGAATGAGCTCTTTCTCGGCGTGGCTTTATTTTACGTGTGGCATTTACGGGTACGTTGGAAGCCAAAGGGGACTGTCCAGGTGGAAAGGCTTGCCCAGCCCCGCCTCCCTCTCTCTATTTTCTCTTCGACTCACTGTCCACCTGCTGACACCCGCTCCTTGCAGTCCTTGGGACCACAGTCTTCAATGTTCTCGTCTTCTCTTCATCCAAGCCTGCTCTCAGGAAAGGACGAGGACGGCTTTACTCCATTCACGCTGAGGTGCTCGATAAGGTTTGGGGTGTTTTACGTTTTGTGTTTTAGACAAGGTCTTGCTATGTCGAGATCTGCTTTAGCCTCCCGAGGAGCCGAGACTACAGGCATGCACCACCAGGCCCAGCCTTTCGAGTGGGTCAGGAATTGAACCTGGGCCTTCCACGTGGTCTTAGCTACCACGGAGCAACATCAGCCGCCATGTGCTACTGCCGCTGGGCATACAACGTCATGTGAGTTCTGTTCTTTTTTCTTTTTTTTTTTTTGGAGAGGTTTTTGCTATAGGGCATGTGCACTCATCAGAAAGACAGAGAGAGACAGAAAGACAGAAAGCGAGGGACCAGCAGTTAGCCTAATGGCTATGTCTCTGGACTCCCACGTAGTTGACTGCGGTTCGAGTCCTGGACCCGGTGGCTTAAACTCACGCCAGGCGCGTGTGCGTGCGTGCCCAAGATCCCGAGAGGAGAATGGAGAAGGGATTGCGGCGTGGCCATCCCCCTGGGGG
>NW_006160044.1:490491-500308 GCF_000334495.1 Tupaia belangeri chinensis
TCTGTCTGGCGAGCGCACTCACCCTATAGCAAAAAAAAAAAAAAAAAAGGCAAAAAATCACCCTCTGGGGGGGGATGGCCACGCCACAATCCCTTCTCCTCCATTCTCCTCTCCGGATCTTAGGCACGCATACACATGCGCCTGGCGTGAGTTTAAGCCACCGGGTTCAGGACTCGAACTGTGGTCGACTACATGAGAGTCCAGCGACATAGCTATTATGCCAGCTGCTGGTCCAGTGATTTGTGTTCTTACAGAAGAGAAAGGCCAATGATGGATTTGCAAGCAAGAACAGATGAATTTGAAAGAGAGTTTCGGACAAGGGCCTCCCCGAAGTTCTAGAAGGATACCATGTATCAGGAAGTCCCTGGGTGAAAGCCACCCTCTCTGCAGACAGGCAGAGTGCATCGAAACCTCTGGTCTCATTCAGAATTCTGGTTTCCTGAAATGTCAGCCATTTAAGAGCTAAGAAAAGAACTAATATCTTGCCGGCCTTCCTTCCTCTCGGGCTATTTGGCAGAGAAAATCCTGTGTGATAAAGGGTCACTCGGGAGGGCAGGGCCTCCCGTGTTCAGTCCTTACGTGCTTGGTTCGGGGGTGAGGAGGGCCCTCAGAGGCAGCCCCAGTCAGCCGGGCTGCAAGTCAAAGCTGGCCACGGCCCAGGGAGCACAGACGGAAGAGCCTGGCGTGCTAGCCTGGCTCAAGAAATGCCTCGCCTGTCTCACTCCTCTTCCGTGTTTCCATATTTAATTTGAACAGCACTGTGAAACCGGAGCATGGGAAATAGTCCTCTGGGGTTTTGTTTTTTGTTTTTTGGAGAGGTTTTTGCTATAGGACGCGTGCGCTCACCAGACAGAGAGAGACAGAGAGACAGAAAGCGAGAAATCACCTCCCAGGGGGAATGGCCACACCGCAATCCCTCCTCCTCCAGTTTCCTCTCAGGATCTTGGGCACGCACGCACACGTGTCTGGCGTGAGTTTAAGTAAATCCCCCGGGTCCAGGACTTGAACCGCGGTTCACTACATGGGAGTTTTAGACATAGCCATTATGCTAACTGCTGGTTCCAGTCCTCTGTTTTAAAAATGAGAAAAGAGGAGGCTTGGGGCATAATGATGGCATAATGGCTATGTTGCTGGACTCCCATGTAGTCTGCCACGGTTTGAGTCCTGCACGTGGAGGCTTAAACTCAGACTGGATGCGCGTGTGCGTGCATGCCCAAGATCGCGAGAGGAGAATGGAGGACGAGGAGGGATGGCAGCGTGGCCATCCTCCCTGGGGGTGATCTCTTTACTTTCTGTCTTTCTCTGTCTTGATTTTTCACTTTCTGTCTCTCTGTCTGTTTCTGGCGAGCACACGTGCTATATAGCAAAAACCTCTCCAAATAAACAAATAAATAAATAAATAAAAGAGAGGGCCAGCAAGTGGCATAGTGTTACGTTGCAGGACTCCTACGTGATCAACCGCGGTTTGAGTCCCGGACCTGGCTGCTTGAAACTCACACCGGGCACGTGTGCGTGCATGCCCAAGGTCCCGAGAGGAGAATGGAGGAGAAGGGATTGCGGCGTGACCATCCCCCCTGGGGGGTGATTTCTCGCTTTCTATCTCTATGTCTCTCTCTGTCTGTCTGGCGAGCACACATTCCCTATAGCAAAAACATGAAAAACGAGAAGAGAGAACCTGCTCAACTTCAAAGCCATTCGCAGCCCTGGTCCTGCGCACAGAGACACAGGCCACCTGCCTGCCCACGTCAGGGAACATGACGGTGCGAAACTTCTGAGCTGCAGCAGGAGTGTCCGGGTAGGGCCAGGAAGCCAGTGCAGGAAAGAGAGCCCCAGGCCCCTATCCTCCCAGCCATCATTACCACCCCAGTTCCCTGCATGACCCACCCGTAGTATACCACTGCCCCCTTTATCTGGTTGAAAATTGCCAGAGAGTGCTGGGACCAGCAGTTAGCGTCATGGCTATGTCACTGGACTCCCATGTAGTCGACCACAGTTCAAGTCCTGGACCTGGTGTCTTAAACTCACGCCAGGTGCGTGTGCATGCATGCCCAAGATCCCGAGAGGAGAATGGAGGAGAAGGGATTGTGGCGTGGCCATCCCCCCTGGGGGGTGATTTCTCGCTTTCTGTCTCTCTGTCTCTTTCTGGCCTTCTGGCGAGCGCACACATCGTATAGGCAAAAACCTCTCCAAAAACAAACAAACAAAAAGAAAATCGCCAGAGACTACAAGGGGAGGGCAGATGTGGCTCTAACTGCCTCTCCTGTGGGAAGGAGCCCGTCCCACATGCCTCTGATAGCCAGAGGAGCCACCCAGCACAGCGTCGCGGGGTAAGGAGGAAGGTGTGGAGACAGTCTTGGGCTGAATGCGACTGCCAATCTGGAGCCAGCACAGCTTCTAGCCTCACAGTCCTCCAGGGCTTGAACAGCAGGAACGTTCTCGTAGCTTGGTAAGGGTGGCAGAGTAACCCAGGGTGATGCGGTAAAGGCTAAACCAGGTCCCTGAAGACAAACTTGGTCAACCTCCATATTTTCTCAGCACTGGCGGGCCCTGCCTCCAGGGACCCCTGGCTGCCTTTCCGTCCTCCTGTGCCAAAGATTGCAGGGGTGCCAAACCTCTGAGCAGGAGAAGGTATGGAGAGAGCCAAGCTCCCTGAGTGCTTCTGGGAGGCCAGTATGCCCTCCACCGCCATGCTGCGTGATCCTCAACGACAAACTCTCAAAGTCAACTTATCCCATGAGCCTTTTAGCAAGAGGGCAGGCACTTTTTTTTCTTCTTCTTCTTCTTCTTCTTCTTCTTCTTCTTCTTCTTCTTCTTCTTCTTCTTCTTCTTCTTCAGAGGTTTTGGCCTTAGGGCACATACGCTCACTGGAGAAAGAGAGAGACAGACAGAGACAATGAGAGGAAAGTGAGAATCCTCCTCCCCCCAGGCATGGCCACACCGCCATCCCTTCTCCTCCATTCTCCTCTTGGGGGGATTTTGGGCATGCGCGCACACGCACCCGTCGTGAGTTTAAGCCACCGGGTCCGGGACTCAAACCGTAGTCAGCCATGTGGGAGTCCAGCGCTAGTTAATTACTACACTACTGGCTGACTCCTTAAAAAATCATTTTACTGGGCTAAAAGGGGAGGAACAATAGCCATGCGCACTGGCCCAAAAGATAAAAATTCAAGGCCTAAAAATAGCTGGGGCAATTTAATTTGCAATATAGAACAGATGTTGATATATCAAGTTCATTCATTTTTTTTTCTTCTGTATCGTGGTTCATCGAAGGAGAAAGCCACAGTTAATATATCGTTTTTTAATTGCCACAGGGCACATGCACTTGCCAGACAGAGTGAGAGAGAGGGGAGGCACCCCTCAGCGGGGCACGGTCATGCCACAGTCCCTTCACCTCGTTTCTCTATCCTGCTGGGACTTCAGGCACACACATGTACCTGGAGTGTTTTTCAAAACCCCGAACCAGGATTTAACCGTGGTTGGCTGGGGGTCTCAGCTTTCTTTAACCACTCGACTACTGCACTGGCCCTCATAATTTATATATCGAGTCCGCCTCTAAGAACTACTCAGTGCTAGAAAAATACAAAAAATTTTGCACCAGCTTTTTTTTTTTTTTCTTTTTTTTTTAGAGAGGTTTTGCTATAGGCCGTGTGCACTTATCAAAAAGACAGAGAGAGACAGAGAGACCGGAAGCAAGAAATCACTCCGCAGGGAGGATGGCCACGCCACAATCCCTTCTCCTCTATTCTGAACCACAGTCGACTACATGGGAGTTCAGTGACATAGCCATTACGCTAACTGCTGGTCCCGCACAGGTTTTAAAATACAAATGTCACTTACTGAAGACTGAGGACTAGCACTGGGGAATGCTACGTCATAGGACAGTACATTTTCGGCATCCCCAAGTATGGTGTGTTTCTGTTCTTCTACATCCTCACCAACACTTTTTTTTAAAGAGAGATTTTTGCAATTGGGCACATGCATTCACTGAAGAGACAGAGAGACAGAAAGTGAGAAATCACCCCCCTAGAGAAGATGGCCATGCTGAAATCCCTTTTCCTCCATTCTCCTCTTGGGATTTTGGGCATGCATGCACACCCACCTGAGTGAGTTCCAAGACTCTGCATCCGGGACTTGAACTGTGGTAGACTATGTGGGAGTCCAGTGATGGAACCATTATGCCATCCACTGGTCCCCCTCACCAACAGTTTTAAGTTGTTTTGAGAGACTATTAAATGTGTTTTAATTTACATTTCCCTAATTACTACTGAGATTAAATTTTTTTTGAGAGGGTTTTGCTATAGGGCGCATGCGCTCACCAGACAGAGAGAGAGAGAGACAGACAGAAAGCAGGAAATCACCCCCCAGAGGGGATGGCCACGCCGCAATCCCTTCTCCTCCATTCTCCTCTCGGGCTCTTGGGCTTGGGCACGCACGCACACGTGCCCGGCGTGAGATTTAAGCCACCGGGTCGGGGACTCGAACCACAGTTGACTACATGGGAGTTCAGTGACATAGCCATTATGCTAACTGCTGGTCCTGAGATTAAATTTCTTTTCCATTGTTTTTGAAAAAAAAAATAAAAAAGCTTTACAAAGTTTTAGTTAATTTAGCAGCATTTTCTTTTATGGCTTTTGTTTTTGTGTTTTTTTGTTTGTTTTTTTTTTAAATCTGTCTTTCAGGACCAGGAGATGGCATAGTGGTTATGTCACTGGGCTCCCATGTAGTTGACCGCAGTTCAAGTCCTAGATCTGGAGGCTTAAATCTTACACCAGGTGCATGTGCGTGAGTGCTGAAAATCCCAGTGGAAACTGGAGGAGAAGGAATTGTGGTGTGGTCATCCCCCCTTGGGGATGGTATCTAGCTTTCAGTCTCTTTAGCAAGAGATGCACTGTATAAAAATATATTTTTAAAAAGTCTGTCTTTGGGCCAACCCCTGTAGTACAGTAGTTAAGTACTGTGCATAGGGGGCTGGATTTCATTCAGCAACTATGGTTCAAATCTTGGCACCTGGTGCATCCCCCAAATCATGATGGGATGGGGAAATGGAAGAAAAGGGTTATATCATAAGGAGGCCCCTTTGGAGGGTGCTATCTCTGTCCGTGGTGAGCAAATGTACTTTCTGGTCAAAAGAAAGAAAGAAAGAAGAAAGAAATCTTGTCCAGAGATCATACAAGTATTTATTTTTTAAACAGTTTTTTAAATTCATTTATTTTTAATTTAATTTTTTTTGTATTCAATCACCATGTTTCATCATTACAGCATACCAAATGAATTTTCCCATTATGAATGCTCTGTATATTGGTCCGAAGATATTACCATATACATTATAATCAACAGACTTCTTTCCGTTTTGGGTCCCTTCAATGTTTTGCTTCTTTCTTCTTCCCCTTGATTCCTCTCCTCTCGCCCTCACCCACTTCCCACCCTCCTCTTGCACTGTTTCCAGTATCATCATTGTTCTCCATGCTGTTATATCTTCCAGTCTTTCAGTTTCTGCCATCGAGTGCCGATATTCAGTATATATGGAGTGGGGACATACAATGCCTCTCTTTCATAGTCTGGCTTGCTTCACATAGTAGTAAATCTTGCACATTCGTCCTTTTTTATTTATTTATTTATTTTGGAGAGGTTTTTGTTATAGGGCGCATGCGCTCGCCAGACAGACAGAGAGAGACGTAGAGACAGAAAGTGAGAAATCACCCCTCCAGGAGGGATGGTCACGCCGCAATCCCTTCTCCTCCATTCTCCTCTCGGGATCTTGGGCACGCACACACACGCGCCCGGCGTGAGTTCTAAGCCACCAGGTCCGGGATGCGAACCGCGGTTGACTACGTGGGAGTCCAGCGACATAGCCATTACGCTAACTGCTGGTTCCCCCACATTTGTCCATCTTTTATCAAATGCCAGGATCTTGGTTTTATTTCTTTATTTTTTTTATGGCTGAATAGTATTCTGTAATGTATACAATTCTACACTTTTTTAATCTAGTCATCTGTTCGTGGACATCTGGGTTGCTCCCATACCCTAGCAATTGTGAAGAATGCTGCAGTAAACACGAATGTGCGAGTGTTTTTCTGAGTAAGTGTTTTCCTATTAAATAAAGCTGTATTTTTAAATTTTTCCATGAGTGAGAGAAAGACAGGCACTCCCAATGGGTCTTGATGGTGCCATTCATTCCTCACTTCACTCAGCCCTGAATCATGTGCACTCATGTGCCCCGTGTGCTTAGGGGGGTCTCTAGGTTTCCTCCCAGCCTCACAGAGCACCACCCCAAAATATTTTCCTTTTTTTGAAATAATTATTTTTTATTTAACTTTATTATTATTATTATTAGTTTCCAGTTTGATCAGAGAGAGACAGTTTGATCAGAGAGAATCTGATCAGAGAGAGACAGAGAGAGAGGGAAAGTGAGAAAGCAAGTCATGAAGTTAGAGACTTGAATTGCGGTCGGCCATGTGGGAGTCCAGTGCCTTTAACCACCATGCCACCTGCTGGCCCCCCAAAATATTTTCTTATACTTGTTTTTCAAAGTGTTAAAGTTTTGGGACCAGCAGTTAGCGTAATGGCTATGTCACTGGACTCCCATGTAGTCAACTGCGGTTCGAGTCCCGGACCCAGTGGCTTAATCTCACACCGGGCATGTGTGCATGCGTGCCCAAGATCCCGAGAGGAGAATGGAGGAGAAGGGATTGCGGTGTGGCCATCCCCTCTGGGGGGTGATTTCTCACTTTCTATCTGTCTGTCTCTCTCTGTCTTTCTGGTGAGCACAAGCGCCCTATAGCAAAGTGTTAAAGTTTTTTGTTTCGTGTTCATTTTGTTTTCGATTTTGGTTGTCCGTATAGATACCCCATTGTCTCAGAACCATTTAATGAATACTCCGTCCTTTTTCTGTGGTTTGTAATGTGACCTCTGCCACAGACCACATCCCCACACGGATTTGCTCCTAACCTTTATACCCCACTCTCTTCCTGTGTTGCCTATCCCTGCATCACATTATCATAATGACTTCAGATCTCCAATAGGACCAATCTATACCTTCTTCAAAAGGAAGAGAAGTATCCTGACTCTCCCTTTTCCTTTTCAAATTATTTTTAGGATCGGATTTCATGAATAACGCCATTGAAAATTTAAAGAGGTTGCATTTGATTTCAAGATGGATTTGAGGATAATCGAGAATTTTACAACATTGGCTCTTCTTGTCCATAAACATGGTATATCTCTTCACCTAGTTATCTCCTTGTTTGTGCATATTCAGTAGATTTATTCTGAGCTATCTTTTTAAAAAAAGAATTATTTGATTTTATTTGTTACTATTTTTAAATCTGATCAGAGAGAGAAAGGGAAAGTGAGAAAATAAACTACCAAGTCCAGGACTCAAACCACAGTCGGCCATGTGGGAGTCCAGTATCTCAACCACCATATCACCTGCTGGCCCCATACAGTATTTTACAGTTTTTGTTGCTATTCTAAGTGATAGAGAACCAGCAGTTAGCGTAATGGCTATGCCACTGGACTCCCATGTAGTCGACCACAGTTCGCGTCCTGGACCCAGTGGCTTAAAAGTCACCCTGGGCACGTGTGCGTGCGTGCCCAAGATCCCGAGAGGAGAATGGAGGAGAAGGGATTGTGGCGTGTCCATCCCCCCTGGGGGGTGATTTCTCGCTTTCTGTCTCTGTGTCTCTCTCTGTCTGTCTGGCGAGCGCACACGCCCTATAGCGAAAAAAAACTCTCAAAAAAAAAAAAGTGATACATTTTAGAATTACCAACAATAGTTTTTGCGAATATATAGGAATGCTATTGATTTGTATTTCTATAACTTTGATGAATTCGCATTAGTTCCAACAATACTCTGAAGATCTGTTTTTCCATAGACAGTTAATTCAGTTACAAATAATATCACTTCATTTCCCTTCCCAGCCCTGAATCTTTTTCATGTCTATTTTGATCTATAGGGCCTGTGGCAATATATTGAATAGAATAGTGTTGGCTGGAAAGAGAAGGCTTTTAATATTTTACCATTAAATATGGTGTTTGCTGTGAGTTTTTGAAATATAGTCCCTTATTGAGTTGAGAAAATGTCTTTATATTTCTAGTTTGCTAAAATTGTTACTATGTATGGGTGTAGAGTTAATGTGTGTGTGTGTGTGTGTGTGTGTGTGTGTGTGTGTAGATTTTTGCTATAGGGTGAGAAGACTTGCTGGCGAGATAGAAAGTGAGAAATTACCCCCCATAGCCATGCTGCAATCCCTTCTCTGTTCTCCTCCTGGGATCAGGGGTACAGGCGCACAAGCACCTGGCGTACCTTTTAAGCCACCAGGTCCAGGACTGAAACCGTGGTGGGCCATGTGGGAGTCCAGCACCTTAACCACTATGCCACCTGCTGGTCCCACAAAGTACTTTTTTTTTTTTGGAGAGTTGTTTGCTGTAGGGCGCGTGCGCTCGCCAGAAAGACAGAGACAGAAAGCGAGAAATCACCCCCCAGGGAGATGGCTACGCCACAATCCCTTCTCCTCCATCCTCCTCTTGGGATCTTGGGCATGCACGCACACACGCCTGGTGTGAGTTTAAGCCACCGGGTCTGGGACTTGAACTGCAGTTGACTACGTGGGAGTCCAGCGACATAGCCATTATGCTAACTGCTGGTCTCAGTCCCAGTACTTTTAAATTTGAAAGTACTTTCCCGTTCATGGTTTAATTTTCTCTCTCCAACGGCCCTGCTTAGGTCCTGCTTATTGCCCCTGTTTTATGGATAGGTAGCAGGTCCAGAGATCACAGCCTGGGTTATGTGACTCAGCAGAAGCCGGGCTTCTGACTCCAAAGTTTCTTTTGTTCGATGCTCAGCCCACTGGCAGATCCATTCGTTAGCCTGAAATGCAGGGACCCGCTAAGCCATGTCTCCAAGATGATTATTTTACAAGAGTCCAAGGTGCACCAGCAGTTAGCATAATGGCTATGTCGCTGGACTCCCATGTTGTCGACCGCGGTTCGCATCCTGGACCCGGTGGCTTAAACTCACGCCGGGCACATATGCGTGCGTGCCCAAGATCCCGAGAGGAGAATGAAGAAGGGATTGCAGTGTGGCCATCCCCCCTGGGGGGTGATTTCTCGCTTTCTGTCTCTCTGGCGAGCGCAAGCGCCCTATGGCCAAAAAAACCTCTACAAAAAAAAAAAAAAAGAGTTTAAGAATATTTTCCCAGGTGGGTCAGACAGAGGCCCCATCTGCAGATAAACCCCAGGGGGCAAGAACGAGGGCTTCATGGTCCCTAAAAGTTCATGGTGGCCAGAACACCCTTGGGACCAGGGTGAAGCCATGCTCTTTAAGAATGTTCTCTGGCACAGAAACGGGTCCAGGGTCCCTAATGTAATCTTCATTAACAGAGTTAGAGCACAAGGTTCCTAAGGGCCCACCCTCAACCTACCCACAGAAGAGGGGTCCCGTTTCCCTCCACTCCCTGCCCGCCCCTATGGCCATTACCACGCCCTCCCGCAGCTCCTGGCGAGCCGCTTCCTGCACCAATGTCCCTGTTTTGCCTGCGCAATTTGTGTCTGCTTCTAACAGCTGGCCCCAGCCTGGCAGCCCCTCGCTCTGAGGATTATCCAATTATCCCATTAGCCCAGCATGCCCTTCCTTCCTCCAGAGCTATTAGCTCCCCCTCTCCCTCTCCCTCTCCCTCTCCCAGGGCTCCTCCATAGCCTCCCTTGCTTCTTCCCTAGCCAGGCCCAGAGCTGGCTCCGTCGCCAGCCATGTGGATGCAGAGACACCAGAGCTGGAAGGGGGGGGCGCTTGTGTGCCACAATCTCCTTCCTCGTCTTGACG
>NW_006160044.1:500339-511960 GCF_000334495.1 Tupaia belangeri chinensis
TGGAGGAAAGGCAGCGCCCCCGCCATACCCAAAGTCACATGACCAGTTCATGACAGCCGAGAGGTAAAACTCAGGTCTTTCCACTTCATGGCCATGTTCTTTCTTTTTATTTATATATTTATTTATTTTTAATTTGACCAGAGAGGGGACAGAGTGAGAGAGAGAAAGTGAGAAAGCAAGCCACCAGGTCTGGGACTCGAACCGCCATCAGCCATGTGGGAGTCCAGCGCCTTCAACCACCATGCCACCTGCTAGCTTCCATGGCCATGTTCTTTCACGTGCTTAGCCGAAAGATGGAGGAGGTACTGTCCCCACCCACTCCCTGGGAATCTCAGAGGAGAGTGTGTGGTCTAGGTAGGAACGGAGAGCACCCGGGGTAAACACCAGTGCAGACTCCGGGAGCCAGGTCATAACTTAGCAGCAGGAGGGATGTTACCGGATGCAGGTGACAGACGTCCAGTGTACAGTACGGCCGTGCATGCTGAGGGACCTCAGACGGGGGGAAGAGCCTTCCTGCAGAGGGCTCCTCTGTCTTAGCGGAGACGGCTCCCAGGCAGCTGCTGAAGCCAGCATGGCAGGTGCCTAAGGCAGGGCACTATTCAGAGGGACAGTGTCCCAGACAAAGAGGCCTATCCGAGAGGCAAGCACGGATAGGCTGGGGTCAGGGCTGTTCAGTTCTGCTCAGCCAGGGCAGGCTGGGGGGAAGCGGTGGTCAGAGACAAGGCCAGAGAGCAGAGACGTGGCCTCGAACGCTCAAAGCGAAGAGTGAAGGCTTCACTCGATTCGCTTTAGGGCCCACTGCAGAGTTCGGAGCAGAGGGAGACACGACGGAGGCTGGGCTGACATGGGTCTGGCTGCAGGGTTGGAGAGACGGTGGCGAAACAGGTCAACAGAGAGGTGGGCCTAGGCCAACCCAGGTGGGTTGAGATGTCGAGGCCTCAGCTGAGACCATGGCTCTGGGGCCGGTGGGGGGGTCTGGTGACTGAGGGGCAGAGAACAGCTCCCAGAGATGTCGGGAAGGAGAATTAGCGGGAGGCAGTAGATGGGATTGGGTAGGCGGGAAAGGGGAGAGCCATGAGTAGGACTTGGGGGGGGAGGCGTGGCAGGGGAGGATGGCGGAGGCTGAGGGCCCTCCCACAGCCCTGGCTGCCATGCACGCATTTTGTGGAGATGACAGAGCGTACTTCACTCCGAGTGGAACAGACCTGTCTCCATCTCCGGCTTCTCTGCCGGATGTCCACACGCAGACCCCATAAGGCACCACGCGACCCCCACCAGTCGGCAGTAGGGAGACCCTGCCCTCACCGCAGGAGGGAGTTCAGGCCCCGGAGGTGCCTGTTGATTTGGGGCTCTGGGCCTTTTCATTCCTTTGAAAACCCCTGAGGTAATTGCCCACCGCCTGTTCCCATAAGATTGATGGATATCTGTGCCTCTAACCATTCCCGCCTCCAGGTCTCCATGTCTGCTTTGGGCTTTAAGAATTAAAGGTTGAGGGAACAGCAGTTAGCGTAATGGCTATGTCATTGGACTCCCATGTAGTTGACCGCGGTTCGAGTCCTAGACCCGGTGGCTTAAAACTCACACCGGGCGCGGGTGCATGCGTGCCCATGATCCCGAGAGGAGAATGGAGGAGAAGGGATCGCGGCGTGGCCATCCAACTGGGGGGTGATTTCTCGCTTTCTGTCTCTCTGTCTCGCTCTGTCTGGCTAGTGACACGCCCTACAGCGAAAACCTCTTCAGAAAAAAAAAAAAAAAGAAGAATTAAAGGTTGAGGGACCAGCAGTTAGTGTAATGGCTATGTCGCTGGACTCCCACGTAGTCGACTGCGGTTCGAGACCCGGACCCGGTGGCTTAAACTCATGCTGGGCGCGTGTGCGTGCGTGCCCCAGATCCTGAGAGGAGAATGGAGGAGAAGGGACTGCAGCGTGGCCATCCCCCTTAGGGGGTGATGTGTCGCTTTCTATCTCTCTATCTCTGTCCGAGCTCTGGCAACCGCAGGCGCCCTATAGCAAAAGCCTCTTCAAAAAATTTTTAAAAAAAGAATTAAAGGTTGACATGACAACTCTGGCCACGAATGATGAGCTAACCTTCCTGCTTTGTACTCTTGGGGCACAGGGCAGGGCTGAGCCTCTTCTAGGACAACGACGGCTGAGTGTCCTCGGAGCATGCCGAGAGCCAGCCTCATTGCTGCGTCCTGGTGACCTCCGCATGAGCTGGCTTTCTGCCCTGGCCTACCGTCACTTCCAGCAGCGACGGGTCAGTTGACTGCCTGGAATCCATCCCAGGTCATAGGACCCCTCACGCCCCCCAGACTGAAGGGGCTCCTGAGTCACAGCTCAAGGTAGGAGACTTGTGCTTAGTTCTCAACCTGATCGCGGGCGAGCCGAAATACCAGATGCGCATGCGCCGGCCGGGAGACGTCACCTCCATTACGCCCCACAGAAGGGGCGAGTAGCAGGGAGCGACTAAGACAGGGAGGGCCTGGGAACTGGAAATGGGTGGAGGAAGTGAGGTCGGAGAAGACCTGAGAGCGACAGGGGACCCGGCTTGCCATGTGCTGTTTCAAAGGGCATAGCTAGTGGACCACCAGATAGTGTCATGTTACGTTGCTTGTAGTCAACGGTGGTTCAAGTCCCACAGCTGGAGGCTTAAAACTAACACTGGGCATGTATGCATGTGTGCCCCAAATCCCATTTTTAGTATATGTGCTGCCGAAGCGAGCACAAAATTATTTAATTCCTTTTTTTTAATTTGACCAGAGAGAGACAGAGAAAGGGAAAGCGAGTATACAAGTTGCCAGGTCCGGGACTTGAGCCACGGTCGGCCATGTGGGAGTCCAGCACGTTTAACCACCACGCCACCTGCCAGCCCCTGCCCAAAATCCAGAGAGGAGAATGGAGGAGAAGGGATTGTGGTGTGGCTATCCCCCCTGGGGGTGATTTCTCCCTTTCTCTCTGTTTCTATGCCCTGGGCATGTACTCTGTGGCAAATTAAAAAAAGAAGAGAAAAAAAAAATCTGAAACTATCAGTAAGCTGCCTTCTTATGCTTTTCTGAACCAAGAGTGACTCTGTTATCCCCATAGTAAGAATCCTGGGCAGCAAGGCCAGCAGGTGGCATAGTAGTTAAGGTGCTGGACTCCCACATGGTTGACTGTGGTTTGAGTCCTAGACCTGGCAGCTTGAAACTCACTCATGCTGGGTGTGTGTGTGTGTGTGTGTGTGCCCAAAATCCCAAGAGGAGAAGGGATTGCTGTGTGGCCATCAAACACATGCACCCTACAGCAAAAATCTCTTTCTTTAAAAAAAAAAAAAAAAAAAAGAGGACACGGGGCGTTATGCATGCCTTTCACATCTAGCTAAACGTGGGCACGGCAGCTCGGAGAGAGGGTTGCTCACAGTCAAAGAAGTCAGTGGTAGGACCAGGGCTTGAACTCGGTGCTTTGCCTCCCCAGTAAGAGCTCAGTGAGGCAGGTGGTTGGAAGGAGCGAGTGGGGTCTTATATGGGCCCTCTGAACTAGGCAGAAGAGAGAACCCAGCTGAAACCCCAGGAGACAGCCAGGAGGTGACGGCAGGATGTCTGGATGAATTTTCCCAGTCCCCCTAGAAGTTCTGAAAGTGACCCAAGAGTTGTGACCCTGGGTTCTGGGTTCTGGGACTGGATTCTTCTAAGAGAAAACGAATTTCTACAAGTCCCGTCTGCTTTTAGCTCTTCCAAACACCCCTGCTTCTAAGCCAGGCTCTGTCTTCTTCCCTCCCCTCTCCAACCCAGCTAGGTGATGTGGGTGGGTTGAGAAAGAACAGAAAAGAAAGATCAAAACTATGACAACCCTCTGACAACATTTTAACTTGAAAATTGCCTTCAAACGGATGGCATAATTCTGTGTGGGCTGATGGAAATCAGGCAGGGATTAACACAGAGCCTCCTTGTTCTTGTTTCCTAAAAAGCCCCGTGAAGAGGGGCCGGCCAGTGGTGTAGGGGGTTAAGGCAGCTGGAGCCCACGTGGCCAACGATGTGGCTTGAGTCCTGGACCTGGCAGCTTGAACACTATGCCAGGGACCAGCAGGTTGCATGATGGATTCCCATGTAGTTGACTGTGGTTTAAATCCCGGACCCGGCAACTTGAAACTCATGCCAGGTGTGTGAGCGTGCGTGCCCAAGATCCCGAGAGGAGAATGGAGGAGAAGGGATTGCGGCGTGGCCATCCCCCCTGGGGGGTGATTTCTTGCTTTCTGTCTCTCTGTCTCTCTCTGTCTCTCCACTCCCTATAGCAAAAATCTCTCTTAAAAAAAGAAAGAAAAATAAAGAAGGAAAGAAAGAGAGAGAAAGAAAGAAAGAGAGAGAGAGAGAAAGAAAAAGAAGGAAAGAAAGAAAGAAAAAGAAAAATATGCTGGGTACATGTGTGTGCATGCCCACAATCCCAAGAGAAGAATGGAGAAGGAATTGTGGTGTGGCCATTGCCCTTGGGGGTGCTTTCTCATTTTCCTTCTCTCTCTGTCTCTCTGTCTCTCTCTTCTCTGGCAAGCACCTGCGTCCTGTAGCAAATTTTAAAAACAAAACACCTTGAAGAAATGGGACCCTGGAGCTGACCACTGGCCTTTGAAAGGCCGATTTGACCTGACCCTCTCCCAAGGCCCTCCTCAACACCCCAGTGACCTTTTCCCCCTCTGAACACCTGGAGCGTGTGTCCCTCTCAAGGCCCTTTCCAGATGGGCTGAGGCTTGTTCTCCTTGGTCGGTTGTTGGATCCCTGCACGCCCTCCCCTAGGCTCAGCGAGTCACCAGGTGCTCACTAAGCAATTGGGAGAACGGCAGAGACCGGAAATGGAGATGCAGGAGAATTACGACGCAGGGAGTTGGAGTGCATGAGCCCAGCACCCAAGGCAGGAACAGCAGCAGACCTGATTCTTTGTCTCAGGCTCAGGAAGAATTAGAAATGCAGACACAGAGAGGGAGAGTTGAAGAACAAGAAGAAAGTTCAGGGCCCCCCAGCAGGGAGCGGGTCTTGGAAAATGGGTTGCCAATGAAAAATGAAGGCCAGGGGTTTTTACTGGTCAGAGGGGCTTTGTTCGGGCTTCTAGATTTTTTGCTGAGGCTTGTTCAGTCTCCGAGAAGCTGACCTGATGTCAGAAGAGAATTGGCTTGCAGAAGGGCTGGCCACCATGGTTTTTTGGGGGGGGGAGAGGTTTTGCTATAGGGCCCGTGTGCTCACCAGACAGACAGAGAGAGACAGAGAGATAGAAAGCGAGAAATCACTCCCCAGGCGGGATGGTCATGCCGCAATTCCTTCTCCTCCGTTCTCATCTCGGGATCTTGGGCATGCACGCACACGCGCCCGGCGTGTTTTAAGCCACCGGGTCCGGGATGCGAACCACGGTCGACTACATGGGAGTCCAGCGACATAGCCATGACTCTAACTGCTGGTCCCTGGCCACCATATTGAGGAGATATGCCAGCTCACTGAGAAGCTTAGTGCTGCTCCAACGAGCGTGAGTTGCCTGCAGGGGGCGTGGCTCTAGGAGCAGGGAGCTGAGCTGCAGGGTGTAAAATCCTAAATCCTTTAGGTCCAGATTGCTAAGTGACCTGTCCTGAGACACAGAATAAAAAACCACCAACCCACGTAAAGTAGGAAAAGAGAAGCTTTACTCCGAAAGTAAGAATTTCTAATGGGAAGGAAATACACCCCCAGGCCCGAGAGGCGTATGGGTGTGCCACTGCCAGAGACGGGCAACTGTGCTGGGCATGTGGTCGGGTGTTCCTTTTTCCCGGGCGTTGGCGATGAACGTTGAGCAGGGAAGGTCTGTCATAGTGTCTGGCTTCTTCGGTTTCCTGGCTTCCTCCTGCGCTTGCGCATCTCTGTCAGGTAAGGAACTTGATCATCCAAGCGCACAGGCCCAGGGTGGTCTGGGAAGGATTGAGCATCCATATCTGGGTACACTGCCCGGATGTCAACTTAGGGTCCCAGCTGTGGAGAATTCCTGTGTATCTGGGACTCTGCAGAAGGAAGGTAACAACCTTCCTGGCACCAGGAACCGGGTGGGAAGGCCAGGAGGAAAGAATCTTCAAAGGGGGTCTGCTGGCATTCCCTGGCAGGCTGTGAATGATCCCAGGAGCCATGAAAACAGCTCTGGTTGTAAGAGACTTCCCATGCCAGCGAGCGTGAGAGCCAACCCTTGAACTCTAGTGGAGCAACGAATGACCTCAAAAGCTTGACTCCACTTCTGAAGTTGGCACTATCTTTTTTTTTTTTTTTGGAGAGGTTTTTGCTATAGGGCACGAGTGCTCACCAGACAGACAGAGAGAGACAGAGAGACAGAAAGCAAGAAATCACCCCCCAGGGGGGATGCCATGCCGCAATCCCTTCTCCTCCATTCTCCTCCTGGGATCCTGGGCATGCACGCACACGCGCCCAGAGTGAGTTTCAAGTCACCGGGCCCGGGATGCGAACTGTGGTCGACTACATGGGAGTCCAGTGACATAGCCATTATGCCAGCTGCTGGTCCCATGAAGTTGGCTCTATCTTAATATATGTTCGTATCCATTCCCTACCATAGTGAGTCTTTCTTGGGGATCCCTGCCCTGTCTACCAACTCACTGGGTCTAATTCCTGTCTCAGTGGGGCCCAGGTCCCACCCAGCCCCCTCTAGGGCTTAGCTGCTTGGACACCAGTTCAGTGGTCTGATTCTGCCAAATCCAGCCCCCTTAAGACAAAAGCATTTCTCTGGATAAGGCAAAGTGTGGATGGTTCCATGCAATGCTTTTCCTGCTGGGGAAAGATGGCTCCCTAAGACCACCTTGGATGGGTTCTACCTGTCACCTGATGCCCCTGGCCCAGTCTGTCCCTGTGCCCAGCCTTGCTCCACATCTGGCAGTGGGAGGGCCGAGACCTTGTCAGGAAGCGCTGGAGAGCTGCTGTCTCCTCTGGGAAAAGGAGCCACAGTTCTACAAAGGTGCTTCCCGCACTTGAGCTCTTCTCGCTGTGTGTCTGTCCCCCTTCAAGTAGTCTGACACCCCGTCCCCCATCGCAGCCGGATGGGCTGTCCTAAGTGACAATTACAGCTAAGGGTGACAGCTGCTGCGAGACAGAGACCACGGGTGTGGGGAGGGGAAGGACATCATCCTGTACCCTTACAGAGCAGCAGACCTCAGCTCCCCCGTCCGGTCCCCCTGAAGGTGACCTCCCCATCAGTGGAGGGTCATCGTTCTGCATGTCCAGGAAGCGCTTGTCCAGCCCATGGCAGCGGGGGGCTGCATGGCGAGGTGGGATGGACAGGCTGCCTGGCTGACCTGCCGTCCCTAGCCCGGGAGCAGGGCAGGTGCAGGCACGCAGAGCAGGCCCGCTCCCCTCCCCAACGGTTTCTGTGAGTCCCAGTGCCAGTCCCCATCGCAGAAAGGCCCAGCCTCGCGTTTCTGGGGTACAGAGTCCCAGCCCTGCCGGGTCTGCCCTCTCGCTCCCTGTTAGCCTCTCTTCTGCCCTGCGTGCGTGGATTGCTGCACCAGGTCAGCACAGGGACCAAAGCTCTCCTCCACTCCCAGAGCACAGCCCCGTGTGATCCCTCCCTGAGGAAAGGCAGGGCCTTAATATAACTGGGAGAGCTGCGGATGCGGGGCTTAGGAGGGGTGAGGAACCTCCAGAGGGCCTGCATGGGACCGGGATGGGCCAGGACCTAGCCTGAGTTAGCCCCTGTTCTCGGGCTTTCCCAGGGGCCTCCCTGTGGTCCTTGCCACCTGCCGGAGAGGGGGCTGCAGACACCAAGGGCAGGATCTGCCGTGGGTCCCTTGTGCTCGGGACAGAGGCGCCAAGGGGAGGGGAGGGGTGTGTGTAATCTTACTCCCTCACAGAGCCTCAGGACCCCTGAGTCCTGTCCCCTGCAGGTGACCTGCCCCTCCGCAGGACAGCATCACCCAGCACGCCCAGGCTGCACGAGTCCAGCACAGGCACTGCAAAGGGTGTCCATGCAGGACGGGCCCGGAGGACGCATGTCATCCACCCTGCCCTTTGGGAAGATCAGGGAGGGCAGAGGGGTCCTGAGACTGAGCCGCGCAGCCCAGGCTGCGCCCCCAACGGCCTCGAGTCTACACCCCGTGGAGCTGGGCAGTGGTTCATGCCCTTCGTGTCTCTAGGTTCTCTGATACCACGGCAGGGGGCACTTACTCCTGCCGAAGCGGGTCCCCACTAGCACCTTCGTGTGTGCACACGTATTCCTGGCTGTTTGGCGGAGTGACATGTGCATGAGTTCGTGTCTGCACGAACAAGGGGTGTAGAACTGAGACACTAGGCCCTGGGAACCCAAGGAGGCCTGGGCTCCAGACCTGGCCCTGGGAAGACTTGGGGTTTACTTGTACCCACATGCTTTTCCTGAGCTCCTCCCTGCCCTTTCCGGCCCCCCAGACTAGACCCAGGTAGCCCAAAGCCTGGTTCCTAAGGGGCCTCAGGAAAAGCAGGGAAGGGGAGGCTACTCTCCTCCCTCCCTTCTGTTCTCTCCCTGGCTCCCCCAACCAGCCAGTATTCCTGCTCTTGGCCTCCTCGGGCACAGCCCAGGCCACCACTCCGCCCTTGGTGCATCAGCAGTGCAGACCCGAAGGGCGAGACGGAGGTGGCTGGTGTGGACGGGACTCTGATCTGTGGTTCATAACCTGGCTGGCTGTGAAGACCCCCTGGGGTATGACTGCTACCCGGCCCAGCCAGACCAGTGAGTCCTGGGTCTCTAGCCCAAGGGCCCAGGCCTCGGTGCTGATCAGTTTCCTGAGGGTTTCTTCTGTGCAGCCAGTCTGGAGGACCTCTGCTCAGCTCTCGCTATCCATCTATATGTCTACAGTGAAAGAGCCACAACAGGGGCCAGCAGGTGGGCTGGTGATTAAGGCACCGGGCTCCCATGTGGCTGACAGCAGTTCGAGTCCCAGACCTAGTGGCTCGCTGTCTCATGTTCCCCTTCAATTCCTCTGTCTCTCTCTGGTCAAATTAAAAAATAACAATGGGACCAGCAGTTAGCGTAATGGCTATGTTGCTGCCGTGTAGTCAACGGTGGTTCAAGTCCTGAACCTGGTGGCTTATGTAGTCAACGGCGGTTCAAGTCCTGAACCTGGTGGCTTAAACTCACGCCAGGTGCGTGTGCGTGCGTACCCAAGATCCCGACAGGAGAATGGAGGAGAAGGGACTGCGGCGTGGCCATCTCCCCCTGGGGGGGGTGATTTCTCACTCTCTGTCTCTCTGTCTCTCTCTGTCTTTCTGGCGAGTGCACACACCCTATAGCAAAAACCTCTCAAAACAATAATAATAATAATGATAGTAACAAATGGAATTAAAGAATGATTTCAAAGGAATAAAAAAAGAGAGAGCGAGCTGGAACAACCCCGTGCTGATGTGTGGATGCACACGTGTGCGTCTGTGTGGTAAAATTATAAAGAAATGCAGCGACTGGGTCGTGGAAAAGTCGGGATGCATTTTCTGTGCAAAAAGCGCATCCGTGACTTGCCTGACCCAAGAGGTGAAGTTTAGGAAAGCGGTCGTTTCCAGTTGCAGGAAGCAGGGCGTGTGTGTGTATGTCATCAGCCCAGTGGTGGGGACATGATACTATGTTATATTTTTTGGCTTAGATGAAATAGTTCACCATAATTTAGTTAAAAATAAAAAGAGAGAGAGAGAGAGCGAGTGTAGATTCGATATTCCCTCCTACCTGGTTCCTCGCTGTGTGACCCAGGGGAAGGACTCAACCTCTCTGACCTCGTTAGCCATCTGTAAAACGGGCTGGAAGTGCTATGTATGTCATCAGCCCAGTGGTGGGGACATGATACTATGTTATATTTTTTGGCTTAGATGAAATAGTTCACCATAATTTAGTTAAAAATAAAAAGAGAGAGAGAGAGCGAGTGTAGATTCGATAGGTTCCCTCCTACCTGGTTCCTCGCTGTGTGACCCAGGGGAAGGACTCAACCTCTCTGACCTCGTTAGCCATCTGTAAAACGGGCTGGAAGTGCTAACATTCCTCCCCCAGCCCAGCCTGAGTGAAACCGAACTGGCCCTCAGACCCCTTGGGGACATTCACGGTGCCCTTCCAACCCCAGGCAGGGGCAGGTTGCCAACTGCTCTCTGGGGCTCACTCTTCTCCATCTCAGAAGGGTGGCAAAGGTGCCTCAGAGGCGGGAGCCAGAGCAAGAAAGGGCCTTGCAGGTTTTTTCTGTTTCTGAGGAGCAGGAGTTGGACACCCGGAGCAAGGCCATTTAACCCCAGCCTGGATGTTTCCAGAAACCCCTGTGGCCTCCCAGCTGGGGAAGGAGCCAGCAGGGCTGGGCAGGGCTCTGAGAAGGTAATTTGGGAAGGGATCTTCCTGTGGGGGTGTTGGGAAGGTAATGAGGGCAGGTCCCCACAGCATGGTTCCCCCAGGGCTAGAAGTGAGCAGCTGGGGACAGAGCCCCCTCCTCCACAGCCCCTGTGCAGCGCTCCTATCAGGTCTAGGGCCCGGCAAGGACATTTGGATTCTGGGGCAGCCAGGCAGCCTGTCCCCTCAGAGGACGCCCCAGCGTCCCTCTGCACGTCTGTCCGGCCACGCGCACGCGCTCTCCTGCACAAATGCAACACCATGTGCGCCCCCCGGCCTGGCCTCAGAGTCGAGAAAGGAATCCAAGACACCATTCCTATCGGTCAAGCTTAAAACACAATGTGGCTCATTTTTATTTTATCTCAGAAAAAAACACATTCCCTTTAGAAAGAAAGGCAGTTAGGGCCTCTCACTGGGCAGCTCTGAGCCAGCCAGGCACATGCCCGGGGCCTGCCAGCCCCCAGGCCACCCCGGGCCCTGAGCGCATGCCCTGTGGACACTGCTCTGATGGCCCTGGGACTGAGAAGTGCTTGATGGCTTGTGGCAGTAGAGAGGGCTGCCTGCAACTCCCGGGCAGGGACTTCTGATGCCAGGTTAGCAGCAGGGCTGACAACAGAGCCCGCTGCCGGGGAGGGGACGATAATAAAATAAACAGGGTTTCTTCACGCTTACATTTCCTCCTGGAAAAAGATAAACAGATGCCAACTCCGGGCCCAGCCGCTCCTGCACCCAGGAGTCTGGGGCGGTGGTGTGTATGTGACAGGGACCCGCTAGAGCTGTTCCCCAGCCTCGGGGCCAGGCCAGTCTGCTGCGCTGAGACAGGGCGGCACCCCTGCATGCCTCTGGGGAGGGCGGCTGAGCTCGGCCGGCTGGCATGTCGCTGTCGCTGTTTCTGCGGCCTGGGCCTGGTGTGGGGCCTCGCAGCATGAAACGTCTGCTTCCTCGGACCCCCAGATCCTTCGCTCTGGGTCTCGTGCTGCTCCAGCCTGGGGTTCCCTCCTTTCCGTCCAAGGCGGGCAGCCCGAAGGGTCTCCCAGTGCACCCTTTCTTCTGTTCGCCCAGAGCGACTGGTCCAGTCAACCAGAAAGATGAAGATTTCCTTCCCTCGGGAAGGGGCGAAGTCTGTGGCCCATCAGGACACCCCAGCTCCGTCCTGGGCCAAGGGGTCCTCTAGGCCAGGGGACTCTGGGCCCGCTCCCGTGAGCTCATGGCTAAGAAGTGCCACGTGGGGGAGACCGGTGGTCTCCGGGGACTCCTGGGTACCCCTCCCACTTACCAGCCCCAGCGTGTAACCATTGGGCCGCC
>NW_006160044.1:512332-516525 GCF_000334495.1 Tupaia belangeri chinensis
CCGGCGGTGCGCCCCCCCCCCGGGGGGTTTGCCGTTGAGGCGGAGGCTGACCTGCCCGCCATCGCCGCCGTGAGCCGCCAAGGCCCGGGCACTGGTGCCAGCCGCCTTGAAGGGTTCCCGCCGCCTCAGGACGTGGCTGCGGAGGATCTTGCGGAAGGTGTGGCGGAACTCGCGGATGCGGTAGGCGTAGATGAAGGGGTTGACCACCGAGTTGGTGTGGGACAGGACGATGGCCAGGTACATGAGCCAGAGCGGGGCGTGGCCGCACTCGGGGCAGAAGAAGGTGAAACAGTTGATGATGTGCAGGGGCAGCCAGCAGAGGGCGAACAGCCCCACGATGATGGCCAGCGACTTGGCGGCGTGCACCTCCTTCTGCAGCGTGGACCGGGTGCGCTCCCCCGGCAGGGGCTGGCTCTCCATCTGCTTCAGCTGCCTCCGGGCCGCCAGGAAGATGCGCAGGTAGACGCCCAGCATGAGCAGCAGGGGCACCAGGACGCAGGCGAAGAAGTTGTAGTACACCATGTAGTTCATGGGGACCACGTCCTCGAAGAGACAGGCCACCTGGCCCTCCCCGCAGCCCTGCGAGCGGTTGCTGTCCGCCTTGGGCTCCCTGCAGTTGTTCCAGCCCAGCATGGGCGTCAGGCCGATGGCGAAGGACAGCACCCAGCAGATGGCAATGATGCCCTTGGCCCTCGTGCCCGTCACCAAGCCATTGTACCTGGGGAGAGGACAGTGCGTCAGAGGCCTAGAAACCAGGACTGCGAGTCAAGGCGCCCGGAGTGGCACCGGGGGGAGAGGTGTGGGGCCAGCCACTTCCCACTTCCAGCCCCCACACCCTCCTCTGTTAGGTGGAGGCAGTTCCCCTCTCTCACAGCCATCGGGAGCCGGCGGGAAAGCAGGCACTCTGGAAACGGAAGCCACTGGGCCCAGCACATGGTGTAATGGTTACATCGCTGGACTCCCACACAGACAGCCGTGGCTCCAGTCCTGGGCCCAGCGGCTTAAAAGCATGCTGGGGGACCAGCAGTTGGAGTAATGGCTATGTTGCTGGACTCGCATGTAGTCGACTGCAGTTCAAATCCCGGACCCGGTGGTTTAAGCTCACACCGGGCGCGTGTGCATGCGTGCCCAAGATCCCGAGAGGAGAATGGAGAAGGGATTGCGGCATGGCCATCCCCCCTGGGGGGTGATTTCTCGCTTTCTGTCTCTGTCTCTGTCTTTCTTGCGAGCGCACGCGCCCTATAGCGAAAACCTCTAAAAAACAAACAAACAAACAAAAAAAAAAAACAAAAAAACCAAATAGCACGCTGAGTGCGTGCGTGCCCAAGATCCTGAGAGGAGAATGGAGGAGGAAGGATTGCGGTATGGCCAGCCCCTCGAGGGTGATCTCTTGTTTACTACTTGTCTGTCTCTCCAGTCAGTGCATGCGCCTAATAGCAAAGAAATACCTCTCTCTCTCTATCTCTCTCTCTCTCTCTCAAAAAAGCCAAGTCACTGGGACCAGCAGTTAGCGTAATGGCTATGTCACTGGACTCCCACGGAGTTGAACGCGGTTCCCACGTAGTTGACCGCGGTTCGTGTCCTGGACCTGGGGCCTGAAAAAAAAAACCATGCCGGGCGCGTGTGCATGCGTGCCCAAGATCCCGAGAGGAGAATGGAGGAGAAAGAATTATGGCGTGGCCATCCCCCCGGGGGGTGATTTCTCGCTTTCTGTCTCTCTGTCTCTCTCTGTCTGGTGATCTTAACAGTCAAAAGGAAAACACTTTGGGGGCCAGCAGGTGGTGTGGTGGTGAAGGCGTCAGACTCCTACATGGCCAACTGCAGTTCAAGTCCCAGACCTGGAGGCTTGAAAATCACGCCAGGCATGAGTATATGTGTGTCCAAAATCCCAGGAGGAGAAGGGAGGAAAGGGGATTGGAGCGTGGTCATCCCCCGGACGGTGATTTCTCACTTGTCTCCCTGTCTCTCTCTGGCAAGCTCACGTGTCCTATGGCATGCGTCCTTTTTCCTTTCAAAAAAAGAAAATACTCGGATGTATTACTTCAGTCCAGAGAGAGACAGTAATCTTCCTGAAATCACTCAGTACTCCACAGAGCTAGACAAAAATCAGGCTGCTGGTTCCCAGTCTTGGGCTCAGGGATTGGCTGACTCCACTGTCCAGGAAGCAGGCCTTTCCCTATAGGCAAGGTAGCTTAGATGAGAGGTTTTTGCTATAGGGCGCGTGCGCTCGCCAGACAGACAGAGAGAGACATAGAGACAGAAAGCGAGAAATCACCCCCCGGGGGGGGATGGCCACACCACAATCCCTTCTCCTCCATTCTCCTCTCAGGATCTTCGGCATGCACGCCCACGCCTGGTGTGAGTTTAAGCCACCGGGTCCGGGACTCGAACCGCAGTCGACTATGTGGGAGTCCAGTGACATAGCCATGACGCCAACTGCTGGACCCAAAGTAGCATAGATTTTATAAAAAGAATAGGCAACCTAAATAGATAAATTAATAAATAAGTCTCCCCGATTTAAGCAGGCAACCTCGAAGATCTCCGCAGCGTGATCTGTGCACCGCTCGGATTCTGGCAAGGCCAGGTCTGCCTCCTCTCTACCTGGGAGAAACCCTCCCCATCCTCCAAGTTCAGGCTAAAGAGCTTCTGGAGGTTTCCTTCCCAAGCAAACCCCTACCTCGTCTGGGCCCCCTAGGCTGGCTGGGCCCCCCTGGGGGCAGGGCTGTCCTGTAGCTCTCTGCATTTGCCAGCTGGTGGCCTAGTGGTTACGTCGCTGGACTCCCACATGGCTGACCGTGGTTCTAGTCCCAGACCCAGTGGCTTGAAACTCACACCGGGCGCATGGGCGTGCATGCCCAAGATCCTGGACGAGAACAGAGAAGAAATGGTGACATGGCCATCCCCCCTGGGGTGTGATTTCTCACTTTCTGAGATTTAAATTTTTCAACTAATTCAAATTAAGGAGACAGGAGGAGAAAAAAAAAACAAAAATCTGGTGACTTCTGGTCTCTTATCTAGTCCAACTCTCTCATTTTACAGGAGGGGCGACTGAGGCCAAGGAGAGGAACAGGCCCTCCGAGGACAGTCCAGGAGTCCAGAGGCAACTCAGGCCCAGGTGAGTTTGCTGACTCTGAATCTCTCACGTCACTATTCTGAATCCAGGGACCAGCAGTTGGCGTAATGGCTATGTCGCTGGACTCCCATGTAGTCGACTACAGTTCGAGTCCTGAACCCGGTGGCTTAAACTCACGCCAGGCGTGTGCGTGCGTACCCAAGATCCAGAGAGGAGGATGGAGGAGAAGGGACTGCGGCATAGCCATGCCCCCTGGGGGATGATTTCTCACTTTCTATCTCTTTGTCTCTCTGTCTGTCTTTCCGGTGAATGCACGCGCCTCTGCCCCCCACCCCCCAAAAAAAAGAAAAAAAGAAAGAAAAAGTATTCTGAATCCCAGACAGAACGAGAGAGACCCTTTCTCAGGAGCTCCGCAGCCCCCCGAGTGGGTGCTTGGCACTTGCAGCAGGGCCTCGTTCCAGCAGGGGGAGGGTGGTCAATGCACCCATTCTGCTGAGCCATGGAGAGCCCGGGCCCAGCCACAGTGCCATGAGCAGCAGGGTGTCTGTCCCTGCTGGGGCTGGGCGTCCAAGGAGGCCCAGTGTGAACAGGCAGGTGGAGCAGTGCTCACCCGTGGTCCTAGCTAACTGGGAGGTCGGGGCAGAGGGTGCAACATGGTAAACTTTCAAAAAAAAAAAAGAAAGAAAGAAAGAAAGGAAGATAAAAAGAAGTAAGAAACAGAATGTACGTGCTCGCTTTTTTTTTTTACTCTCACGAGAAAAAAATCAGAGGCAGCACTGCCCTGTCTCCTGTTCTGGAGCCTAAAACGTGACATTGCAAGCGTCTAACATTACCCCATCTAGGGACCAACAGATGGTGTGGTGGATACATCGCTGGGCTCCCACCTGGCCTTCTGAGGTTTGAGTCCCGGACCCCTTGGCTTGAAACTCACATCAGGCACATGTGTGTGTGTGATCAAAATCCCGAGAGGGGAATGGAGAAGGGATTGTGGTGTGGCCATGCCCCCTGGGGGGGGGATTTTTTTTGCTTTCTGTCTCTGTCTCTCCAGTAAGCACACACACCTTATAGCAAAAATCTCTCTCTAAAAAAAAAAAAAAAATCTCTCATCTAATACTTTCAT
>NW_006160044.1:516551-519775 GCF_000334495.1 Tupaia belangeri chinensis
CCCTGTTCTTAGTACACTACAAGTAGTTTTTTTTTTTTTTTTTGAGAGGTTTTTGCTATAGGGTGCATGCGCTTGCCAGAGAGACAGAGAGAGACAGAGAGACAGAAAGCGAGAAATCACCCCCCAGGGGGGATGGCCACACCGCAGTCCCTTCTCCTCCATTCTCCTCTCAGGATCTTGGGCACACATGCACACGCACCCGGCGTGGGTTTAAGCCACCAGGTCTAGGACTCGAACCACAGTCAAATACCTGGGAGTCCAGCGACATAGCCATTACGCTAACTGCTGGTCCCAAACTACAAATAGTCATTTATATAACCCTCATTGAACAGGAGGCCACATGAAGACCGACATGTTCCCCGAGAAGAGCGGATCCCTCCTGGGTCCCAGCCTGGCACACTCCTGTTAACAGGAATGTTCTGGCACTTAGTCTCTCTGGGCCTCCACTTCGTTGTCTACACAACAGAGCTCAGAACCCAGGACCTGGTAGCTCCGCCCGGGAAGGGCAGGCGGGGGACTCCGTGGGTGGAAGCGGCAGCGGGCTGTGGCTTGGGGTAAGGCCTTTTCGAGCTGAGGTAAGAGCTTTTCAGCTGAGCTGTTCACCAGGACGACGGGCCACTTCAGGCAGTGGTGAGCTTCCTGTCGTTTGAGGTGATCAAGCAGAAACAGGCAGACCCAGGGATCCTGCAGAGCTGCCTGAACCCGAGGCAATGGCTTTGCTGGTTTTCAAACTGCTCTGCAAAAGTGGCCCTGCCCTGTGTCCCCAGGCGGTCACAGAAGCGGGGCTGCTGGACAAGGGACAGGGCTTAATAAACACTTATCCCATCAAAGAGCCGGGACTGGGGGAGCCAGGGCCCAGCCCAAAAGCTTCCATAAACAGAATCTGGAAATCCCTGGTCTGTCCAGTTTCTACTTTCACAGACGAAGAAACCCACTAGGGGAAGTCTTCCACTCATTCTAAAAAGAAAGCCCCTTGTGGGGGTAGAGAAAACACACACACACACACACACACACACACACACACACACACACACAGAGCACTTTCCTATGTATGCAAGAAACATCTCTGGAAGGGGTCCCAGCACTGCCTTCTGGGAAGGGAACCGGGGGAGGGAAGTGGGGACACCAGGGACAGCTTTCCACTACCCTCCGGCTCCTTTTCACTATTTGAGCATGTGCAGTATTGTTATTCAGAATAAGCACACACACACAAACACACACACACACACACACACACAAATAGATTGTGTTATTCAGAAGAAAGGACCCGAGGCTGTGAGCCCTGGACACCGGCATGGGGGGGTGTGAGGGGGCTTGTCTGGAACAGCATCAGAAGATGGAACCACGGCCGAGCCAAGGCCAAGCTCAGTAGCTTTTCCTGGGCTGGGACCAGCAGTTGGCGTAATGGCTATGTCGCTGGACTCCCATGTAGTTAACTGCGGTTCGAGTCCCAGACCCGGTGGCTTAAACTCACGCTGGGCACGTGTGCATGTGTGCCCAGGATCCCGAGAGGAGAATGGAAGAGAGGGGATCGTGGCGTGGCTACCCTCCTGGGGGGCGATTTCTCACTTTCTGTCTGTCTGGCGAGCGCATGCACCCTATAGCAAAAATCTCTCCAATAAATAAATAAATAAAATAAATAGCTTCTCCTGGGCTGTGCCTGCCACAGTCACGCAGCTTGGTCTCCAGGCCCCAGGTGTTGGGATGGAAGGGATGCCAAGGCTGTCTCACACGACATCCTGCTGGTCCTGGGAGCCCAGAGGGGTCACAGGAAGTGGTTGCCAGAGCTGTGCCTGCCCCATCTGGACACGTCCTCTGCCCCATGCCCTCCGGCTTCAGGCTGCCTCTTTTTGGAAGACTCCTGTCACCTATGCTGGGGACTGGGACCAGCAGATGGCATAGCGGTTACTGGACTCCCACATAGCCAACTACAGTTTGAGTCCGGGACCCGGTGCCTTGAAAATCACACCGGGCGTGACTGCATGCATGCCCGAGATCCTGGGAGGAGAAGGAAGGAGAAAGGATTGTGGCATGGCCATCGCCCTGGGGGGTGATTTCTCACCTTCCCACTCACTCTTTCTCTCTCTCTCTTTCTCTCTAGCATGCGCATGCGCCCTAAGGCAAAAAACCTCTTAAAACACAAAACAAAACAAACCCAGAAACCCATGTTGGGCTCTCACTCTGTGGTCTAAGAAGACACCCTGCCGTGCCAGGCGGTGTCGCGTGCATCCGTGTAACACCGAGGAGAAGACGCAGCCCCCTTACGTTGTGCACAGGAGCCGTGCTCAGTCACGGAGGGCCCCCCCCCTACCCCGACGCACGGGGGAAACCCAGACTCCTCCCCCAGCACAGGCAGGCCTGAGTCAGCCCAGGCCATCCCCGCCCACTCAGCTCGCTCTCCGTCCCTCTGCAGCCAGGCCGCCTCTCTGGCCGAGCACCCACGTGCCTACCCCTTCCTCAGAGCCTCTGCCGAGGCTGTGCCCGACTCCTGCACACCCCCTCACACACGTGCCTTCCAGACCCTGCCCATCTCGTAAGACCCATCAGGCACCACTTCCTCCAGGGAGCCCTCTCTCCCAACTCCTTCTTGGATGTCAGCAATGCACCACATACGACTTCAGCACACCAGCCTGTACTTGGGTCTGTTTCTCAAGGAATAAGAACACTGGGGCCGGCAGGTGGTGTGGTGGTTCAAGACCCGGACTCTCACATGGCCAACTGTGGCTCAAGTTCTAGACCTGGTGGCTTGCTTTCTCACTTTATCTCTCTGTCTGATCAAACTGGAAAATAATAATAAAGTTAAATAAAATAACTCTTCAAAAAGAAAGAAAGAAAGACTACCTACCAGAGGCCACTGTGAGAGAAACTGGTACAAAAGTCCCCCAGAAAAGAAGGCCTGCATCTTTTTTTTTTTTTTTTTTTAGGTGGGAGAGATGGCTACACTACAATCCCTTTTCTTCCACTCTCCTCTCAGGATTTGGGGCATGCAGGCACACGCACCTGGTGTGAGTTTCAAGCCGCCGGGTCCAGTATTCGAACCTCAGTCCAGTACGTGGGAGTCCAGCGACATAATCCCTGCGCCATCTGTGGGCCCCCAGGTCTGCATCTGTTGCTGTGGGTTTTATGTCCTCCAGGGACACAGAGCTACACATCTGAGACTGACCTGGCTTCCTTCTCACGGACTTCCTTGTCCAGGTCCTGCCCGAGCCCACCAGGTCCCCAAC
>NW_006160044.1:519879-523417 GCF_000334495.1 Tupaia belangeri chinensis
GTGCTTAAAATGCCTGGGTCCCACAGGGCCGACTGTGCAGTCTGAGTCTCAGAACGGGTGTGTGTGTGCGTGCCCAGCACCCCTACAGGACAACGGACTGCGAGGTTTTTGCTATAGGGCGCGTGCGCTCGCCAGACAGAGAGAGACAGAGAGACAGAAAGCGAGAAATCACCCCCCAGAGGGGATGGCCATGCCGCAATCCCTTCTCCTCCATTCTCCTCTCGGGATCTTGGGCATGCACGCACACGCGCCCAGCGTGAGTTTCAAGCCACCGGGTCCGGGACGCGAACCGCGGTCGACTACGTGGGAGTCCAGCGACATAGCCATTACACTAACCGCTGGTTCCCCCGGGGCGTGTTTTCTCGCTTTCCCTCTCCCTCTCTCTCCAGTGAGCACACGCCCCATAGCACATTTTTTAAAGGGGGAGAAGGCTGGCCCCGTAGCATAGCAGGTAAGGAAACGATCCCACCACTGACTGTTAGAACCCTGGCCTGGTGGCTCAAGAACCACGCTGGGGACGGTGTGCGTGCTCGGAATCCTGGGGGGAAGGCGGAATAGGGGAGCAGGACATGCATGACCGCGCCCCGATGGGGTTGCTTTCTCCTCTCTTTCTCTGGCAATAACAGCGATGAGTCGTGCAGGCCTGGGGCTGGGCATCCCGGCATCCACCAGGGACTAGACCCAAGTGGCCAAATGGACCTTTCTGAGTGGAGCCGGAAATGGCATGGCGCAGAGAGGAGGTCGGATTCCCAGTTGCACAGAGATCAAAGGAGGAAGGGGAGGAGGAGCCAGCGCCGGTGCAAACTGCCAACCCAGAGCCGGCTGGCGCTCCTGGCTCGTGTCTGCTGCCCTCCACGCTCCCTCTCGCACCCAATTTACTCTTGGGAGCCGCCCCAAGGACACCTTCATGTGCCCAGGGGCCTTGGGGAATAGGAAGGTGATGGGACCCAAAGGACAGGGACACCCGTGTCAGGAGGCACCCAGGTGTCCTTCCCCACCTCTAGTCTCCACGGGGAAACAGAAGGGACGCAACACCTCCCCGCCGTGGTGCACGAGGCACAGAGGTGCGAATGTCCTTTGGCAACTGTCAAGCTCTCTGCCCAGAGGACGAGTGTCACGGGTGTCGGCTCTGTCGGCTCCTGCAGACCAGCCCGGGCCTTCCAAGGCCTCACCAAGCAGAGCTCAGATGGCCCAGCTCCTGGGGCTCATGGGGGTCCCTGCGCAGAGTGGGCTGAGGGTGGGAGGGCGGCCCATGGAGCTGTACCTCCAGCAGCCTTGGAAAGCTGAACCCTAACCCTGCCAACTGCCCCCCAGGGTCCCGTCACGGCCATCTGCTCACTGGACTCTCGGGATATGGGAGACGTGTCCCAGAGACAGGCAGCTGCCTTTCCACAGGGGAAGGGAAAGACAGAGAAGAAAAAAGAAAAGCTGAAGTCCGTGAGACTCAGAGCGGCTCTGCTCTGCGGAGACCGCCGTTGCCCTCTGAGTCAGATGAGAAAGTGAAAGCCAGGGCTGGCTCCCTGGAAGTCGATCCCAGCCCTCGCTCTCCAGCACACCTGGGTGTAGACAGGCCCCCCTGGGCCTCCGTGTTCTGCCCCTCAGAACAAAGGACGGAGGTTGCGGGGGCCCAGGCTGTCCCTGCAGACTGTTTCTGGACCACCTCTAACGGCCCCTGTTAGAGCCATCTGGAGTCTGAAACGCCGAGTATCCTCCCTTTATTTTTAAGGTTGTCACAGGCCCATGTGCTCCCCAGAGAAAGAGAGACAGAGACAGAGACAGAGAGAAAGTACGAAATCGCCCCCCAGGGGGCATGGCCATGCTGGAATCGCTTCTCCATTCTCCTCTTGGATTTTGGGCATGCACACACACAGGGGCCTGATGTGATTTTCAAGCCACCAGGTCCAGGACTTGAACCGCAGGCAGTTATGTGGGAGTCCAGCACCTTAACCACCACGCCTGTTGGCCCTCATCCTCCCTCCCCTTTTTTTCCGAGCAGCATGATGTAGGTGCCAGCCTCCCCCTTGGAGCCTAGGTGCCAGGAGCAGCTGCCTGGGGCAGGTGCTGGGAGACTGGGGCAGCCCGGGTTCCCTAGACTGAAGCTGCAGTGGGGAGCAGGCCGGGTTTCTTCCCAGGCCCAGTCCCAGCCAGCTACCAGCTCGTGTGTGGCCCTGAGAGAGCCGGCTCCCTGCTCTGAGCCTCATGTCTCCACCCAGAAGATGAGAGGAAGTGACCTTGGAGGCCCCCTGGGTTTGACACTCGGAGTTTCCATTTGCTCACTGAGCCTGGTCCCCCCTCGCTGGGTGCCCTCAGCCCGCAGCAGGGCTCCGGGGCTTCCTGCAGGTGGCGCTCCACCTGCCTGGGAGGAGTCGCCATCCAGACCACTGAGCGCTCCTTCGGGGGTCCGCACCCCGGGGAGATGGGGCAGGGTGCCCTCCCCGAGCCACCCCTACCCCGGGAGTGACACTCCCTGGCCTCATCTATGGCCTGGGAAGGAGGAGGCAGGCCCAGTAAAATCAGCCTCCGGGAAAGTCTTCATTTACACAACACTTGGCTGAAGTCACTTCACCAGATTCCCCGTAAGCCGGCTGGGACAGCCAGCCCGAGCAGGCTGCCGCCAAGTCCTCTGCCCCTGGTGACCTGAGGAGCAGCAGGATTTGCATATAGGTCCGAGTGACTCACTGTGGCAGCTCAGCCCAGTCACTTCCCCTCTCTGGGTCATTTTCCTAACATGCACGCTGCGGGGCCACCGAGGAGCTGGGGGCCGGCGGGCGGGCTTCCCACCCTGAGGTCCTGTGGTTCCTCGTGGTTCCCCGTGCGCCCCTCCGCGTCATGCAGGGAGTTTTGGGTGATGTCTGAAGGGCAGCCCGGACACACCCTCCCACTGTGCACGGGTCCCTGGGCCCCGCGCTGGCCCTCAGCTGACACCAAGCCAAGCTTGTCTGTCGACAGCGAACATGGCCGCTTGCAGGCAGCTTCGGCCATGGAGGCTGGGTAGCCGGGGAGGGCCAGGACGCTCTGTGCTCAGGCTGGCATGATGGCTGGCCACGCGCCCAGGCTGGGCAGCCCAGGACTGAGCCCCTGGGCCCCGCCCTCAGTTCCACACGCTGCCCACCACAGGCCAGACCCTGACCCCAGCCACAGCCCGGACCTTGGCACGGTTTGGCCACGCCTGGGCCCTGCTCACCGGAGCGGGATGCGGATGGCGATGTAGCGGTCAATGGCAATAGCCAGGAGGCTGAAGATGGAGCTCTGCGTGAGGACCAGGACGAAGCAGGCGATGAAGAGGCAGCCGTGGCAGGCGGCGCAGAAGCCAGTGCTGATGGTGATGGCGAAGGGGATGGCCAGCACGCCCACCGCGATGTCGGCCGCCGCCAGCGACACCACGAAGTAGTTGGTGACGTTCTGCAGGTTGCTGTTGAGCCACACGGCCCAGCACACCAGCACGTTGCCCAGCACGGCCAGCACGGCGATGGCCAGCTCCACCGTGATGTAGACCGCCGCGACCATGGTGGGGGCCGCCGCCGCACGCCGGGCGCCG
>NW_006160044.1:523818-530895 GCF_000334495.1 Tupaia belangeri chinensis
AGCTCACGGTCCATAGCTGCGGCCCTGCCGTCCGCCTGCCGTCCGCCTGCCTGGTGCTCCCAGCCGGCCCAGCTCGGGCGGAGGGGGCCCTGAGCCCCTTCCTCAAGGGAGCTGAGAGCGTCCTGGCCGGGCGGTGGGGGAGCCTCTTGGTGGTTTTCTTACAGACCACGCCGAGTCTCCCGTTACCAGGCCCCCTCCAGGGGTTCTGGCGGCGGCGTCATGGCCCGGCTGGGCTTCAGGGTTCCAGAGGTACCTGCAGAGGGACAGTCCTGGTGAGGTGCCGACCTGTGTCATTGGTGGCCCCAGCAGAAGGTCGCAGCCCCTGACCCGCCCCATCCCTGCCCCGGTCTCTCAAAAGCTCCAAGACTTCTGTCCACCCGACTGCAGGCAGTGTCAGCCCGAGGATGCGGCCCTCGGTGCCCACCCTGGTCTGCTGTGGTCATGGCCGGGAGGCGGGAGGGCTGGGGTTCTGGCTCCTCTGCAGCGGACACAGGCCCAGGGAAGTCAGTGCGGCTGCTTCCCCCAGGGCCGTGGCATGCCCACTGAGACCCACATACAAGCCCCCCCCCGAGGAGATGGCCCCTTCTCCCAGGCTCTGCAGGAGGGACTGCACTGGGCTCCCGCCCACTCCTGGGTGCTATCTGAGGTTCCCACGTTCCCCCACCCCAGACTTGGGCGCGGGTCACTCCTGGCCTCTGCTTCTTTTCAAGGAAGCCTGGGCTCTCTCTGTTGGGTCACTCAAGTTGGCTCTCCCTGCTCAGCCTCTCCAGCCTCCCGGATCCCTGCACACACTGCAGGGACCCCACCCTTAGGCTGCCCCGCCCACCTTCCCAGCTGGGCCAGCTTCCCAGTCCGCCTCAGCTTGTGAGCCCCCAAGGGCTCTCCCTGGACACCAGTGCCCAAGTAAGGGACAGGTCAGAGACCCCTGGAGCTTAGACCTGGAGGGATCCAGGCGTCATCCGGGTCTGGTCCTGGCTCCCACTGCTGGGAGGAAGCCGTCCGGCCCTCACCAGTGCTGTCCCCCAACAGCGCTGCCTCCGGGTGCCCGCAAGCTGGCTCGCATCTGGGTGGGGCGGGCACTGCCCCTCCCGTGCACATCCCTTCACTGAGGGAGCTGCCTCCCCTCCCTCCTCCCTGCCCTCTCCCCACCTGCTCCCTGCTCAGCCAGCACTTGCTAGGGGACAAGATGTGAAATGGCTCCTCGGCACACACTGACGCCCCCCAGAGGAGGTGCCGACATGGACGTCCCCATCGCCCCCCAGGCCCATGCCCCGCCCTTGAGCATGTAAAATCGCCTTGATCCAAGCGGGCCTCTGCCCACTAACTCGCCTCTCCCTGGAGCAGAGTGGCCCCCAAGACCGCCCCTCCTCCAGTCCTGCACCCTCCTGGGCCCAGGGGAGCTTGGGTGGCAGTCGCCGCCTGTCCAGAGGCCGCCCTTCGGCTGCCCACGCGTGGGCTCAGGCGGCCATGTCTTTCCTCCTTCCAGGACTCAAGGCAGGAACAGGACTGGTGACCTCGGGAGACGCTCCCTCCTAGTCCCTGGTCCACTTCGAAGGGTTCTAGGCCTAACAGGTGCTGGTGGAGCCCGCCCTGGACCGGGCATGGCCCCTGGTCCAGCACCAGCAGCCACAGGCCACAGTCCAACCAGCCCGGTCTGGCCCTCGAGAGCCACCTCCCCCCAGAACCCGGCCTACACACCACCTGCTGGGGACAAGCACCCGACGGCCTTCAGGTCCTCTTGGGAACCCGCGTCGGGACACCACAGTCTTTGCTAGTCTGAGCAGCCCGGGCTACAAGGCTGATGTGGCCCCAGACCTTCCCTAGGTTCAAGGACCCCATTGGGGCCAGGGGACGAGGCAGGACTGCCCGCGTCTGCCCCACTGAGCAGGGCTCACTCCCACAGCTTGCATCGGGGTCACGCCAGCAGCGCCTGCCCCGAGGGCCAGACTGACTCCGCAACTGCCCAGACACCAGACTGCTCGGCAGGGCTCTCTCTGCAGCCCAGGGTGCCAGCCTTCGTACCCTCAATTCCCAGGGTCTCCCCACCGCCTTCCGTGCAGTGGGTCCCCGTGCTCAACACAACCGGACACTGAAACCCTTCCTGTCTACCCTGAAGCCACCTTCCTGCTGCCCTCCCGGCTCCCTGAGTGCAGCAGACTTGCCTGCCCAGGCCGGCCGCGCTTGGGGCTGAAGACACACTCAGGCTCCAGCCAGCACGGGCCCCTGCTGCGTGCCACTTGCCCCGTCTGCTGCCAGCACGCTCCTAGCTATTGCCAGCACGGCCCAGGAGAGGCGCATCTGGGCCCTGGGCATCCCCGGGTCCACTCACAGCTGGGCTCTCCCCGGCCCAGGGACAGCAGGTCAGTGGAGCCAGGGCATTGCGGGGCATCGCAGAGCAGGTGGAGAGGGAGGAGCCCTTGGTGGGAGGCCCTGACCCGTAGCCTTTACGGGGTTCCTGTGGCTGACTTGAAGGTACTAAGGCGTGGGTGACCAGAACCGGGGGGCAATACGCACGGTTGGCTGGTTGCCAAACGTAGGACACCCTACAGACCCTCTAGAACAGCCTGTGCAGCCTGCCCGGGAGATGTTGTCACCTGCATGGGCCCCATTCTACAGGTGAGGGAGCTGAGGCCCCAAGAGAGGAAATGATTTCTCAGCCCCAGGTGAGCATCAAAGGGCAGCTGGGGATAGGGAAAATGCCCACGGGAAACAGTGGCAGGAAGACTTCCCGGGGCCCCTTCAGAACCTTCCCAGAGCGACAGGAAGGCAGAAGGGGGGGCTGGGGCGGGGCCGGGATCTGCAATTTCCTATCCCTCTCTGTTGGCTCTGTCTGTCTAATTAATCCTTGAGTCATCTGTTACTAGTTGCGAGGGGAAATTAAGTATTAATGATGTCCTGCTTCTCTGTGATCGTGCGTTGTTGGGGACAGGGCAGAGGACACCGTCCCACGGAAACTAGACACACGTGCTGCGGAGCGTGTCCGAGAAGCCGCAAACAGCCCCGGAGGGCTCCCGGCCGTCGGACTCCAGACTGCCATTCTCCCTGGCTCCCCCCGTCCCTCGCTCCACCTGACTCGGCCACTTTAATTAAAACTCCATTTAATCAAAGGCTGCGCCTCCTCCCTCCCCTCTTTTGGCTCCTCGTCCATGGGACCTGGTGCAGCTTTGTACACACGCCCAGATGGCGGCCGTACCCCCCAGAGCCTGCTGGACAGAGGTGCTTGCCAGCTCCCCACACACCTGCTCCTGGGCGTGGCAGAGGGCGGTGACAGAGCACGGTGCCGGGACTCGGGACTCAGGACTGGGACCGTGGCCGCCACGCTGGGCCCATTCCTGGGCTCCGGAGTCCCTAACCTCAGAATCCTCCTGCCACTTTCTCATAATAAATGTCCATCAGATTCCTGCTCCGTGCCAGGCAGCACCCGACTCCTGACCCCAGGGGGTTCTGTAGCACCTTCTGCTGCGCCTGGCTCCGCAGCAGGGGGTGCCTGGAAGGAGCCAAGGGCCCAGGACAACTGAGAGGCAGCTGCCGCCCTGGGGGAAGGTCAGTCCTCTACAGGCCACTGCCCGTCTCCAGCACCTCCGCTTCCCCTTACAATGAGCGCTGTCCGCAAAGCACAGGCAGGACACTCAGGCTAAGCCCGACAAGCGACGGTGCGGAGTATTACTCCCAGGGAAAAGGGGAGTTGAGAGAGCAATCTACTGATGTTTAAAGGCGTTCGGGCTCTTCAAAGAGATAAAGAAAGGAATGACATCCATGAGCAAGAATGAGAACTCGCGAACCATCCCGAAGAAAGGAAACGGGAAGGGCCGCGCGCGGACAGAGAGGAACAATCAGACGTGACACGCAGCGGGGCGGACATCCCGAACACAGGCAGGAGCCGTGCGGGGCCACGCAGAGACTTCATGCAGAGAGCAAGTCTCTGAGGGACCCGCTGGGAGCCGTGGGCAGCACGCAATAGGAGCGCGAGGGAGCTACAGGTGAAGAAGTCACGGCTGGGCGGGCAGCTCGCCCCGGGTCCCCCAAAACCACAGCCCTCCGCTGCTCTGCCGTGCTGGGCTTCGGGGTGGCCCAGGCGAGTCTCCCAGACACCACCCAGCGCCTCCCGATTTCATTAGCCAGAGCCAACGGGTGCCCAGATCACCAAGTCTTGTCCCCGCTTTTCTCCCCCAGTGCCCCAGTCCCCGGCAGCTGGAGGCCACGGTGCACCCTGCAAAGCAGCCCGGGGGCCGCCTCAGCTCCCTGCTCCCGCTGGGAACCCAGAATGGCCTTTTCCGCCCCCACGTGCCCAGGCCAGGTGACAGGGAGGTCGCACCTTCCCACCCGAGGTGGCCACTCACCCCCTCGCAGGCGGCTTCGCCTGACAATCCCCCTCCGAGGGGCCGCATCTTGCACGAAGGTGCCGGGCGCCCGCCCTGGGGCAGAAGGAGCCCGGGCAGGCCCGCTCCTGCTCCACCACACGCTCCCCAAGGCACTGAGTGAGGCTCCCCTCTGCCTGCAGCTCCTCACATGTACACAGGTCACGGGGAGGCGGCGACACGTGACAGGCGTAGGACCCGAACCTCCCTCAACTCGTGGGTGGCGGGCTCCAGGATGCCTGAAGAGGAGACATGGGGGCTGTGTCCCGATGGCCCCGAGCAGCAGTCTCTGTGGGTCTGCGGAAGGGCAGTGCGAGGTGCAGGGCCCAGGGGCTCCCCAGGATGGCCACAGTGCAGGGGTCCCTGGGATGCAGGTGTAATGACAGCCCTGGGGGCTGCAGGGAAAGGGCAGGAGGAGCAGGCCATTCTGAGATGGCTCTGGGCTCCTTTGCCCATGCAGCAGCTCCCCCGCCCTGGCTCGCCATGTGCAGAGGTCACTGAGGGGCTTGTGAATCTGCCTGTGCTGGATGGGCAAGCTGGGGGCTTCTGGGCGGAGCCCCCCAGCACGGTCACCAGAGGAGGCACGGAGCAGCCCTGCTCCCCTCTCTTCTAGGACACGGCCACCACCAAAGACCAGGGCTGGCGGTACAGGTGGGAGTCAGAAAGACCGGACACAGGCCTGTCCTGCAGGAGAGGGTGGGCCAGAGGGAACCCTGAAGGCCTCTCGGAGGAGGGGCTATGGGAGGACTGGGAGAAAGAGAAGGAGAAAGAGGCGGGGAGATTCCAGCCAAGAGACCAGCCTGCAGGAGGCTCGCAGGAGCTCAGAGAAGGCTGGAGCTGGTCCTGGAAAGCCAGGGCAACTCCTGCCTGCCCTGGGCTTCCTGCCCCTGTGCTGGGCGCTGCCCGCCATCCAGATGGCCTCGGGCCCTGGAAGCATCCCCTGGCTTCCAGGCTGCATGGTCAGGCCCCTCTGCCACTTCCCACCTGCCCCTGCCAGGCTGGGTCCAGCCAAGACTCTTGGGGGCTCCTCTGTGTATCCCAGTGCTGTCCTCCATGTGGGCCCAGCATGAACCTGGGCTGGCATCAGGCTCCCTCTGCCCCTGCCCACCTGCAGCCTCCTCTGTGGGCCCCAAGTGCTCCAAGGGACCCACGTCCTGCCCTGGGGGCTGGGACCCCTCCCAACTGAGCACCTGACTGGCAGTCTCTGCCACTCCGCATCCCCACACACACCAGACCCCCTCCTCTGCCCGCCTTCCCCCTCTGCCCCCTCTGCGCCTCTGCCCGGCCATCTGTCTTTCCCTCCGCTCTCATGTGTTCACAGCGCTCAGGGCCCTGTTTGAGCCGCCCAGACAGGACAGATTGCACAGAGCCGGGCACAGAGTAGGGCAATGCCAGCTCCTTCCAGGTGACCCAGCAGGTCAGAGGGGAGCAGAGCTACCTTGGCATTTCAGGGCACTGCTGAGAGTCACAGGGGCTGTGGTCCCACACTGCAGGCACTGCCCAGGGCCACCCACTGGCCATGGATGCTGCAGGACATGCTGCTCCCAAGCTGGTTCCCTCTGGCTCCCCAACCCACAGGGCGAACGCCCTCCCCATCCAGGGTTCCCAGTTTCCGCACAGACCCCGACCTGCCCTCTGGTTTGCCCTTACCGACCCCTCTGACCGCAGCCCTGCTGCCAGGGTCATCATTTCCATTCTATGGATCCTGGGGACAGTGACTTGCCCAAGGCCACCCAGCAAGTGAGGAGGAGGAGGAGGGAGGGGGAGATGGGGGAAGTGGAGGCAAGAATGGAGCCCGGAGTGGGCGACAGACTCTCGGCTGCACCAGGTCGCCCTTGAAGCCGGTCACTGTCCTCTTTCAGACCCCTAGAAGGCAGGATCAGGCCGTTTGAAGATCTGCTTTTCAAAGGCCAATATGGGGACAAGCAATGCCGGAGCCCCCAAAGACCAGCCAGGTCCAGCCACCACCATGTCCCACCAGACATGCCTGGGCTGCCCTTAGCTTCCTGGAGCCTCCTAACCGGGGCCGCTCAGCCCTGAGCCTGGTGGGCCACGGGAGCTGCGATGGCGGGGCATTGGCTGGGGGTTGCGGTAGGGACGCCGGGATGAAGGCGAGTTGGGGAGAGCCCAAAGTCAGGAGAGCAACTATGGCCAGGACAAGCTTGCAAGGTGCCCCTGCCATGGGCCTGCTGGTCCAGCCATGGCTGCCTCCAGGACAGAGCCTTCCCAGGCTCACCGGGGCCCCAGGACCACCCGGCAGGGCTGAGGAAGCAGTCCTCGAAGACCTCTCAGGACGTGCCCCTGGAGGGTTGTGCTCCAAGGAGCTCTGGGGCGGGGACTGCAGGAGGCAGCCCAGGCTGGGCATGGAGGTGGCACCGAGAGTCTGGGAGTCCAGGGCGAGCCGGCAGCAGCGAGCAGGGCAGCCAGGGCAAGGGCCGCGAGGCTCCAGGAGCACAGGCCCTGAGGTGCAGAGACTCGGTGCAGCTGCAAGGCGCGGGATGGGGCACCGGGGCCCGGCTCCCCCGGCTGCGAACACCTGCTCCTGCTCCAGCCGCCCCAGCTCCAGGGCAGCGGGGTGGGGCAGACCAGGCTCTCCGCGGTTTCTCGCACCGCACGGGGCAGTCGGGGAAACCGACGTCCGGACGCGGCGCTGGCCCGCCGCCCCGCTCGTCCAGCCGGGGCCCCTGTGCCAGGGCCCTCGAGGGCCGCCACCACTCCC
>NW_006160044.1:531736-533406 GCF_000334495.1 Tupaia belangeri chinensis
GCCCCCAGCGCCGCATCCCCTCCCCTTCCGAAGGTCCCCTCGCTGCCCTGGAAGCCCTCCCCGCCCCACCCCCGCACTCCCGGCCCTCCAGGAAGCCCCCAGGGCCGCCTCTGCAGCTTGGGTCCTCTCCAGACTCTGCCGTGCCTTACCAGAGCTGGGTTGGGTCGGTGCCCTCCTGTCACCCCCTTCCCGAGGTCCTTGTGCCCCAAGCCCAGTGCCCGCTCTTCATCTTCCCGTGGCTCCCCAGTTCCTTAAAGACAGGGTCCACCCTCCACATACAGCGCCGCCTGGCCCCCTGCAGACCCCCGCCTTCCTGAGCCCTGTCCCCGGTGGGTGGCAGTGGTGTCTGGGTCCCAGCTCAGGAAGCCAGCCCCAACTTGCCGCGTCCCCTCTGCCTCCCCAACAGCAGACTGGCCTGGGCACCCCTGTTCTTTCAGACTGTGGTGCCCAGTGGGACGGTCGGTCACCTCCTTCCCCTGCTTCTCTGAACCACCCACTGGGGAGTCAAGCCTGCACCAGCTAACTGGGACCTCGGACCCTTGGGCTGGGAATTCCCCTCTGTCCCCTTGCCAGTGTTCTGGAGACTTCTAACTGGGAAGGGCCGCATGTCCAGCCCGCAGGCTGTACAAGGGGACCCGCCTTCCAGCCCCGCAGCTGGATGGCTGTGAACCAACCCATCTGTTCACAGCAGGACAGGCTGTGGACGGTGGCCAGGGCGTGTTGGTGGCCAAGGCTTGTGGGAACCCCTGCAATTCTAGAACCTCCTGGGACCAGCAGGGTCGCATCTAGAGACCCAGGGTTGGGGGTCTTGCCCAGGGCCAAGCTGGATCCCAGGGCTGAGGCTGGGTCTGGGGTGACGGCCCCCCAGCCCTGCAGCAGCCCCCACCCCACAGGGAGAGGGGGTGGGTGGGAAGTGGCTGTGCAGGCCTGCGTGTCTGGAAGAGCTGAGGCCGAGGTGGTGACCATCACTTGGACAGACTCATCCTGGGCTGCCTCGCAGCCTCCCTGCTCATGCCTGGGGCCAAAGCCAGAGCTCGGGGTCTCACCATGCCAGCTGGCCCTCCTGGTCCGGGTGTCCCTAACATCTAGAAGGGAGGCCTGTGGAGCAACCCCAGGGGTGAGCCCACAGGAGAGTCGGGGGCTGTTGATGGTCCCTCACCCCCACCCCAGATGCCTCCCAAGACCTGCCCTGTTCCCTGCCCCACCCGGCAAGCCCTGCCTTGGCTGAGTCTCTTCCAGAGGAGCTGGCCTGCCCCCACGGCCAGCGTCCCTTGGTTTCCTAAGGGAAGGAGTGCCCCCCACTGGCTGCCCCTGGGCTCAGCGGCTGGGGTTTTCGGCAGGCCGGGAGGGATCCATTTCCTCGCTGTTAGGGGACTGACCGTTCCTGCCCTGTCCCCCACTCCCCCAGGCCCCTGAGCTGAGCTAGAGTTAGGCCATGAGGAACAAGCCAGGGCCACAGCCCACCCAGGGGACCCTCCTCCTGGCCCTGGGCTCCTCACCCTTGCTTCTGGGTCCCCCCCACGAGGTGAACCCCTTCTGCCCACACCTGTGGGACCCATACTCATTCAATGAACACGCAAGGCATACTCCATCTTCAGAGCTGCTTTCAGAAACCGGCACTCAGCCATTTCTGGGGTGTCTCTGAGTTGCCTGTTTTTGCCATTCTGGGG
>NW_006160044.1:533436-533713 GCF_000334495.1 Tupaia belangeri chinensis
GTGCACGGGGTGCCCTCGCCCACGGATGGGGCTTCCTTCCATGCGGGTTCTCAGGACCCCACTGCAAAGCCCTCGTGGATCACCTGCAGTCCGAAGGGCGCCAAGGCTGGGGAGCCTGTCCTAAGGTCAGGGGAGGCCGGCCAAGGCCTGTCTGGAGCCACCTCCTCCGGCCCTCAGAGCTTGTTGGAGGCAGAGACAGCGCAGCTCCTGTCGCCTGTCGGGGCTGGGGCCCTTGTTTCCAGTGACGCTGCCACTAAGGCTGGGCCCTACGGTCCAG
>NW_006160044.1:533765-538108 GCF_000334495.1 Tupaia belangeri chinensis
GCCCCTGCTGCCCCCCCCCACCCCCCGGCAAGGCCCTGGCACCACAAGCCTCAGGCCCCCTCTCGGTCGTGAGAGCTCCGAAGATCAGTGGCACAGACCTGCTCCGAGTGTAGCCGCTGCCCCCCTGGGCACAGGGATGGCTGGCTGCTAGCTCTGGGCCTTGGTTTCGCTGCACCGTCCCAGCGGACTTGGGGGCTGCAGGCGCCCACCCTTCCTTCCCTCCAGGCGGGGGCTGGTGGGGCCCCTGCCGCGGCACTGTGTTCCTGCCCAGGATGCACCTGGGTGGCCTCTGGCCCTCATTGTTTGCTCTGGGGCCCGCTGAGCCACATCGGGACACGCTCTGCCAGGACCGAGCACCCAGTGGGCCCCGGGCCAGGGTCTCTGGGACCGGCCAGGACATGGCGAGTGGGAGGGTGGAGGGACCCTACGGCACTCCCGTTTATGCTCAGGCTGAAGGAGGGATCGTCCCTGAGCTCCCCGCAGCCATGGAGCAGTAGGGGAAACTGCCCCTTCCATCTCCACCCCTGGGAAGATGCCTCATCCCGTAACTGCTTCTGGATGTCGGGGCAAACAGCAACCCCACCGTGGAGCTGATCTGGGAACATCAGTGCAGGGTACACAGGCCCCGGGGGCAGTGGAGCCTCGTCCTGGCCCCCAGCAACCCAAGTCAGAGGATGCCTGGCAGGAGGGGCCCCTCCTTGGGGTCAGCATGCTGCAGATATGGGCACAGCTCCGGCAAGCCCCCAGCACTGGTGGCCCACCTGGAGGAGGCCCCAGGAGTCCCAAGTACAGCTGGGTGCTCCCTGCAGAGGCCTCAGTTCTTACCCCTGGCTGTTCCTGCCCAAAGGGTGCCTGTCACCGCCCGCCTCCTCTGGGACCGACTCCCCAGACTGCGGACCCCATACTGGTCTCTCCTCTTTCACACACTGGAAAACGGAGACTTCCTCCAGGGCTGTCCCCGGGACAGAGCTAGTCCTCTGGCGCTGGTGCAGGTCGTGGGGCAGGTCAGGCAACAGGGACAGCAGGCTGTGGCACACCTCAGGCCCCTCCCCCCAGCCTCGACACCCCCACCTGGCCTGTAAACACCAGCTGATCTGCTGAGGCCAGGGCCTGCAGTCGGCACCCCAAATCCAGAACCGCGGGGTTCATTTCTTAGTGGCGCAGTGACCACAGGTCCGAGGGACCCAGTCACATCTGTCCTCTAGCTAAGGGGCAACCAAGAACAGAGCCCAGGCCCACCCGAGGCAGCCTGGGATGGGGCCACAGGTAGCCGCTGTGAGCCACTGGGTCAGGCCCCTTGAGGCTGTGGATGGGGGACACTGGGATCCTCTCTGCTCCCAGAAACCTGTTTTCCTCTGCCCACCCATTGAAGCTGCTGGAACCTTCCCTAAATCAGGGTAGAATCGATCTCCTCCCCAAATGTGCTTTCCTGGGACTGGCAGAGCAATCAAGCGGAGGGCTGGGCCCTGCTGGGGCCATGCAAAGGGCAGGCTCTGGGCAGGTTAGTGAGCTGGCTGTGGAAGGGGCCCTTGACGCGCTCCTGAGGCAGACGTGGAAGGTCTGGGAAGAGTACCCTCCGCCTCGGGGACAGCAGCTGGGCAGGCCTAGGTGCCTGGCAGGTTGGGCATCCCTTCACGGTGTGTGGCAATGGGAGGAACTGGACCCAAACCCCGGCCTAGCTCATCCTCCTGCACCCAGCTCCTGGGCATGGCACCTGCACTTGGGGCTCAGAGCTGGGGCCAATGCACACCCCTGGGTGCCAGCAGGGTCAGCCCCTGGGGCTCGCAGACACTGCACATCTTGACTCGAGCCAGGTGAGCTTGCGGCCTCATGACCTCTGACCCTGGGGATTCTCACTTCCACTCCCCACAGGATCCTTACATGTGACAAGGGCAAGGTGACAAGACAGCGCCGTCGAGTGGGTTCAGAACTGCTGCACCGACCCTAACCCTAACACAGACACACAGAAAACCCTAACCCAGACACACAGAAAAAAGACTGAACTGGTGTCTCTGGGTGGTATACACACATATATCTTCTCTATAATTTTAAACATCTTGAAAATTACCCCCAACAGGATACGCTTTTCCACAAACCCTTACCCCACCCCCCAAACCTGTGGCTGGGCTGTGCTGGGGCTCCTGCTCCCGTGGGGCGTGGCACCTACCACAGAGGGTTCCAGACTGTCTGCCCTGTCCCCAGGCCTGGGCACCTGCCCACAGCTGCACGGGGTGCCAGGGTGTGACCATCCGCGCCTCTGCATTCCAGGCATGGTTTGGGGAGAGGGCTCTGAGTTACTCAATTCACTGGGAGAGCAGAGACGGAGGGGCAGGTCGGAAAAGCCCAAGCCTGTTGTGTTTCAGCAATTTTAATACATTCAAGAATATTCACTAGAACAAATAAAAAAGGATCGTCAGTCAGCAGAAGCCTGTGCTCGAGAGAGACGAAAGCGTAACTGGCCCTTTTGCAGTGAAGCTTGTGCTTGAAGAAGAGGCAAAAACGCTGTCCAAAGGCTTCGCATCAGGAGCTGCTGCAGCGAGAGTCCTTCCAACTGCCACGCCGAACCATGCGGCCACTCACGGCCACGCTCATGAAGCCGACAGCATCGGGGGATCCCGTCGGAGAAGGCGGAAGTCTGTTTCTGGCCTCCCAGGACCCTGTAATGTGGACCCACAAGCAGGCATCCAACCTTCGTGAGGAGCCTCTGGAGAGGCCGGCCTCCCCGGGCCCACCTTCGGCTGTTGCTGTCCCAGGGTACAAAATCTGCCACACGACGCAGTCCGTCAGCAGTGGCCACTCTCCTTCAGAAGGTTCTGGAGACCCCAATGCAGAACGTGCCACCAGGCTGGGCTCACCTGGCAGCAAGGGACAAAGGTGAGAAGAGGAGACCCAGGGACTCTTCTCTTTCACAGGACAGACGCCTCCCCATCCCATGGCAGAATAAATAAACAGAAATAGACCATGAATCACTCTGGACCCAGCCGGTGGGCAGCTTCCTTGAGGGGAATGTGGGACTCAGAAAAGCAGAGTGGAGTGATGCTTAGAGACGGTGAGGTGCACACGGTCCTCAGGCTGACGGCACAGCCGGCCGCGTAGCCACAGCCCGGGATGGGGCAGCACCAGGGCGGCGAGGCCGCAGCTCACCTGACCTCTCTCAGCTGGAAACGTGCCCTTTACCGAAGGCCTCTGCCAGGGCAGTGCCCTGAGCTGGCAGTTAGGACATCTGGGCACGGCTGATGGGCGGCCACCAGCCACCTAGTAACTGCGACCAGCGGCAGGCTGCCCACACCCACGTCCTCCCCAGGCTGCGCAGGCCATCTGACTTCTGTCTACACCGTCGTGCCTGAGCGGGCTCCTCAGTGCAGCGGGGCTGGGCGGCCCCCGGGGAACCCCCTCCTTACGTCCGGTCTGTGGGCTGCACCCCCACTCCCACTGGTAGCTCGTCCTCCTCACTCTTCGCAGGTGCCAAGCAAAGCTGCACCCCGGAAGTCGCAGGTCTCCACACGGCTCAGCCCACAGTGACTGTGGCAGGTGCACGAGATGAGGCTCCCGGCGCCTGAGCAGGGCCGTGGGGTCCCCGCCTGAGTCACATGACAGGCCCCTTCACACGAGGCGCGGGCTCAGCAGCACAGCCGCCTGCAGAGGGTGTGGCGCGTGGCAGCTTCCTGGCAGCCCTGGTGCCCGCCCGGCCACGGAGGGTGCGGCCCCTCACGGAGAGCTAAGGCACTTGTTAGGGTCCTGCCTCAGGGCTGTCGCTCAGCAGGACTTCACATCACACGTGGCCTCCTGCCGTCCTCGCGCTCCCACTCCGGCCGGGTCCGCGCCGTGCGTTATTCCGATGCTTAGGAGAGCGGTTTGACTTTGGTAATAGAATTTTTCCCGGTATTGCTCATAACAAAATGAATATTTTTTAATTAGGAGAAGTCCCTGTGACCAATTCACTTGTCCAGAAACCTAAAGCCAGAACGGGGCTCCACACCCCTGCAGGGAGGAGGGGCCTGTGCTGCTCCTGCCAACAGGAGCCCGAGGCGTGGACTCCGAGGCAGCAGCCGCAGTGGCACCCAAAGGCCAGGCACCCCGAGGGCCAGGCACGTTGCCGTGCCAGCTGGATCCTCTCGGCGCAAGCTGAGGTGGGCGCCAAGGCACTGGCCAGGCCAGCTCTGTGGCCACCCCCTTCTGGAACCTGGGATCAGGTGGGCGGCCAGGGCCCACCTCACTCCAGTGCTGGACGCCGAGCCCTGGCAGGCATCAACTTCGTCCTGGGGCTCCCAGGGATGGAGCCACTGGCCAGTCTCGAAGTGCAGCGGCTGGGGCTCCCCCACCCCCGGGGCGGCCCCCGGCGC
>NW_006160044.1:538278-545378 GCF_000334495.1 Tupaia belangeri chinensis
TGCAGCGGCTGCAGCTCCCACACCCCGGGAGCGTCCCACGGCACGTACTCCCCTCTCCCCAAGTTTAGTTCAGGTCTCGTTTTTCCACACCCTGGGGCAGTGTAATGTAACTAATACAGCTCGATATTCTCTTCCGAAGAAAAACTGGCCGCCAACCAGCCCGCCCCGACGTGTGCCAAGCCCAGATGACCTCGGAGTGGGCAGGTCATGTGGGAGGAGCCCTGGCCTGAGCCGCGGCCACAGGCTGGAGGGTCGCACTCTGTGGGGCAGCCCAGAGGTGCTCGAAGCTTTACGGGGCGCGTAGCTAATGGCGTCGGTGTCGCCCAGGAACCGCTCCGGGTCCAGGTCCCCGGGCTGTTGGGGCGGCCCGCGTGCTCAGGTCTCGAAGTACTTGTAGACGGCTGTCACGTACAGCATCACGTTCTGCCAGTCCGGCCGCTCCGTCCGCACCATCTCGCCGATGTCCTGACACACGGAGGGGCTGGGTTAGAAGTGCAGTACTCCCTGGCTCGTCCCCAAAGGCTCCTGGCCACAGCATAGGGGCTCTCGGGGCTGGACGGGCCTTGAAAGAGCTTCCTGAGTCTCAGCTAATTACAGAGCCCAGCCAAGGACCCCTCTCCATCTCCAGCAAGTGCCCCCGGGAGGTGTCTCCTCCCCGGGTGGCAGCATCCTCCCAAGCAGCCTCCCCTGCCCCAGAGCCACACCCAGAGCAGCCTCCCTGCCTCCTGCGTGGCTCTCCGAGGTCACAGGGTCTCATCTAGTCCATGGAAATCCCTCCCCCACCGGTCTCCCTTTCTGAACCATTCCTGAGGGACACGGTGAGAGTCCTCTCGGCCCCAGAGAGGTCCCCGGGATGTGAGTCCTCTCGGCCCCTGGGAGAGGTCCCCTGGGTCAGAGGCCCAGAACCAAGACGGATGAGCTTCATGATGGGCAAGCCTGAGCTCTCCGAAGACACTCCCCTTTCACTGCTTTCGGCAGAATACCAGGGTCCTGTTACAGGAATGTGGGAAACTGGACACCCCACCCTGCCACCGTGGTGTCTCAGAGCCTGTAACATGTGACCGACACCCCTGAGAGACGCGCACTGCGTGAGCATCAGTAACCCCCCCAGGGAGCTGGTCTGGAGGAGCCTTTCCACGTGTGAGCAGACAGGGCGTGCCGCTGAGCAGGCAGGATGTGGAGGGCCCCCACCGGGGATGCGGCACAGAACCTGCCTGCCAGTCTGAGCGTCCCGGCTACACACGCGTTTCGTTTTGTTCTGACTCGCCAGAGGGTGTGCGCGCTCGCCAGAGGGAGACACGTACGGAGACAGAAGAAAAGAAAGCACCCCACGGGGCATCATCATTTGACAATTCCTTCTCTTTCAGATTCTGGGCAGCACACACAAGTGCCTGGAGTGTCTTTCAATCTGCCAGGTCCAAGGTTCAAAGCCAATGGTCAGCCATGAGGGATCCAGTCGCCTTAACCACCAAGCCACGGGCTGGCCCCTACTACACAGGTTTCTTAGGGTGGAAAAAAACGTATCAGCACTTCAAAGTGTGATGCAAAGCACACAGTGATGGGTAAGTATTTCAATTGAACTATTTTCCCCTATACAGTTGAAGAGAAGCCCCCCCTAAGTAAAGTGCATTTCAATGGATTTAGATCTCTGAGTTCTGGATCTGGTGGCCTAAAACTCAAGCCAGGCGCATATATGTGCATGCCCAAAATCCCAGGAAAAGAAAGGACTGTGGCATGGCCGTCCCTGGGGGCGATTTCTCACCTTCCCTGCACTCTCTCCAGCCAGTGTACGCTGGTCCTATGCAACCCCCCATCCCTCCCTAAAGGCAGCCCAGCAGAGCCACCGACCAAAGCATGCCTGCTGGCCTTGATAGGGTGGGGCAGGGTCTAGAGAAGGGCTGAAGGACGCCCACGTTTTCTACACCTCCCTTCTCACTCCGCGGCTCTCGTGGAGAAAGGCTGGAGACGTCTGTTCAGCCTCTGAGGCCGCCTGCCTCGACTCCCTCAGACTGACGGACGGCAGCCAGACCTGCTGGAAGGTGCCTTCTGAACTGAAGGATTCCATGAAGAAAGAGGCAACTGCAGGCCAGAGACTCCCAGAGGTCTGCCAGGGCTCGTGGTCATGGCCACCCCACCTACGAAGGTGCTTCCTTGGGGTGGTCCACGTGACACATAAAGCACCACGGGCACAGGTGGAATCCTAGACCTGCAGCCACCTTGGCAGGGCCCACGCAGTCCAGCCTAAAAAGAATGAAGCTCGGGACCAGCACGTGGCATAATGGTTATGTCGCTGGACGCCCATGTAGTTGGTTTGAGTCCTGGACCCAGTGGCTTAAAAATCACTCCAGGTAGTTGTGTGTGTGTGTGTGTGTCCAAAATCCTGAGAAGAGAATAGAGGAGAAGGGACTGTGGCAGGGCAAATCCCTGGGGGGTGGTTTCTGGCTTTCTGTCTCTCTGGCAATCACATGCTCCCTATAACAAAAATCTCTCTCATTAGTAAAATAAATAAACAAATAAACAAACTTCCCAATCAGAATGAAGCCCTGCCAGTGACTTGTCAATGGGGACGGGGACTCACCAGCGTGGATTTGATGCCGACGCTCTCAGCCGCCTGGAAGGCCAGCGTGAAGTTCCTTCTCTGTAAGAGAGGCGGTGCTGCAGTGCACAGACACGGACTGCGGGGAAGCGCTCGGAGGACAGGCGCCTGCCTCCTCCACGCGGGGGCCTCCGGGTTGAGCCCACACCAAGTGTCCTCGCACTCCTCACACCGCAGCACTGGAGTGGCCCACAGACACCCGTCCTCCCACAATGCAGAGAAGGTTCTGACACAGACTGAGCGTGGACACATGCCCGAACCACTGGGAACCAACACCTACCAGCTGAGGCCCCCCCGTGTGGAGCCTCAAGGGCTGCCTGTCGGCTCTGGGGTGCTGAGGCTGGGACAGCAGGGGGCAGGGCAGGGGCTCTGGGCGTGTCCCAGATGCTGTCCCAAAAGATCCCTGGCCTAGGACTGCACGGGGCTGGCATTTCTGCCACTTCGGAGACCCACAGTCAGAGTAGGCCATCGGGGATGGTCTAGGTCTGGCCGCCTGCCTGACCCCAACTGTCACTACTCTGGAGGGACGGATGGGCTTGGCACAAATGACATGAAGCCAGAGTAAGACGGGGCCCGAAGGGGCTAAGGTAACGCAGCGCCACCCCGGCTCTCCCGCCTCACCTTGTCCTGGCTGTTCAGCTCCTGGTAGGGGATGTGGGCCGGAAGGTACGTATGCAGGAGCGCGCAGAAGGCGAGCCCGTCATTCCAGCTGCTGCTGAAGTTCGTGATGTCGATGTTCTGAGGAAGAGGGATCAGCACATGAGCAACACAAGCTGTGATCCCTCGGGAGATGCCAAGGAGGACGGAGGAGGCCTCAGCACAAAACCAAACCTTGGGAAAAACGAGCTCGGGAGAAATCACAGCACATTGGAGGGCCACAGTCCCAAGACCCACTGGTGTGACACCCCACCCAGCAGCCGTGAGTCCTCGTCCTGCGTGGTTACGCCTGGGCCTGGCATGACACATGGCACCTGTGACATGACTCATACGTGGCCCCACACGCTGAGAGGCCACCGCCACGCCAGGACAGCCTGGAGGACGTGGGTGACACCAGTGAAGTTTAACACGCCGCTTATTAAAACGTAACACTTTTCCCACCGTCAGTAAAGCACTGACAAGACCCTTGAAGTCAGTGTGGGTCTCAAGTGTGTCCACACAGACCTGCCTTTTCACAGAACTGACACCGTACTGATGGTGAAAAGCAACTGAGAGTATCCCTGCGGCCACCCGAGCACAAAGCGAGGTCCCGATACCACGTCACACTGGTCACTGTGCCGTTCCCACGACCGTGCACACGCACAGTTAAACCAGTGATCGGTAAACCCACGTTTCAGCTGTACCCCCCCTCGCTGGCTTCCAGGCTGCACGTTCCTCTAGGAGGACTTGGGCTGGTTAGCCATTACATAGCGGGGCACAGTATGGCGATAAAACCACTTTCCTTTCATTAAAATTTATTTTTTCTTAAAGGTTTTACCCTAGAGTGTGTGTGCTCACCAGAGAGAGAAAGAGAGAGAGAGAAAGAGAGAGAGAGAGAGATGGTGAGAAGGAAAGTGAGAAATCACCTCTTGGGGGAATGGCCATGCTGCAATCTCTCCTCTATTCTGCTGAGATCTGGAGCATGCGTGTACACATGCCCAGTGTGATTTGAAGCCTCCAGGTCCAGGACTCGAACTGCGGTCAGTCATGTGGGATTCCCGTGCCTTAACCACCATGCCACCTGCTGGCCCCTGAAACCACTTTCTAACCCGCCTTAGACTATTAATACGCTTAGTCGGACCATTCCCGTAGCTTAACTTGCAAAATGCTTTGGGTCCAAGAATTTCTTTTTGTAAAAACTCCAGCAAGATGGCTATTAGAGGTGCTTATCCCTCACCAAAAAAAAGGACCAAATGAAGACTAAGCGGCCAGCTCTCCCCTGCACGGTGTGAGGGACTGTGCTAGAGTGCAGTGTAGATGTGCAGACCCGTGGAACGCTGAGTCTCAGCACACTCCTGCAGAGAGGTGAGCAAGCCTTCTGTGTCCCCTACGGTGCCCCTGCAAGCAGACGGGCCAGGAACTGGAAGGGACTTCCGTGCTGGGAGCAGGTCAGCCAGACACTCCAGCATCCCCCGGGCATCTTACAGCCTTCGCAGGCCCAGAGTCGAGTTTGGGACGCGCCCGTCATGTGATAATGGGGATCGATACAGCAAGACGACGTTAACAATGGTGGACATACGTGCGCCCAGGTGTATACAGCAAATATTAGATCTAAAGGGAGAGATCTCAACATAAAACTAGCTTGAGAGTTTGAAAACTCACTCTCAGCACTAGAGGAATCATCTAGGTAGAAAACCATCTAAGAAACACCTGACTTACACGGCACTTTAACCAAAGGGTCCCACCCGACATTTACAAAACGGTGCACGCATTGCTCTCAGAGCACTGGTGCGGTCTCTGGGATGGGCCACATGGAAGGCCACAAATGAACCCCCGACAGATTTCCAAACATCTCTGTCAGGTACCTTTTTCTGACCACGATGGAACAAAGTTAGAAATTAGTAACAAGAAGAACTTTGGAAGCTGTACAAATATACATGGCATTAAACAACATGTCCCTAAATGACCACTGGGCAAAGAAGAAATTAAGGGAATTAAAACATTTCTTGAAACAGGGATCAGTAGATGGTGTAATGCTTACGTCGCTGGACTCCCACGGAGTCGACTACAGTTCAAGTCCTGGACCCGGTGGCTTAAAACTCACACTGTGTGTGTGTGTGCACGCACACACACTCACGTGTGCCCAAGATCCCGAGAAGAGAACAGAAGCGAAGGGATTGAGGTGTGGCCATCCCCTCTGGGGGTAATTTCTCGCTTTCTGTCTGTCTGTCTGGCGAGCACACATGCCCTATAGCAAAAAAGCTCTGTTAAAATGAAAACAAATGAAAAACGAAACGTAACATAACCAAACCTATGGGGCCAGCAAAAGACATTCTGAAAAAAAAAAAAAGATTGATGAAACAAGAAGGTGGTTTTTTGCTTATAAAAAAACCAAAGAAATAGGTACGAGGTTTTTGTTAACAGATTTTAATTTTAGCTCCTTTTATCACATGTGGAAACAGTAACAGTGTGAGATAATACATATCTGAATCTACACGTAGCTGGTATTGATCTCGTCTTTATTTCATATCATCATTTATAACATCAAATATACAAATTGACCTTATTTTTTATAAAGAGAGATTTTTACTATAGGGCATGTGCACTCACCGGAGAGACAGAGAGAAAGAGAGAAATCACCCTCCAGGGGGAGGGCCACACAGCAGTCCCTTCTCCATTCTCCTCGTGGGATCTCAGACAGACAGACACACACACATACACACACACGCACACACACGCGTGCCCGGCCTGAGTTTTAAGCTGCTGAGTCCGGGACTCAAACCGCAGTTGACTACACATGGGAGTCCAGCGATGTAACCATTATGTCATCTGCTAGTCCCCACAGTGACCTTATTTTTAGAAAGGAACAAAAAGGCCAGCCAGTGACATGGTTAAGGCAACAGATCACACATGGTGAACTGTGCGGTTCAAGTCCCAGATTCAAAGGCCTGGCACACGCGTGTTTGTGACCAAAATCCCAAGAGGGAGAGACAGAAGAGAAGGGACTGCGGTGTGACCATGCCCTGGGGGGATGCTTTCTCACTTTCCTCCTCTTTCTAGTGCAAGTACACACACACACCCACAGGCAAATTTTTCAAAAGAAAAAGGGGTTTAAAAAAAAAGGTAAGTTTTGCTTACAGGTGTGTTGATGAGGCAGGGAAAACGTACTCATCTGATTAAGCGGTCAGTTACCCTGCACATCCATCCCGGGAGTGCTGGGTGTGGCCGGCGGGCAGCAGGCTCAGGGCTCTCTGTCCCGTGGGCCCTGACATCAGGCAGCGATGGCCTCCCCTTGCCTGGGGACATGGGGATGAGAGAGAACAGCGAGCGCTATTCTGTCAAGCAAAGTTATGATCGCCCGGCCTCCCCGGTGAGGGGCTCAAAGCAATGACTCGCGACACACGGAAAGCTCGGCCGCCTGAGGACGTGGGCGTCTGACGGCGCCAGCTCGCGTGGGAGTGGGTGCACACGGGGGCCACGCTGCCTTGGCTCCCTCCTGGGCCACTCTACTCCATATCAGGTTCGACTACAGAGGGAACCTACTGCCTTTTTTATTTGAGATTTTATTACATGATGTTGCAATTTAGCTGGTACGCAGCCTTCGCCCCTTCTGAAGGAGAAACGACACATTTAAATGTTGCTGATTCCCACATTCCAGGTAGCGTACGCGAACGGGGAAAAACTCTCCCCACTACCTCTCGTTTCAGCATTCACTGTTTATTTCATGCCACCTCCACAGACATGGAGAGTCAGCTTCCTAGGGCTGGGAAAGCCTCACGTGTATTATTTAAGGCGAGCCACCCTGCTCCTGGCTCTGTACGAGGCCCACGGCGGCATTCCCCCGCCCCCCCCTGAACGAGCAGGCACG
>NW_006160044.1:545766-573682 GCF_000334495.1 Tupaia belangeri chinensis
GACGTGAGTTTAACCCACCGGGTCTGGGACTTGAACCATGGTCGACTACATGGGAGTCCAGTGACATAGCCATTACGTTAACTGCTGGTCCCATATCCACAGAATTCTATAACACACGTTGCCATCCTTGACGCCCCTGTACAACTGCTAGGTCCTAGCACCAAGGAGAGGACCTGCAGCTCAAAGACAAGAGGCAGGTGGGGATAACGGGGACCGAGGCTCCAAGCTCTCAGGACGTGTCCCTGCAACCAGGTCCCTGGGAGGGCACTGCCAGTCTAGCCTCACAGCCCCGAGGGGGGGCTCTCTAAGAAGCCCCGGGTGAAGAGGAGCACAGGCTGGCCTGTTCTCTCGCCCTGGCTGCACAGGCCTGAGCGCTGCCCTCGGGGAGCTCCTGCAGAGCATGAGCCCTCTGGGGAGCACAGGGCCCCAAGAGCAATGTCCTCATGTCGTGTCCCTCACTAACCTGACCACACGCCACTCCGCAGGTCTGCAACCCGACCACAGATACCGTCAGAAACTGCTGGGAGGAGAGTGACCACATTAAGGCAGTAAGGGACAGACCCGCCAACAGTTACAGGAGAACGCGGCAGAGTCTTCAGGCTCTCGGCCAGCACAGTGCGCTCACTGGACCTGCTGCATTCCCACCGGCCTGGTCGCCTACCCTGGGGGCCTCTGCTGGCCCTGAGCTAACAGCTACCACCCCGAAGGGGTCTGATGACCTTATGAAGGTGCCTGGCGACAAACGGCACGGACAGTCACTGCTGATGGAAGACCCCACACGCACACACACGCACGTACGCGCACTTTTATCTCATCTGAATCACAGGAAGCGGCCCGCTGGGGCCTTCGGCTCCACCTGAAAGGAAGTGGGGGGCCGGGAGAAGTGCTCGGCACGCAGCAGGGAAGGCAGGGACAGGCACACCTGCCGTGGGCATGCCGTGAGCACTGCTCTTGTTTCTAAGTGTCTTCTTATTTACTTCTTTCATGAGGAGAAGGGGGCCAGCCAGGTGCCCTGGAGGGTCTTGCCAAACCACGATCTGCCCCACCTCCCAGCCAGCACACCCGGTGTGTTCAGGTTGACCCAGGAAACAAAGCTGGGTCTCCCATGTGGCTCAGGTATCCCATGGCAGCACCCCCCCTCCTGCACCTCCACGGCTGGGCCAGTATCTCTCTTTAACCCTCACGATCACTCGGGGGCAGTTTTAAAGGAGGCCGAGGCGCAGAGGCCAGGACACCGCTCAGACGGCCGGTCCATGAGCTATCCACAGTCGGGTCTACCCACCGAGACGGGACCGTCCCACACTCCTTTGGGTGTGCTCTGTGGGGAGCACGTCTGTGAAGCAGCTCCAGGCTTGGGCTGCAGAGAGGCAGCAGGAACGCAGCCCAGAAGAACGGGCCAGGACTGGACAGCTACATAATGTGCAGGGCCCCTTGCTCAAAAAGTTGGGGACAGAATCGTATCCAGGTACTTGAAGAAGAAAATTAAACAGAAAGGCCTGTCCCGGCTCCTCCTGGGGTTGTGGCTGCTCTCTGTGACTAAGTGCCTGATGAAAGGGCCAAGGACACTGGGCACTGTCGGGGAGCGGGGAGCAGGGCAGGAAGCTTTTTGCATAACATGCCGCGCTCGCGAGGCCAACAGCCAACAGCGGCATCTTGCCCTCAAAGGTCACACTCGCATCTGGAGGAAAACAAACCTCCACTTAGGCTGCCCCTTCTGCTCCCTGCAAGGCAGGCGGCTCTGGCAGGGTCGCGGACGTGCCTGGCCTCACCGCTCGCAGCGCCTCGAGGCAGAGGCTCCTGCGCCCCAGCTGCCTGGCTATGGGAACCCAGACAAACTGACACCCCCACCTCGGGAGAAGCTGCTGCCTGACCCCCCCACCAGGAAGATCAAGACTTCATTTACAAAACATGCCACAGTGATCCGAATGGAGAGGAAAACAATGGTTCCTTGAATGACAGGTCAGGGGTAACATCTGAGCCAGGCCTTGACATGGGGGTGCTTCCAAGGAACTGGGGAGCCTGCAGTCTGAGGGAGTAGCCCTCCACTCCCACTGGCAACTTCATTGTTTTAACGTTGGGGACTGAAATGTCTGAGGACTAATGACACAGTATCTACTGAACACAGGGACCAGCAGTTAGCGTAATGGCTGTCGCTGGACTCCCATGTCGTCAACCGTGGTTCAAGGCCTAGACCCAGTGGCTTAAACTCATGCTGGGTGTGTGTGCATGCGTGCCCAAGATCCCGAGAGGAGAATGGAGAAGGGATTGTGGTGTGGCCACCCCCCCGGGGTGTGATTTCTCTTTCTATGTCTGGCGAGCGCAGGCGCCCTACAGCAAAAACCTCTCAAAAAAAAAGAAAAAAAAGGCAACAACAAAAAAAACTGAGCACACATGAAGACCTAGGTTCTTCTTCATGTGTTCCCTGGTTTCCTTTCTGAGGTTCTTCATTCCTGAAACTGACAGGTCAGTGTCTGAAGATCGGAAGTTCCGGGAGAAGAAATACATGGAAAGGCACAAAACCATAATCCTCAGAAACATGGCTTCTCCCTTCCCCACCCAGCGAGACCCTTGTTCCAAAGTTGTGCTCAGTGCCCAGCGAGGGCTCTTGCATACCCCACGCGCCAGCACTGCCACCGTGCAACCTGACAGTGTCCCAGACTCGAACTCCAGTGGGGAGAGCAGAAGCCCTCAGAATACCCAGAGGCCCTCAGCACTCGTGTGTGGGAGGCTGACAAAACCTGCCTGGACTTCTGTCCCCACAGGTACGAGATACGGGGCTAACGTGCCTGCTTTCTGCCTAAGGCAGCCACAGGATCGGGTAGGCGTGCCTATGGATGGCTGTCTCTGCGACTTTACCTGTCCTTGGGGGACCAGACCAAATAGTGACCCTGGACTTTCATGGAAGCTGAAGAAAAAAGTAGCTTTTGTGCCTGGATGAAAACAACTTAGACCCCACCAGTATGGAGCCCGTGGTGGGAGTCGGCCAGGCTGGCTTCTCCTGGCGCACGACCGTGGCTTGGTCTTGGGCTTTTACAAACCCTGCCCCACGCAAGACAAGCCACCAACCTCCCCCGAAACCGAGGTGTGAGCTCCACGTGGGAAGGATCTTTATGGCTCTGTTTGCTTACTGAGGAGGAAACAGGTACTGTGGAGCAGACGTGCCCACGCTGACCCAGTAGGAACAAAATCCCCGAGAACAGCCCCAGGCTGCTCTGCCCTCACCGGAGCCCTGTTCCTGGGCACGTGGCCACAATTCCGTTGCCCCTCACCATATTGATGTAATCTGTAAACCTCCACCTGCCTTCGCATGAAAACATGGAGCAGTATCACATGATTTGTGGTATGTGGGTCCCTTCCTTCTCCTCCCAACCCCCTTGCATTTGGAAGAGGAACTTCAGTAACACATTATCCCAATATCCCACCTCAAGTACCACTAACACACTGGGAGGAAACTCATTCCACAATCACTTGTTTCAAGGTGATTCCAGCACGACAAATCCTGAACAAGTTTCAGTAGGAATGGTGTGGGCTGATCCTGCAAAGGCTCTATCAGGATCAGCACAAAAACAGGGGCAAGAATGACCCAGGGTCGGGACCAGCAGTTGGTGTAATGGCTATGTCACTGGTCTCCCATGTAGTCGACCGCGGTTCGAGTCCCGGACCTGGTGGCTTAAACTCGCGCCAGGAGCGTGTACATGCGTGCCCAAGATCCCGAGAGGAGAATGGAGAAGGGATTGCTGCGTGGCCATCCCCTCTGGGGGGTGATTTCTCGCTTTCTGTCTCTCTGTCTCTGTCTTTCTGGCAAGTGCACAGTCAAAGTAAAGAACACCTTCCCCTTAGACAGGAGGAGACCGAGCGACCCCCTTGGGCTTTCACCCTAAGCATGGAATACACACGTGTCTGTGTCACAGTCGTGTGGGAACTGTTGGGGAGAAAGGTGGCCAACGTGCCAGAGCATGGATCTGGGGATGGATTATGTCGTTTTGTTTTAAACCACAGGGTACATGTACTCACTTGAGAGAGAGAGAGAGAGAGAGAGAGAGGAGGAAAAGAAGAAAGAGCCCCATGGAGCACAGCCCTGCTGCAACCCTTCTCTTCTTTCTCCCTCCTTTGGGGGTTTTGGGCACACGGGCGCCAGGTGTCTTTCTCAAGCCAGCCACGGGGGACCCGGCCACCTTAACCACTCCGAGGGCGGGCCCTGGTTACTCTTTCTGTGGACTCATTCTTTCAGAACGCTCATTCAGGCCCACTCTGTAGCACATGGGGCCACGCTTGGGGTCAGATCCTGGCTCGCGTCGTGGTCATTGTATGGAAGAGCCTGGTGGCTGGACCAGACACGGTCCATGGTTCAACGCAGGCTTCGAAGGGAATGTGGCTGAAGTGGGACCAGAAAAGCAGACGGAGCAAGCACATGGCCGTGGGGCTGTCGGTGCTGGCTGGGCAACAGCTCCCGAGGTCTGCGGCAGGTGTAGGCTGAGGGCAGGGGTGTGGAGGGAGGGTGACAGACGTCGGATGGAAGCTGGACCTGGTGACTGAATTTGAGGAGGGAGCTTGTGGGGTGCTAGGAGGCCCTCGTCTCCCGCTGGCAGACCCGATGCCAGCGGTGACCTTCACGGAGGCAGAGCTCATGGGAGAGGGACGCTGAGCAAGTGAAAAAGGTGTGTTTCTGACATGGCAAGTTCCAGGTACACTGGAGACACCCCAAAAGTGCCTGGTGATGCTGACACATGGGTCTGGAGCACAGGAGAAGCGGCTGGAGGATGGAGAAAATGCGCCACTTCAGGGTCCCTGGTGGGATCGCTCGGGGACAGCCACAGTGAGCAGTGAGAACTGAGCCCCTCAAGGTCCTGCAAGTACCAGAAGCCGGGAGGCCACAGAGCCCCGAGAGAAACTAGAAGGCAGAGGAGGAGTGACTGAACCAGGAGCGGTCAGCTCTGAAGTTATTAACCCGAATTGCCACTGACCTTCAAAGCAACAGCAAAGGGAAAGAAGAGCAGCAACAAACCAGGTTTTAAGACACGGCAAGTTAAATGGTCGATACCAGTGGCCCCCAACCTTCTCAGCACCAGGGAAGGCCTCATAGAAGACGATCCCTCCGTGGACCAGAGAGGTGCGGGCCTTGGTCCCAGGAGACCCAAGGGCCCAGAGCCACCATGCACCCCATTCCCACCACTACCACACGGCAATATACAATGAAATAATCACACAATAGGGCCTGCGCCCTCGTGAGGATCCAGTGCCACCAGCTGACTGACAGGAGGTGGAGCCCGGGTGGCACTGCGAGCCATGGGAGAGCTGCAGAGGCCTGCAGCCTGGCTCACTCGCCTTCCAGCCGCCTGCTCCCTGCTCACAGCCTGGCGGCCCGGCGGCCCAGCACCAGTTCACGTCCTGGTCCCCATCAGGACATGGCCTGGCCTATCTGTGGTCCAGGGATCGGGGACCCCAGATCTATACTAACAGTCCAACTTCCATAGATACACTGTCCATGTGTTTATCCCACGAGGAGGATCTAGAAATAGAATCTCTACTTCTTTTAGGTACAGGGGTGTGTGCTCACCAGAGAAAAGAGAGAGAGTGTGAGAAATCACTCCCTGGGGAGATGGGACACAGCAGTCCCTTCTCCTCTGGTCTTCTCTGGGGTTTTTTTGGGCGGGCACAAACACACACACACACCCCCAGCAAGCCACCAGGTCTAGGACTTACAGCGCAGTTGGCCATGTGGGACCCAGTGCCTTAACCACCATGCCACCTGCTGGCCCCAAGAATTTCCACTTTTTTTTTTTTTTTTTTGCCATAAGGTCCATGCACACACCAGAGAGCGAGAAAGACACTGAGAATCACCCCTTAGGGGGGGATGGCCACGCCACAAACCCTTCTCCTCCATTCTCCTCCTGGGATCCTGGGCATGCATGCACAGCATGACTTTCAAGCCACTGGGTCGGGGACTCGAACTGTGGTAGGACATGTGGGAGCCCAGTGATGTAACCACTTCACTACCTGCTGGCCCCCAGTCCCGACTCTCCCAAAGCAGCATTTTCTGTGGACAAGGAAAGTCCTTATTTTTCAGGGGTTTCCTTGAGGGAAGGCCCAGTGTGCGCTGCGGGATAACGAGGGGGATGTAGAGGCAAAGGCCTTCTGCTCTGCCCTCACGTCCTGACTCCCACAGCGGCAGCCTCTGGAGGCCAGCGGATCCCTGGATGAGATACGTCACTCTCAAGTGACGTATCTCAGAACTTGCCTTCCTCAGGGGAAGATGCACTTGCTGTCTTTCGCTAGTCACAGACGACGGTGCCGATCTAAGAAAAAAAAAATCCTGTGTTTTTTGAAAAACAGACACCCAGGGGGCCACCCCATGGTGTGGCAGGTCAGGCCGCCGGCTCCCATGGCTAACCGTGCAGTTGAAATCCTAGACCAGGTGGCTTCAGAAACATGCTAGGTGTGTGTGTATGCACGTCCACGTATGCACGCATGTCCAAAGTCCCGGGAGGAGGGAGAGACGGAGAAGAAAGGATTGCAGCTGACCATCCCCCACGAGGGGTGCTTTCTCACAACTCCACCTCCCTCCGTCTCTCTCTGGCCAGCACATGTGCCTTCTAGCAAATTAAAAAAAAAAAAAAAAAACGGAGACACAGAAAACATACTAGTAGTTGTAATACAAGTTCCCTGTTCATGAATCCAGATTTTCCCCAATTCTCAGGTCAGTTCGGGGCTTTCTACTCCACAAGATAACTGTGTTTGGATTAGGGTGGACAAACTCCAGAGAGCAACGATACGCGCCAGAACAAAAGTTCAAAAAAGCCGCCACCCGGCCTCCTGCTGAGGAGCATGGCCGCACGCACGGCTTTCCATCCGGGAAATGTCAACCACCAGATGTGACAGGGACAGACGCGGCCTGTTCCGCGGTGTCATCTGATGTCCTCTTTACCCTCGGAAAGACTTACACTTGTAAAATCCATCTGACACCCTATTGGCTGCTTCTGGGCCCCACCGAGGTGGAAGCCCCGCCCCTCCTGTTCCTGCACCTTCAAATAGGAGGCATCTCAGTGTGCGGCCTCTGGCGGGCCCTGGCTCAGTGTTCCTTTCTATGCACCCCAGAGAGGAGAGGTTAGGGTGTAAAAGCCAAGAAATTACACAAGAGATTAAAAATGTCATAAAATATCTTAAAATGTTCTCACTTCTCTAAAGTTTAATTAAAGGTCATAAGACACACCCCCAAGTAACACATGCTCTTTAAATAGCTATTACGGTTCTGATCTATTTAAGGAAACGCCACTTTTATGGGTACAGGGCAAGGAGCCAAACGCCATGATTCATCCCCGCCAGTCTGAGCTGCTGAAAGCGGTGTCCACGGTGCGCAAGCAGGCGGAGGCGGCCGACCAGACCAGCCTCTGCAAGGTGCCAGGCCGCAGAGCTGGGACGGCACGCTTCGAGTGAAAGCTGTGCGGCACGGCCTAGCCTTCAGGAAGTGGGATGAGTTACAACAGAATCCCTGCCCACAGCTCCCACCCCCACACCCCGGTGCAGGGTTCGGAGGGTGTGCAGAAACCCCAGTGAGAAGGGGGCAGTACCTTTCTGTGCGTGCTACGGCAGGGGAGGGGTGTGATGTCTGAGAGAGGAAAAACAAAAGAAAAGTTCAGTGTCCCTGAGGTCCCAGAGTCAGGGTGAGCGCCTGCTCCACACAGGGGTCTCTGCATGAACAGCTGGCCCCCGTGGCTGCAGGCCTAAGACTCGGGCTCCTAAGCCCAGCCGGTCCAGGTCAAGGGAGGGGAAGGAGGGCAGGGTGGGTCTCGGGCTCAGTTCACCAGGAAGTACATATGTTGGAACTCACATGGCAGAGAAAAGGAAGGAAGCAGGGCCCCCCACATCTCACGTCTGTACTAGGAGGAGCTCCAAGCAGCAGCCTCAACCCTCGCTGTGCACCAGAATCACCTGCCGAGTCTTTTCAGGGGTTCACATGCTGGGCTACCCCAGAGAGGCCAACCGACCAGGTTTGCAGTGGGTCTGGGCGTCGCTGTCATTAAAGGTCCCCCAGGAAACCTGAAGGCACACCAAGAGGGAGGCCCGCTGATCTAATGCTGAAGGTAGGTGGGAGCGCCGTCGATGAGCCCCTCTACCGTGTGGAATCGGTGAGTTTGTGAACGTGCTTACAAAAGCACGCGCGCCCAGCCTGGGAGCCACCCGCGATCCTGCGTGCTGGAAAACCAAGGGAGAGGACTGAGCACCCAAAGGAACTTTCCTGACCAAAGTGCCCACACTCCCAAAGAGGGAACTAATTAGAGTCACATTCTCTGTGTAGAGTGACAGTGGCCAGTGACATCACCCTACGGCACGGACGGACACGACCCCACAGCAGAGGCATTTCTGCCGAGAACAGGAACTGAAACCAGGCCTGCCACTGCGCTCGTCCACTGGCTGACAAGGGGACGGCAGCGGGCACGTCACCCGCAGGTGCTCCATCCAGGGTCTCCAGAAGGAAAACGGAAGGGGGAGACAAGGGCACTGACGCCCGAACGGCACTTACGAGAGGCGTGTCGAGTGCCACGTGAGCTCCTCGTTCGGACTGTGAATTTAAGCAGGAAGTCTGACGACATTAAACGGCGGGGGTCAGCCTCAGGGCTGTCCAGGTAGGCGAGAAGGTGGGAGGGCGCTGTGCTAATAAGGACTTGCAGCTGGGGAGGGGATGTGCAGGCCATCTCATTCTTCTCATGACTTGAGTGTCCATTTGGAAATTTCCATTAAAGAAACAAACATGCAGCTCAACAAGAAAAAGGGAATCAACCGAACCAGTTACTCGAATGGACGCGTGGGAAGTGGCCTCAAACGGATATTTCCGCAGAGAAGATACACAGACGGCCAATGAACCCATGAGAAGACACTCCACATTAATCATCACTAGGGAAAGGCCGATCAGAACCACAGCGGTGGATGTCACTTCACACCCATTAGGATGGTTACTGCTGCTTCAAACAAAGAAGAAGGAAGGGAAACAAGTGCTGGTGAGGATGGAGAGGAATCGAGCCCTCACACATCGCTGGTGGAGGGGAGGATGGTACGGCTGCTGAGGAAACGGGTTAGACAGCGCGCCACCCCGAGGTAGAGACCCAGGACTGAAGACAGAGGGGCAGACAGACGCCTGTGCAGGGGGTGCACGGTGACACTTCCCACAACAGCCCACAGGTGGGAGCCACCCAAAGAGCCGCCAGTGGATAAATGGATGAACAAAATGCGAAACTGTGGGATGGTATTCAGTCACACAGACGGTGAAGCAGGGCCAGCTGATGGCACGGTGGTTAAGGTGGCTGGATTCCATGTGGCCGACCGCACGGTTCAAGTCCCAGACCTGACAGCTTGAAAAATAGGCCGGGGACCAGAGGAGGCGTGGTGGTTAAGGCACTGGACATTCCCACCTGGACAACCATGGTTTGAGTCCCGGCTTGCTCCCTCTCTGGTCAAATTAAAATAAATGAATAAATAAAATAAAAAATTTAAAAATTCTTAAAAAAAAAAAAATAAAGGCCACACATGCTGTGCTCAAAATCCTGAGAGGAGAATAGGGAAGAAACAACAGCATGGCCATCCCAGGGAGGACCTGAGAAATCTCTCCATAGCTGGTGAGTGCACCTGCCAGGTAGCAAATTAAAAAAAAAAAAAAAAAAAAAAGTACTGATACATGCTACAACATGGATAAATTTTTACACATTATGCGAAGCGAAAACTAGATATAAAATAACATATTACATGATCCCATTTATGTGAAATATCCAGAACAGTCAACTCCAGAGATAGAACATTGATTAGTAGTTGTCAGGGGAAGTGAAGTGACTGCTTAATGTGTAGGAGGCTTTCATTTGGAGTGACGGAAAGATCTGGAACTAAGTGGTGGCCATGAAATACACACGGTGCCAGTCTATGGCCTGGTGGTTAAGGTGGCAGAGACCTCACATGGCCAGGCACGTGGCTGAAGTCTTGGACCCAGTGGCTTGAAACACACCAGGCACGTGTGCATACGTCCCCAAAATCCCGAGAGGAGAGTGGAGAAGCAATGGCGGGAAGGCCATCCCCTAGGGGGTGATCTCTGACTTTTTTGTCTCTCTCCAGTGAATGCACCTACCTTACAGTAAATTGCAAAAAAAAAAAAAAAAAAAAAGAAAGAAAGAAAAAAGAAACACAAACAAATGAAACCAAGTAGCTAAGAGCAGGAGGTGGAGGATGATCAGCTCCCCTTCCACGAGCAGGAGAAACTGAGATCCCTGGTAACTCAGAAGGAATCTGCTTACAGCCTCTGTGAATGGCTGTTCCAAAGCCCCTGAGGGGGGTGCTGCCTCTAATTCTGCAAAAGTAGCTACAATGTTGCCAAATACACTTGAGGTAGCCCTCCAGCCCCAGGATCCAGCTTCCACTGTACTAACCTTCACACAAGCAAGAATCTAAGGGATGCTAGGGTTTGGGTTTAGTGTGCTAAAACTTATTTTTTTAATCAAATAAACCTATTCTGAGGGGACAGTTCAGAATAAGTCAGCAACTGTCACCTAAGAGAAAAGGCTAATATCTGTCTGTCTCCCATAGACTGCTCCAAGAGGGACTTTTCACAGAGCAGCACACAGGAACCACGGTGCCTGAGAACCCAGGGAGAGGGGTTGGGGTGAGGGCTGCCGGCGGGGTCATAGCTGACAGTGACCTTGGGGCATGTTGTGAGCAGTTTCACTACCAGTTTCCGAATTAGCCCTGTCGTTTTTAGTTAACATTTCTACAGACTAGTTTGGCTCTGGCAGGGGCTATTACTCAGTAAAATACAATTTCGACTAAAGAGGACATCCGTAGTAATCCTCAAGCAATACCCACCACATGGGTAAGCGCTTGGCTGGGGGAGGAAGAGAGGGTGTCTTAGTCTGTGTTCTGCTGCTGTGACAGAACACCTGAGACCCGGAGATTTATGACAACAGAATCGGATCTTCTGGGCCGCCAGGTGGCTGGACTCCAACATGGCTGACCGCGGTCTGAGTCCCAGACCTGGCAGCTTGCTTTATTCTCTTCTCTCTCTCTCTCTCTCTCCCTTTCCCCCTCTCTCTCTCTCCCTCTCTCTCACTGGTCAACTTCAAAAAAAAAAATTAAAATCTTTTTCTGCACTGATCGCTATGATGATATGTTTTTTTAAATTTATTTTTCTGTTAATGTGGTGTATTACATTTATGGTTTTGCATATATTGAGCCATCCTTGCATCTCTGGAATAAAGCCTACCTAGTCTACCTGGAAAATAAATAAATAATAAAGACAATGAATACAATTAAACAAAAAAAAATTATTTTTTTAAAGAATTTGATCTTGTCCTTGGTTCTGGGGGCCACGCGCATGGAATGGCATGTGACGAGCTGCTCCGTGCTGAGTTATCCCCTCGCAGAGGCAGGACACACAGTGCGGGCGAGAGCGAGAGCGGCCCGGACTCCCTTTTGTCACAAGCGGCTCCTGTGGCTAAGGACAGCGGTGCACTGGAGGGCCGTCACCTTCTATCAGCTCTTCTTGAGCTCCACTCCCAACACAGCGTTGGGGACTGCGGTTCCATACGTGAAACTCGGGGAACACATTCAAACCCCAGCGAAAGGCGGAGCAGCTGTGACTGCATCCTAATCCCCACGTTCTGGAGATTCCTTGAGAGAACAGACATATTTGAGGGCAGAATATTAGGTGTTTTCTTGGAGGCCTCAAGACAGAGGTCACCGATTTTGTACTCAAGCTCCGAAAGAGGTGGATGTGAGCAGAACTTGGGTGGCGAGGGCCTTGAGGTGGCCCACTGGAAGCAGCCACAGCTCACAGGCAAACCCCGCTCAAACGCCTTCTCTGGGAAAAGGTTCTCAGTTTACGCTAGAACCTTCTGGTACAGGAAGAAGGCCTCTGCTTCACAAGGCTTACTGCTCTTCACTTTAAGTCTTGGAGGACACCCTCCAGTGGCGCCTGGTCGCACCCTAACAGTTTTTTCCCTCCATTTTCATCCTGTCAGGATCCTCAGTACACGTGCTCGGTGTCTTTGCCAGGTCACCAGGGCCAGGATTCAAACTATGGCTGGCCCCACGGTAGCTGCTCCCACAGCATGGTGCTTAACCACTGCGCTATGGGGCTGGCCCACTTAAAACATTTGTACGGAAAGCTGCCCCTCTGTAGACCACCATGTGAAAAGCAGCGTGGTGTGGCAGAAGGTTATGGGCTTCCGAATGGGGCCCAGGACGAGTGCCACTTCGTACCGGCTATCGGACTGGGTGTATGGTTTTAACCTGGAAAAATAACCAACTCTGTTGTTTCCATGGTGGCAGCTGTAAACTCTGGGACGGCCTCTCTGGCGAGAACTCGACATACGCGGTCCTCTTCTGCCGCCCCGGCTCTGTTCCCGAGTACGCACCTGACTGCCTTCTATTACACAAAACCAGCGAGGAACACAAGCCTGCTCGCCCACCCGAGGAGGGCGCTCCTCGTGCTAGAAGACAGCTATCCTGCTCCAGCTCCATCTTCACTGGCCAACGCCCCCAGACTTGAGGAAATCCTGCCACTGGCCACAGATGAAGGTGCGCTGGCTCGGTGAGCAGTCAGACACCTCCCACAGGTCTGCACGGCCCACACGGCAACCGAGGCATTTATGTGACTTCGCCTCTCGCTCTTAGGCTCCTTAAAGGAGGGCTTAATCCTTTTCCTTCCCTCCCCCTGCAGAGATTTTTTGCTACACGGCGTGTGTGCTTTCCAGAGAGACAGAGACAAAGTGAGAAATCGCCTCCCCAGGGGGATGGCCACACCACAATCCCTTCTCCTCCATTCTCCTCTTGGGATCTGATTTTGGGATGTACACACATGTGCCCGGTGTGAGTTTCAAGCTGCTGGGTCTGGGACTTGAACCGTGGTCAACCCTGTGGGAAGCCAGTGCCTTAACTATACCACCTGCTGGCCCCCCGGTTGGCTTAACCTTGACCAAGTACTGAACAGAAAACCTGACATACCGTTCAGGCCCTCCGCAAATGTATGCTGAATGATGTGTAAAGAACATTCTGAGAGAAAGTAGTGAAATGGGAAAACAAAATCCAGGGAACTTGAAAGTTTCAGTATAAAAATAGGCTTTTAAAAAAAGACAGAGCAAAAAGCTCTCGAGCACTGCATTCGTGGTGGGACCTGAGGCGTGACTGGATGCATCCCTGTTCTGGTGCTCAGTGAAGAGGAAGGGCGGCAGGGTGCCGTACCCCCCATACCTGGCATGTGCTAGGACGGAGTGGGGGCCTGGAAGGACAGCTGGTCTCCCTGGCACAGCACGCCTGAGGTTACAGGCGACGCATTCTGTCTGACTCAGGACAGTCAGGCCCTCCAAATGCAGGCAGCCTGGATGTGAAAAGCCCACAGTCTTGCAGGAGCCCAGGAAGGAAATGACCTCAGGAAAGAGACGCCGACATCGCGGCTCACCCCATGGCGGGCTCATCTCACTGTTCGCAGCAGGGACTGAAGCGTTCTCACAAAGCTGTCAGTGTGATTAGCTTCTACACCTACGAGGGGCCATTCTGGCAGAGAGAAAATGGCAAAACATCTAAAAAAGGGAATGCACCTGTGGTGCCACCCCCTCCTGCATAAAATACTTCTCACCAGAGTCCCCAACTCAATGGTTTCCTTACCTTGCCTTAAGTGCAATAAATGATTTTTTTTTTTTTTGGAGAGGTTTTTGATACAGGGCGCGTGCACTTGCCAGAGAGACAGAGAGACAGTTTGTGAGAAATCACCGCCCCCTCGGGGGAATGGCCATGCTGCAATCCCTTCTCCTCCATTCTCCTCTCAGGATCATGGGCGCGCACACACACACACGCACACATGCGCATCTGGCATGAGTTTAAGCTGCCGGGTCCGGGACTCAAACTGTGGTTCACTACGTGGGAATCCAGCGATGTAACTATTACGCCATCTGCCGGTCCCAATTATTAAAGTTTCTTAAGGTTGAAGGCCATGCTCTAGACTGCCTTCTATTCTTCCTACTTAATGACCTCTTCTGATTGTGCACTGTCGGTGTTCGAATATCCAACTCCTGACTGGTTAGGAGGACATGAGACAAAGGTTTGCGAGTTGAGCTGCTTGCAGAAGGGAGCACCATGAAGACACAGCCCCACGAGCCTGCCCCTGCAGAAGACAGGGGCCCAAGGAACCTCTCGCACTCAACACCGAGGCCAAGAGCAGAATCTTGCCCTACTTGGCACCTTACGGTCTAACACCTAGCCCAACAAAACTGTAGTGTCTGTTTTCCTCTACAATTAATTTTCTTTGAAGAGTACCGAGATGTAAAACGTGGCATAGTATAACCATAAGGATCTGAAGTCTGGATGGATATCTGCAATCCATCAGAACGTCTCCTAAATGAATCTGCTGCTATTTTTCCTCTCCTCAATAATGAAACATCCCTCCCATGGGAAAAATACGCCCTTAACATCCCCCCTGAGTGCTTCTCTAGTATTATCGGGCATCTTGTACGTGCGGGTGACATGCCGTCTCCCAGCTCCTCTTAAATCCCTCCTTCTTTCTATCACGTGCGACCTTCCTCAATTTATTTTATTTCTTTGCTGGAGGGTGTAGCTAGTAGAGGCTGCCCAGTCGTGGCAAGGATGTGAAGGAAGTGAAACTCTCACATACCGCTGATGGTAAAATAAAACAAAACAGTTACTTTGGAAGCCAGCGTGGCAGCTTCTTCAAATGTTAAACATGCACCTCCCACCCGACGCAACCATTCCACTTTTCAGACGTCCAAATGCACGGACTGGACGTTCCCACTAAGCCAAACCCCTGTGCTGGAACCCTAGCCTGCAGAGGGACGGTATCAGAAGGTGGGGCTTTGCAGAGTAATTAGGTCCTGAGAACAGAGTCCCCCAGAATGGGGTGAGTGCCACTTCAGAAAGAATACTGCACCACGCTCTCACTTTTTGTATCATGCGAAGATACGAGATGCCAATCTGTAACCCGGCAATGACCCTCACAAGGACCTGACCACGCTGGCTTCTGACCTCTGACTTCCAGCTCCAGGACTGTGAGAAATACATTCCTGTGGTTTATAGGCCACCTGGGCTCTGGGAGTTTGCTACAGCGGCCCACACTGATGGAGACACCACATTATCACCTGCTCGTGGAACTGCATAGGACCTCTACTTGTAATAAGCAGTAACTACAAATAACCACAGTGTCCATCAGTAGCTGGGCGGATATCCACAAAACGGATTACTATTCAGGAAAAAGGACATGAACTATTGATACACATGGTATCAATCTCAAAATAATTATACTAAGTGCAAGGAGGCAACACACCCCTATATGGCACACACTGCAAATCCGCTTATGTGCAATTGGTTTTAAAAATACCAAAGACACACTGTGAGAGCAAATCAGCGATTGAGGATAGGGGGTGGAGGTGATGGGGCGAGGCAGGACAAAGGGAGCATGAAAGGGCATGAGAACACCTTTGTGATGACGGTTGTTCATCATATACAGTGAGCTGCACAGGTGTGTGTGTGTATCAATGTTAACAAGTATTAACCTTTAAAGACGTGCGGTTTATTGTATGTCAAATAAAAAACCTCAATATAGTCTTATGTTATTTATTTCTTAACTGCCAGAGGACATGTGCACTCACCAGAGAGACAGCAGGGGTGGGAGTGGGGGAGAGACAGTGAAAGCACCCCTGAAAGGGATGTAACGCCACAATCCCTTCTCCTCCATTTCTCCATTCTGTCAGGATTTTGGCCATGCACGCACACGCGCTCATCATGTTTGTCAAGCCACCGGGGTAGGATTCTAATCACAGTTGGCCAAGTAGGATCTGGCTCCCTTAACCACTAGGCTACAGATCTGGCTCCATCCTCTTTTTTTTTTTTTTGGAGAGGTTTTTGCTATAGGGTGCGTGCGCTCACCAGAAAGACAGAGAGAGACAGAGACAGAAAGTGAGAAATCAACCCCCCAGGGGGCATGGCCACACCGCAATCCCGTCTCCTCTCAGGATCTTGGGCACACTTGCACACTTGCATGGCCCGGCGTGAGTTTAAGCCACTGGGTCTGGGATTCGAACCGCAGTCGACTACTTGGGAGTCCAATGACATGGCCATTATGCTAACTGCTGATCCCTCCATCCTTTTTCTTTTTGTTTTTAAGAGAGAGATTTTTGCTATAGGGCATGTGTGCTTGCTAGAGAGAAAGCAAGCAAGAAATCATCCCCCAGAAGGGATGGACACACCACAATCCTTTCTCCTCCATTGTCCTCCTGGGATTTTGGGCATATGCCCAGTGTGAGTTTCAAGCTACCAGGTTCAGACCTGGTACTGTACCAGGACTTGAACTGTAGTCGGCCATACGGAAGTCTAGTGCCTTAACCACTATGCAACCCGCTGGCATCCTTGCCTTTTTTTTTTTTTTTTAAATTATCAGAGGGCATGTGCACTTACCAGAGAGAGAAAAAGCATCCCCACACAGGGCATGGTCATATAGCAATCTTTTTCTCTCCATTTTCCACCCCATCAGGAGTTTTTGCATATGCATGCGGGGTGTTTTTCAAGCCTCCAGGGTCAGGATTTGGACCACTCAGTTATGTGGGATTTGGCTCCCAGAATTCTTTTTTTTTTTTTTTAGAGTGTTTTTTGCTATAGGGCGCGTGCGCTCACCAGACAGAGATAGAGAGACAGAAAGCGAGAAATCACCCCCCAGGGGGGATGGCCGTGCCGCAATCCCTTCTCCTCCATTCTCCTCTCGGGATCTTGGGCACGCACGCACACGCGCCCGGCGTGAGTTTTTTAAGCCACCAGGTCCAGGACGCGAACTGCGGTCGACTACATGGGAGTCCAGCAACATAGCCAATACGCTAACTGCTGGTTCCCACTGGCTCCCAGAATTCTATTCTACCACTATGCAAGGGGGTCAGCTTTGTATCTACACATACACACATTTTTTATTTGCTAGAGGGTGTGCTCATTTGCCAAAGAGAGTAAGAGAAGGAAAGTGAGAAAGCACCCACCAGGGAGACAGTCAGGCTGTAATGCCCTCTTTCAGTTCTCCTTTCAGGATTTAGGGCATGCATGCACCTAGCATGTTTTTCAAGCTGCTAGGTCTGGGACAACTTGAATCAAGCACATGGGATCCAGCCTCCTTCACAACCGTACCATCAGCTGGTCCAGTACATAAATACATTTTAAAAATAATTATCTATTCATTTATTTTAATTTGACCAGAGAGAGACAGAGAGAGAGAAATAGAGGGAAAGTGAGAAAGCAAGCCACCAGGTCCAGGACTCGAACTGTGGTCAACCATGCGGGAATGATATAGTCCAAATGACTCTGATAAAGAGCTGAGGGCTGAAGGAAGACATCGTGGGTGACTGCTAAAGGCACGGGGGCATCTCCTTGCGTATTCCAGGGCACGAGCTCAATGTCAGGTGATTCGCTACCAAGCCTTGCACATGCACACACAACCAGCTCAGTAATGTCGAGTTCTTCACCTGACTGCGGCTCGTGCTCACTCTCACGCTGCCTAATCGACCCAGATCCCCTCTCGGTTGTGAGGCAACTTTTTAAGGCATTATAAAAAAAAACAGAGCGGCAAGATCAGCTTCTCTAATTACTTAATATAAGAGACAATAGTCTCTGAGGCAGGTTGGATTTTCTCAAAAGGAAACAGCAGTATTATTTCTGGCCCCACGTCCTCCTCAGAACCCTGCAAGAGGTGGCCCCTCCATCCTTCCCCTCGGAACTAGACCGCCTTTCATGGCTGCCTTGACCAGCAGAACGTGGTCGAAGAGTCGCTGCTGTGACTCCCAAGACTGGTTGATAACGGAGGAAGCGGCCTTCGCCTGTCTCCGAGAGCACTTGGTCTTGGAATGCAGTCACCACATGTAAGGAAGCCCAGGTCGCATGCCGGACAGGAGACATCGTGCAGGGGTTCAGGCACAGCCCCAGGGCAGATCTCAGACACGGGAGAGAGGCCGCCCAGACGGCCAGCAGCCACCAGCAGCACGCTGCACTGCTTCAGATGCAGCTGAGTGGGGCAGTGGGGTGGGGTGAGACACACCCACTAGGCCTACCCAAACTGCAGATTCTTGGGCAAAACTGATGCCATTATGCTAAGCTGTTTGTCTCGGGTAGCCCTTAGAGATCAACAGGCCAGCCTCCTTTCCCTTAGAGCTAAAAGACCATTGGGAACATAAATTCTCTGCTCCCTCCCGCAGTGCCTAGTAACTAATGACCTCTTCCAAGCTATTTATCCTGAGGCAGCTACAGGGCGTGTTTATAAACAACCTGCTTCTACAAACAAATAGGACGGACCCCAGGCTAAGCTCTGGGAAAACCCAGAGCAGTGATAAAATCGACCTGTCAGCTCTCCCTCTCCCGTAGAGGCCAGGCCATTACGCTGGCGTTCTGTCCAAACATGACAGGGATACAAGACTTCTCGGGATGTGCGGGCTGCTAGAGATGACATAGAAGGATTGCCTGACCTAGAGAACTTAATGACTCTGATGTTAGCAAAATAATTAAGCTACTCTTAAAAATGTCACTTATTCATTTTTCTTCCCTTGTTCAACATTACTCATAATAAATACCTACTCAGTGGAGATTCACAGGTGGCATGGTGGTTAAAGCAGCTGGATCTCACATGGACAACTGCATCTTTCGAGTCCTGGACCTGGTGGCCTGAAAAACACTCTGGTCACGTGTGTGCGTGCATGCCTAAAATCCCAAGAAGAATGGAAGAGGAGGGACGGCAGCATGGCCATCCCCCCAGGGGGGTGATTTCTCACTCTCCCCTCCCCATGTTTCTGGAGAGCACAAGTGCCCTGGAGAAACTGAAAACAAACAAAAACCTGCTGAGTGGAAACTTACTGAAGAGGCTGGAAAGGCGTTTTGGAGGCAGGCGAGTTCTGTAGAAAGTATATGGAGCTGGGAGCTGGGAGACCCAAATGTCTGTCTGTGCTCTTGGTACCTGCAGGCTCTCGAGTCTGGCTCCCTCGGATCTCAGAAGCCATAACTCTGGGTGCTGACGTGAAGTACTTGACACTTTAAGGAGATGCATCCTATGATAGTTCTAGGTAAGCTACCCAAGAACACTGGCAACCACACCATTTACTGCACTCCGCGGGTCTTCTCTGCCCTTAGTACAAGCTCAGTGGAGAAAGAAGGCAGGGTAGAAGAATAGCGTCCCCAACGAAGGAGAGAGACGAGCCTGCAGCTCTGTCCAGCCCTCGGGTAGGTCTGCCCTGCGCTAGCACCCCCAGGAGCCCGTCCCGATGGTGAAGCACGGCATGTGCACAAGCAACCACAGACCATGCCTCTCGCAGGTAGCAGAAAGCGTCAGAGTAGCTTGCCGAATCAATGGGCCCTGAGTGTCGCTGTAAAAGATGTTCGTTCACAATGGGATCAACAGATGGCATAACAGTTATGTCGTGGGAGTCCTACACGGCCCACTGCGGTTCGAGTTTCAGACCTGAAAGCTTGAAACGCACGCCAGGCATGTGTGCATGCATGCCCAAGATCCCGAGAGGAGAGCGGAGGATAACCGACTGCGACATGTCCATCCCCCTGGGAGTTACTTTCTCCCTTTCTGTCTCTGCCTCTCTCTCCTCCCTATAGCAGGAAAAAAAAAGTTTACAATGAGAAAGTAAAAATCAGCATTTAAGAACTCGGGCTAGCCCATGCATGGTGATGAAGGAAGCTGGATCCCTTCAGGTGCGCTCGCCAGACAGAGAGAGACAGAAAGTGAGAAATCACCCCTCAGGGGGGATGGCCACGCCGCAATCCCTTCTCCTCCATTCTCCTCTTGGGATCTTGGGCATGCACGCACACACGCCCGGTGTGAGTTTTAAGCCACTGGGTCCGGGATGCGAACCACGTTCGACTACGTGGGAGTCCAGTGACATAGCCATTACGCTAACTGCTGGTCCCAAGGAAGCTGGATCCTAAAAGGACAAAAGCATAGTCTGAGTCTAGGGCCAGCTGCCTGAGAAGCACACCAGGAATGCTTGTGTGACCAAAGTCCTGAAAGGAGGGAGAGATGGAGAAGGGACTGGCCGACCATTCATTCCCCATGGACAGTGCTTTCTCACTACACCCTTCCCTGTCTAGCAAGTGCACGTACCCTCTGGCAAATGTAAAAAACAAAACAAAACAAAACAAAAAAACTACTGCTATGTGTAACTTCTCCACTCCTCCACCTGTGCCGGAAAATCTAATTTGTGTCATCAGGAGAAGAAAACCTGACTGAGTAGTTTCATCTACTGCACGCTAAAAACACTGATCAAACTAATTTATGGTAATGGTACTAAACAATTAGTTTTAAAATTACAGCCCTGACATTTCCGGAAATAGATGTTGCTGTCAAAATCATGTTTAAACAGAATGCAGTAAGTACATTGTGATTCTGGGAAAACTTTGTTTCCCAGCTGCTGTGTTTGGCATTAGAAGAATCCCCTGAAAACAGGAAACAGTTCTTTCACTCCACTGTGACCGAGAAGCCACCATCTAACCTCTGTGGTGTACGATAAAGAGCCCAGGCCTGGTATGTTGAGCGTGCCCGTTAAGCCCAACGGCTTGGGAAGCTGAAGCAGGAGGATCAAAGAGATGCCTGAACAGGGGTTGGCAGGTGGAGTGGTGCTTAAGGTGCTAGGCTCCCATATGGCCCACTGTGGTTTGAGTCCCAGCCCTGGCAGTTTGCTTTCTCACTTTCCTTCTCGGTCTTGCTCTGGTTAAACTGAAAAAAATAAAATAAAATAATAGTAACAAATAAAATAAAATAATTCTTTTTTTTTAAAAAAAAAAAAGGGGGAGAAAGGAAGGAAGAAAGCAAGAGCACACAGGCTTGGGAAGAACCCTGAGTTCCAAGCTCTTTCTATTCCCTGGTGGCTCCTTGTAGAGATGTGAATTTCCAGCCCAACCGGCAGGAGCTTTCTGGATGAAGCTATCTTCTGGTCAGGACAGAGAACGATTAGACACAAGGAGTTTTTCATCACCTCACTGTAGAGAAATGAGCACACACAGTCCACATAAAGAATGGGTGGGACCACAAGGCTGACTGTTCTTTTTCTTTTTCCCCCTTTGTTCAAGTATTTTTAACCCCTGGAACACAGTGATATTTACAAACAATAAGATCGTGCTGTATACTTAGTTTCTATAAAAGTGACAATGTAAAAGGGAAAGATTAAGACTTTCAATCAAGATTTGATTCAGATCAACACCCTTATCTACTGTCAGCACCTTTAACATTTTCTAACTCTGGGAAGTCATTGCTGTGACCTAAGATTCCAGTTATAGAAGAGGAAATTAAACCAACTAAGCTTTGCTTTGACTATCAGGAATTCCTACTGCATTATTTTCGTTGCATTCTGTTACTGGCAGAACTCCCCTCTACTCATGAAGACAGGATGCTAGGGAGGTGGGAAGGAGAAAATGAAAACGAAGGACCAGAGAAGAGGCATTCTGTAGTGTTTTCCAGAGAAACTGACGTTCTCTCTCTCTCTTTTTTCCTTTGGAGAGGTTTTTGCTATAGGGCGCTTGTACTCGCCAGAAAGAGACAGACAAGAGAGATAGAAAATGAGAAATCACCCCCCAGGGGGGATGGCCACGCTGCAATCCCTTCTCCTTCATTCTCCTCTCGGGATCTTGGGCACGCACGCACATGTGCCCGGCGTGAGCTTAAGCCAATCGGGTCCAGGACTCAAATGGTGGTCGACTACATGGGAGTCCAGTGACATAGCCATTACACCAACTGCTGGTCCCGAAGTCCTCTTTTAAAAAGGAGGGAGAATGAGTAGAAATAAGAGTTCCCCCTTCAACTTTGGAGACACAAGAAGAGGGACTGCATACGAAGCAGCAGCTTCTCTATTCCCTTATGTCCCCCTGCATGCAGTGCCCAGGAAGTCAGAAGAAACGTGAGCTTACAGGGCCAACCTCCTCGGGTTAGGAAAATCGCCTTTACACACAGGACCCACTTCGAAACGCTGGGAAACAGGCGGTGGCCTGAAGGAGTACGGCCAGTACTGAGTGCCGACTCACGAAGTTTGGCAGGTAGCGAGAACTGTACTGAACACTTCGTATGGTTTTTTTGAAGAGAGCTTCTCAGTTTTGTCCATATAGATAGCCAGTTATTACAAAGGAAGCTGTGAGAAACTGAGCTATTTTTATCTGTCCACTAAGTCAATGGGGACACAATTCTGGGAGAATAAAGGGTAAATACTCCTTTGTTTGTGTTTAGTGAAAGAGGGCAGGGACAATTAAAATAAAAGAAACCCACATGAAGCATGCTAGGAAACTTCTGGCTCCGGTGGAGCAAAAAGGTGGAAAAACTTTTTCTAAAAAACAAATAATAGGAGCCAGCGAGTGGCGTGGTGGTTGGGGCATTGGACTCCCATATGGCCAACCACAGTTCGAGTCCTAGGCCTAGCGGCTTGCTTTCTCACTCACTCCCTTATGTTTCTCTCTGATAACTATACCAAGTTTAAAAACAATAATAATAATTAATAAAATACATGATTCTTTAAAGACACAATAATAGGCGCCGGCAGATGGCATGGTGGATAAGGGTGCTGGATTCCCACATGGCCAACCACGGTTCAAGTCCTGGACCTGGTGGCTTCCCTTCCCACTTTCTCTCTTTCACCCTCTCCCTGGTCAAATTGAAATAAATAAAGTGAAATACAATAATTCTTTTATAAAAATTTTTTTTAAAAAGTAATGAAAATAAACAGAAGTTTCAAAAATAAGTATTTTGGGGAACTGGAAACCAATCAAAGGCAAACAACAGAAAACATTATTCACAAAAGGGGGCTAAAACTGTACTTAAGAATAGTAGGGGTCAGGCCAGCAGGTGGCATGGAGGTTAAAGCAGTGGACCTTACAAGGCCAACGGTACAGTTCAAGTCCCAGTTACGGGGCCTGAGAACACACCAGGCACATGTGATGCATGCCCCAGATCCCAAGAAGAGAATGGAAAAGGGATTGTGGCATGGCCGTCCACCTGGGAAGTGATTTCCTACCTTCCCCCTCGGGCGAGTGCATGTGCCCTATAGAAAACAAACAAAAAACAGAATAGTAGGTATCTGTGGTCCTCTTGCCTGTAGCTTCTCTCATCTCTTTTTTTCTTCCTGTTTTTGAAATCAGAAACAGGGTCTTGCTTTGTTGCCCAGACTGACCCCAAACTCATTATTCCTCTGCCTCAGCCTCCCTAGTAGCTGGGACTACAGGAGTACACCACCACATCTGGCTAATTAAAAACAAACAAACAAACAAAAAACAAACAAAAAAACTAATTGTAATATTGTATTCTTCAGTTTATAACAAATAAATGTGAAATATAGGATAATAATAGCACAAAGGAAGAGAAAGGAAAGAAATAGAGCAATACTGGAACAAAGTTGTTGTATTTTATTAAATGAAGTAGAAAAAAAAAACCTTAAGTAAACTATGGTAAGATTTATATTGTAATCCTTAAAATAATCACTAAGAAACAACTTTTAAAAATATGCTACCAGGACCAGCAGATGCCATAATGGTTATGTTGCTGGACTTCCACGTGGTCAACCGTGATTCAGGTCCCAGACCCGGAGGCTTGAAACTCTTGTCAGGCGTGTGTGCATGCATACCCAAGATCCTGAGCGGAGAATGGAGAAGGGACTACAACATGGCAATCCCCCCCGGGGGAATGATTTCTTACTTTTTCTCTCTCCTTTTTTCTGTCTCTAGCACCCTATAGCAAAAATCTCTCCAAAAAAAAAAAAAAAAAAGAAAAAGAAAAGAAAAAAAGCTATAGCTACCATTATAAAACGCATTAGAAAAAACTGAAAAATACCATGCTAAGTATAATCAAAAGAAAGCTACAGTGGCCATCAAAGTGGATCTCAGAACAAACAGTGTTATTAGGGATAAATAAAATTATTTCATAATGACAGAGATACATTTCTCAAGGAAAACATAATCCTAAACATTATACACACAAAGTAAAAACTATTAGAACTGCAAGGAAAAGGAGAGAAATTCACAATTATGGTCAAGACATTTTAATATCCCTTTCTCAACAACTGAGAGGACAAGTAGACAAATGGCCCTCATTATCCTGGTAAAAGATACTGTAAACAAATTTTAAACAGGATTTTAGCAAAGAGAACCCAATAATACAGAAAAAAAGGATAATACGTCATAACTGAGTAGAGGTGCTCTAGGAATGCAAGGTTGGCGTAACATTCCAAAAGAAATCAATGTAACTTATCACAGTAACAAATTAGAGAAGAAAAACTACACGTCCAGTTCAATAAATGCAGAAAAAGTATCTGACAGAATCCAATGTCCATTCCTGATAAAAACTCTCAGCAAAGTAGGAATAGAAAGGGACATTCTTTACCTGATGGAGGCCACTGACGAAAACAAAAACAAAACCAAAAACCAGAGCTACATTGTGACTGAATGGTTTCCTTCTAGGACAGGAAGCAAAAAACTAAAGCAGCCTGGCCTATTTGACTGAGACAAAACCATGCCTACCCATTTACAGCAGAACTGAACAGCTGCAAGAGACTACAAGACCCGCAAAGTCGAAGGTATGTACCGTTTGTGGGCTGACATCGTGGCCTGGTAGCTAAGGGCGCCAGATCTCACAAGGCTGGCCAGGCAGTTCAACTCCTGGACACGGCAGCTTGAGGAACTGTGATGTGTGCCCCAAATCCCATATGGAGGGAGACATGGAAGAGAAGGGATTATGGCATAACCATTCCCTGTGGGGGGAGCACTCTCCTCTCCGTCTCTCTCTGCCAAGTGCACATATATCCTCTAGGGAAAAAAGAAAAAGAAAAAAAGAAAAAGAAAAAGAAAGGAAAAGTTTGTTGACCTCTGCCCTAAGATCAGAAACAAGACGAGAATGTCCATTCTCATTATTTCTATCCCATACTGTACTAGCATTTCTAGCCAATACAATAAAGCAAGAAAAGAAAAAGCACCCAAATTGTAGAAGAACTAAAACCATCATAAGTTGGAGATGGTATAAATGTTCCTGTAGAAAATCTGGAGTAGACCATAAAAAAAGCTACTTACAACTGAATTTTGCAAAGTCACAGGATACAAAATCAATATCTGAAAATCAACTGTATTTGGATATACTGAGTCATCAGGAAAGTCATGATGCATTTTTTCCACAGAAAAACATGTCATGATTTTCCCAATGACCTAATATGGTAATTCAGAAATGAAGTTAAGAGACCCAGCTGCTGTACAGTGGGAGGCCTTGAGGGAAAGCTCTGGGTTCAGATACCCCAGGTCTACCTAAATGCACCGAGTACGCTGTGCCTAGCAAGGCCCTGCAGGGCTCAGGAGGACTGCAGCATGAAGACCCTTCCAGCCCACCTATTACTCTCTCTCTCTTAGAGAATAAATAGTGAACAAAAATGTCATTAAAAACTGAAAGTAAAAAAATAATGCCAGCCCAGCCTGTGTCCAAAGTCAGGAGCCTACCAAGAATGTGAAACTGGAAGCCACCTGCCAACCACGGTTTGAATCCCCAGCCTAGACAGCCTGAAAAATTAGAACATGTGGGCAGACGCCCAGTGTTCTGGCAGGCTGGAAGACTGAAGGAATCATGGTGTGAATGAACATGGCACGAACGAGCCCTGTGGAGGGCACGTGCGTCTCTCTTGAACTTATATACATGTTGAATCCTGAATTTAAAGATAAGGGGGGGGCGCAGCTGGTGGAGTGGTGGTTACGGTGGCTGGATCCCACATGGCTGACTGTGCAGTTTGAGTCCTAGATCCAGCGGCTTGAAAAATTGGCCAGGTGCGTGTGGATGTGTGCCCAAAACCCCAAGAGGAGGAGAAAGGATTATAGCATGGTCCTCCCCCTGGAGGGTGCTTTCTTCTCCAGTCTCTCTCCTGCAAGGGCACACGCCCTATGCCAAAGTAAAAACAAACAAACAAACAAACAAAATGTCCTCAGCCTTTCCAGCCATTAGCAACCACAGATATACAGCCATTAAGATCAAAGCAAGACCCTCTACCAGCAAAAAGATTATAACTTGTTTCAGGCATAGGTAACAATTCACATTTTTAGCCTTTTTTTTTTTTTTAAACTGCCAGGGAGCATGTGCACTCCCCTGAGAGAAATAAGGTGTGGTCACACCACGATCGCCCTCTCTCCATTCCCCCTTCCTATAAGGATTATGGGCACATAGGCAAAAGCACCCTGTGTGTTTTTAAGTCTCCAGGACCAGGATTTGAACCAGAGTCGGACATGTGAGATCTGCATCCCTTAACTGTTTTGGAGTCAGCCCAGTGAGGTATTTTTAAATAAAGGTGTGTACTTTGATTTTGTGGGGTGTATGCACTTGCTGAAGAGAGACAGAGATGGAAAGTAAGATGCCATCCCCTAGTAGGGGGATGGCCACACTACATTCCCTTCTTCTCCATTCTCCTCTTGGGATTTTGGGAATGTATGTGCACATGTTCGGAGAGATTTCCAAGCCACCAGGTCTAGGAATTGAACCTGTGCAATCGCCATGTGGGATCCAGCTGCCTTAACCTCCAGGCCACCCGCTGGTCCCTGTCCATTTTCTTTTTAGACATAATTCTATCGCACACTTAACTATAGCAGAGTATAAACATAACTTCTAAATGCACTAGGAAATAGAAAAATTGGTAAGCTTTGCATTATCGCATTATTAGCGTTATTGTGGTGGTCTGGCACTGAATCTGTTTCGTGAACCTGTGTACTCTCAGGTATTCCTACATTAGGGGGGAAATGCTATACAAGTAAAGCGTAGCACATAAAAACATGACTTTTAAACCGTTAGGTCTGTCAAGTCTTCTAATTCCACTAATCGCCACTACGAGGTGTCCCAGCTTTTCTTTGGCTCACACACTAATGGAACACATCCCTCAATAAAACTGCATTCTCAATGCTCATCTAAGATTAAGTTACCTCGGGCAGTACTAAAATCTGTTCATTTATTAAAAACTATTTTGTACTAGATTAAGTGATTTCATTATCTTTTGGACTTAGCCAATCCATTTCCAGGTCTGGCATTTTATCAGATAACAATGACATTTTTCACCCAAAATAAAGCGGTCTCAAATTAACCTTTAGAGGCTTCTTTATTGCATTCAGTTAGGTTTTTCCAGAACAAGAAAACAATGATACGAAGGATCTTAACTATAAAATTTAAAACCAAAGAAAAGTTTAGTGAAAATATTATTTTCTCTATTGCCCCATTATATTACCTATCTTGTATTATCAATCCTCCCCCCAAAAAAAACAATGAAAAGGTACCAGTAGTTAGCGTAATGGCTATGCTGCTGGACTCCCATGTAGTCGACCACAGTTTGAGTCCCGGACCCTATGGCTTAAACACATGCCGAGCACGTGTGCGTAAGTGCCCAAGATCCTGAGAGGAGAATGGAGGAGAGGGGACTGCGGCATGGCCATCCCTCCTGGAGGGGTGATTTCTCGCTTTCTGTCTCTCTGTCTTTCTGGTGAGCGCACGTACCCTACAGCAAAAACCTCTCAAAACACAAAAAAAAAAAAAAAAAAAACTAAAAGAATTAAAAGGGGTTGCCTTCAGGAAACAGGAATTTCACTGGTAAGGGAACAGAGCAGTCAATGACTGCTTTTTGCTATAAGCAATTAAGAATCACCAGATCAGGGACCAGCAGTTAGTGTAATGGCTATGTTATTGGACTCCCAGGTAGTCGACCGCGGTTCGCGTCCCGGACCCGGTGGCTTAAACTCACACTGGGAGCGTGTGCGTGCATGCCCAAGATCCTGAGAGGAGAATGGAGGAGAAGGGATTGTGGCGTGGCCATCCCCCCGGGGGGTGATTTCTCGCTTTCTGTCTCTCTCTGTCTGGCGAGCGCACGCACCCTATAGCAAAAACCTCTCCAAAAAAAAAAAAAACTGAAGAAAAAGA
>NW_006160044.1:573728-579876 GCF_000334495.1 Tupaia belangeri chinensis
ACACATAGTCAGCCATGGTTTGAGTCCCGGACGCTGCAACTTAAAACTCAGGCTGGGCACATGTCCTCAAAATCCCAGGGAGAATGGAAGAGAAGGGCTTGTGGTATGGTCACCCCCCGTGACGGGTGATTTCTTGCTTTCTATCTCTTTGGTGAGTGTATGTGACCCCTAAAGTAAAAATCTCTTAAAAAAAAATAATAAATAAATAAGACCCACTCTTTATAGCAACAGTTCTGTAAGTTGTTTTAATACCAACGACATAGCCTTGAGGCAGTCATTATCTTTGTGGGGTTCTGGCCCACATCTATAACCTGACAATAAATCAAAACATCAAGGCTCTTTTAGCACTACTATTTTAGTATTCGAAAACTTCAGTGAGTAATAAAAGGCAGGGCACGACTTAAGAGAGAAAAATGTATTTGTTAGATAAAAGACAAACTCGCAAGGGCTTATTCCGTAATGGACGGTTAATGAAATTAGTGATCAGCACAGCCATGCCAGGATGACTCTTAGGAGAGTTAACGGAAGATGATACGGGTATTAGGGAATCTATCTGCGCTGATTAGGCAGCTTCTCCGACAGACAGCGTGCCTGGTCCAGGCAGTAAAGACACATCTGGGGGCTGTGGGAGCAGGATGTGCGACGCGTCACGTAACAGCTCCTGCTCGGCTGAGCTAGTCGAGTGTCACAGCCTGACCTTTCCTGCAGACTGCGAGGACTCAGAGACCAAAGGACTGACCCTGAACTGCCGGCTCCAAAGGACGGCTGTTTACAGCGACGCGGGAGAGGACTCGGGCACGTCTTACGCGCCTCTTGGCAAATTAGGAGCTTTGTCAGATATGGCTTTTAGTTTAAAAAGATGATCAACTTCAGACTGTTCAAATTTAACTCACAGACGCCCTGATAAAAGGAATCAGCATCCTATCTACTTCTAAAGGCAAGAACAGCTTATCGGTCTCAGAGGAAACAATAGCCAAAAACTCCCCTCCAAAGCCAGGCATGCATATCATTATAGCCGGGTCCACAGGAAGTAAGAAAGGGAGGAAACTGGATTTGTAGCAAAGACTGTCCAGCGTACAAAAAGACTTTATGTACAGTTAATCATCCTGTTATGTGTCTTTCCTCCTGTACCGTAAGTACCAAGTTCTCATTATTATTATTATTTATTTATTTTTTGCCATAAGGTGTATATATTTGCCGGATAGAGAAAAAAGAAAGGGAAAGTGAGAAATCACTCACTGGGGAATGGCCATGTTGCAATCCCTTCCCTTCCATTCTTCCTTCGGGATTTTGGGCACACACACAGATTCACATGCCCAAGATACTGGGCCTGGGGCTTAAACTGCAGTCGGCCATGTGAGAATCACCACTTTAACCACCACATCACATATAAATATAAAATATATAAAAATATTACCTGTATCTGTATCTATATCTATTTTACTGCCAGAGGGTAGGAGAGCTTGCCGGGAAGAGAGGAAAAAAAAGAGACAGGGAAAGCACCCCGCAATGGGGCGTGATCACGCTGCAGTCCTTCTCCCTTCATACATCAGAATCCTGGGCACGCACGCACACTTGCCCAGTATTTCTTCAAGCCACTGGGGCCAGTAGACGGCCATGTAGGAGCTGGGTCCCTGTGCACTGCCCTTAACCATGTGCTACAGGGCCGGACCATACATGTATGTGTTTTTTGTTTTTTTAAACATAATACAATGGCAAAGAGGAAATAAACAAAGCAGCTTTAAAGATAAATGACAGAATCGTAACTTTGAAGACATTTTAGCAGTAGGCATGAAGGAGGACAACAGGTGAAAAGACACAGTGTCCACACAAAAACTTGTATACATTCATCCGTAACAGCGATATATATGATAGCCACAAAAAACATGACAGAAACACTCAAAAGCCCATCAATAGAAAAATGGGTGAAGAGGGACCAGCAGTGGGGTTAATGGCTATGTTGCTGGATTCCTATGTAGTCAACTGTGGTTCGAGTCCCAGACCCGGTGGCTTAAACTCACACTGAGTGAGTGTGCACGCGTTCTCAAGATCCCGAGCGGAGAATTGAGGAGAAGGCACAAAAAACATGACAGAAACACTCAAAAGCCCATCAATAGAAAAATGGGTGAAGAGGGACCAGCAGTGGGGTTAATGGCTATGTTGCTGGATTCCTATGTAGTCAACTGTGGTTCGAGTCCCAGACCCGGTGGCTTAAACTCACACTGAGTGAGTGTGCACGCGTTCTCAAGATCCCGAGCGGAGAATTGAGGAGAAGGGATTGTGGTGCACGTTCTCAAGATCCCGAGGGGAGAATGGAGGAGAAGGGATTGTGGTGTGGCCATCCCCCCTGGGGGATGATTTCTCGCTTTCTGTCTCTCTGTCTCTCTCTTGTCTTTCTGGCGAGTGCACGCACCCTACAGCAAAAACCTCTCAAAAAAAAAAAAAAAAGGATAAACAAGATGTGGTGCATCATACAATGGGATACCACTTGACCATAAAAAGGGGCCAGTGGGTGCGTGTGGTAGTCGAGGCGCTGGACTTCCCAGATGGCCAACCACAGTTTGAGTCGTGGGCCTGGAGGCTTGCTTTCTTGCTTTCCTTCCCTTTCTCTCTCTAGTGAGCACAAGTGAAAAATTAATGATGACAATAAATAAAATAATAATTTTTTAAAAAGGAGTGAAGCACGATACATGTTACAGCATGGATGAACCTTAACGACATGACTGGGACAGAACGTGGTACAGGAGTCAAATGCAGTGCTGGTAAGACTGACCCGCAGGGGAGTTCCGAGCTGAGTTCGCTGCATACGCGTGTGCTCGTGATCCAACGGGCAGGGGTGGGCCGCGATGGTAAGATACTGCTTGGGGTGTTGTCTGTCCCTCTTTCATGAGAAACACACGTATAAACATAAGAACCCATGATGCTAAGGGAAAGAAGCCAGTCGCAAAGGACTATATGCTCTATTTATGTGAAATGTCTGTAAGTAAATGTATAGAGACAAAAACGGGCTGCCTAGGGCAAGTAGGAAATGACTACTAATGGGTACAGAATTTCTTCTGGGACTGGTGAAGAGATCCCTAAATTGATGATGGTGATGGCTGCACAACTCTGTGAATACACGAGAACAGTCATGAAAATGTTCATTTTAAACGGATGAGTGTATCTGATGTGATGTAGCTCAGTGTAAAAAACGCTACCAATGGGGTCAGCAGTGGCACTGTAGTTCAGGCGCTGGACTTCCACATGGCCGCCTGTGGTTCAAGTTCCTAACCCGGTGGCTTACTTCCTCACTTTCTCTCTCTCCCTGGTGAGTGGATGTGTCCTAGAGCAAATTTTAAAATAATAATAATCACAATGAATAAATTTAAAAAAAAGGGGGGGGGAGCCAGCAGGTAGCACGGTAGTTATGGTGCTGGACACTCCCACATGGCCGACCACGTACTGGACCTGGTGGCTTGCTTTCCCACTTCCTCAAAAAATAAATTTAAGATAATAATAATATTCACAAATAAAATTAAATAATTAGGGAAAAAAAACTAAAAAAAAAAAAAAATTTAAATAGTACCCAGGAGAAAAAATATATAGTATTCATTTAGGTTTAAGCTTTCAGTTCTAAACCAAACTCGTGGCCTCCAGCACTGATGCTCTTGACACTCAGCACAGCGGGGAGGAGCATTTCCTATCTCCTTCCAGGGTTGGCATTTAGGAGTTTTCAGGCTGGAGTGCTGTGTCTGGCTCCATTTGCTCAGCACAGTATCTTCAAAGCTCATCCATGTTACAGCACACGCCAACACTTCCAGCCGCGAAGAAGGCATGTCTGTCCTTTCACTTGTACTTGCTTCCACTTCTTTAGCACTGTTTGTGTGGTCTTCAGTATGTGCGGCTTGAACTTCTGTAGTTACATTGAAAATATGTCCTAAGGATTTTACTCTTTCTGATGCTATTATAAATGAATTTGCAAGATTAATTTGCTAGTGTATAGAAATGAAAGTGTTCTTTGTATATTGATCTTGTATCCTGCTAGTGCTGGAGTTTTTATTAGTTCTGCTTTTATGTGAATTCTTTAGAGCTTTATAGAGAAAAATCACAACACCTGACACCAGAGTACTGTCATGAATGGGATGGGTGCTGAATTTTTGTCAAATGCCTTTTCTGCATTGACTGAGATGACCCTGTAGCTGTTTTCTCTTTACTCTAATAATATGGTGCATTATACTGATTGATTTTCATATGCTGAACCAACCTTGCATTCCTGGGATAGATCTCACTTTCTGCATGCTGCTGGATATTGTCAATACTTTGTTGAGGGCTTCTGCAACAAGGAATATTGGTCTGCAGCTTTATTTTCATCAGACGTCCCCTTCTGCTTTAGTGTCAAGGTAACACTGGCTTCACAGAATAGTCAGAACGTGAGTGTCTCTTGGATTCTTAGAAGAGCTTAAGAAGGACTAGGGTTAATTCTTCTTTTTTCTTTTTGGAAAGGTTTTTGCTGTAGGGTGCGTGCACTCGCCAGAAAGACAGAGAGAGACAGAGAGACAGAAAGCGAGAATCACCCCCAGGGGGGATGGCCATGCCGCAATCCCTTCTCCTCCATTCTCCTATTGGGATCTTGGGCACGCATGCACACACACCCAGCATGAGTTTAAGCCACCGGGTCTGGGACTTGAACTGCAGTTGACTATATGGGAGTCCAGCGACATAGCCATTATGCTAACTGCTGGTCCTTGAATGCTAATTCTTTTCTAAACATTTGGGAGAATCAACCAGCGAAACCATCTTGCCCTACACTTTTCTTTGTTGAAAGTTGATTAGCTCAATCCCTTTAGTTATTTGTTCAGATATTTTCTCTTTCTTGAGTCAGTATTTTTTTAAAGAATTATTTAATTTCATTTATTCATTTATTTTAATTTGACCAGAGAGAGACAGAGAGAGAGAGAGTGAGAAAGCAAGCCACCAGGTCCAAGATTTGAACCGTGGTCACCCATGTGGGAGTGTCCAGCGCCTTAACCACCACGCCACCTGCTGGTTCCCTCTTGAATCAGTTTTGATCATTTGTGTTTCTAGGAAAATGTCGTTATCTAGGTTATCTAATTTGTTGGCATAAAAGAGATTACAATATTCCTTTTCCTCCTTTTTATTTCTGTGAGTTCATTAATAATGTCCCCTTTTTTATTCCTGATTTAATCATTTTTAGGTTCTTGTTTTTTTTTTTTTTCTTCGTCAATCTAGATAGATAAAGGTTGATTTTTTTTTTTTTTTTGAGGAACAAACTTTAATTTTCATTCATTTTTCTCTATTGTTCTTCTATTTTATGTATTTCCTTCCCTTCTCTTATTTTGGGTTCAGTATGTTTTTCTTCTACTTTCTAAAGTTAGGTATTACTTTGCGATATTTATTCCACCACCTGCTTTTTTCCCCTTAACTAGAAGATATATGTATCAAGAGAGAAAAAGAGAAAGAGAAAAGGAGAGAGAGAAAGCACCCGACAGGATGTGGCCAACACAACCCTTTCTGTTGAATCCTCCTCGTCAGGACTCTGGGCACACATATCTGGCCTCAAGTGGCTGAGCTGTACCTGAGCCACAGTTGGCCATGTAGGCTCCGGCTCCCACTGCACAGAGCTCAACTGCTGTGCTACGAGACAGGCCCAAAAGATACATCTTAGAAGTTCTCATTTTGGGGACCAGTAGATGACATAATGGTTGTCACTGAACTCCCATGTACTTGGTCACGGTTCGAATCTGGGACCTGGCAGCTTAAAACTCACGCTGGGCCTGTGTGCTTGTGTACCCAAGATCCAGAAAGGAAAATGGAGGAGAAGGGATTGTGGCTTGGCCAGCCACCCAGGGGGTGATTTCTGGCTTTCTGTCTCTCCAGTGAACACACATGCCCTCTAGTAAAAAAGTTTCTTTTAAAAAATGAAATTCTCATTTTGTGTGGATTTAGAGCCTCTTCTCCAATTTAGTATTTAACATAATTTACAATGAGACCCAAACAAAATATTGAAAGAAAGAGACACAGACAGACAGGGACCTGAAGAAATGGCCCAGATGGGAAATGATGATGAGGGTACAGAGCATAGTGGGAATGGAAAAATGCTATGAAAAACAACTTTGCTAAATAACTCTCCATTTTAAGTAAAATAAAT
>NW_006160044.1:579928-582515 GCF_000334495.1 Tupaia belangeri chinensis
TTTTTTTTTTTTTCTTCGTCAATCTAGATAGATAAAGGTTGATTTTTTTTTTTTTTTTTGAGGAACAAACTTTAATTTTCATTCATTTTTCTCTATTGTTCTTCTATTTTATGTATTTCCTTCCCTTCTCTTATTTTGGGTTCAGTATGTTTTTCTTCTACTTTCTAAAGTTAGGTATTACTTTGCGATATTTATTCCACCACCTGCTTTTTTCCCCTTAACTAGAAGATATATGTATCAAGAGAGAAAAAGAGAAAGAGAAAAGGAGAGAGAGAAAGCACCCGACAGGATGTGGCCAACACAACCCTTTCTGTTGAATCCTCCTCGTCAGGACTCTGGGCACACATATCTGGCCTCAAGTGGCTGAGCTGTACCTGAGCCACAGTTGGCCATGTAGGCTCCGGCTCCCACTGCACAGAGCTCAACTGCTGTGCTACGAGACAGGCCCAAAAGATACATCTTAGAAGTTCTCATTTTGGGGACCAGTAGATGACATAATGGTTGTCACTGAACTCCCATGTACTTGGTCACGGTTCGAATCTGGGACCTGGCAGCTTAAAACTCACGCTGGGCCTGTGTGCTTGTGTACCCAAGACCCAGAAAGGAAAATGGAGGAGAAGGGATTGTGGCTTGGCCAGCCACCCAGGGGGTGATTTCTGGCTTTCTGTCTCTCCAGTGAACACACATGCCCTCTAGTAAAAAAGTTTCTTTTAAAAAATGAAATTCTCATTTTGTGTGGATTTAGAGCCTCTTCTCCAATTTAGTATTTAACATAATTTACAATGAGACCCAAACAAAATATTGAAAGAAAGAGACACAGACAGACAGGGACCTGAAGAAATGGCCCAGATGGGAAATGATGATGAGGGTACAGAGCATAGTGGGAATGGAAAAATGCTATGAAAAACAACTTTGCTAAATAACTCTCCATTTTAAGTAAAATAAATACATTTTTCCTCTTAGTCCAGGTTATACTTCAACAAAAGCATTTAACCTCAACTTAAATAACAAAGTGTTACATAATTAAATAATAGTTCTAGAAAGACTGGCAACTCTGGAAAGGTAACAACCTTGTTTCATCAGAGTGACACTCAGCCAAGTTCAGGTTGGACTTCTAGGGCCCAGTATATGGCATGGTGGTTAAGGTTGCTGGACTCCCACATGGCCAACTGTGGTTCGAGTCCCAGGCCTGTCAACTTGCTTTCTCTCTTTCTCTCTCTCACTCACTCTGTCCCTCTCTGGTCAAATGAAAATAAATAAAAAATAAATAAAGTTAAATAAAATAATTCTTAAAAAAAAAAAAAAGAAAACATGTTTCTAAAATTAGATACGGGACTCATCATTTCTAACGTGAGGCATGTCGCAGGCTATGACAACCCAGAGCTTGGTGTGGCAGCTGGTCACATGGGACAAAAGAACAATGTAACCCACCTGATAGCCTTCCGTTTTCTTCTGACACCACTTCAGCAAGGCGTTCCTCTTTGATCCTCCATATTCTCTTGCCAATGCTGAGAGAGGGTCCTTCCTTTCTTCCCTAGAATAGTGAAAACAAGGAACTTGAAGTGGAAATACTGTTATTTGAGCATCAGAATAAGAGAACAGTACCGGTTTGCATTTTGGAAAAGGACAAATGCACATATTAAGGCCACCGGATGGCAAGACATACTTCTTCCTTTGCTTGTTACCTGTCGATTTTTAGCTTACGGTCCCACAGAGCCACTGCTGTCAGGGTCTCTGCTCTCTGCAGGGAGGGACCACACCGATCACTTAGAGGGACGGCGATGAAGACCACATACAAAGTGCATTAACGGTTAATGGAACACATTCCAGTGTGTTCGATTTGACCCCGGTAGCATCTGAGAGCTGTCCCGGCTGTCTTTTAGTCAATCTTATCCTTCTATACCTTTACACTTTGGTTTACTGTACTCCTTTTGGTTCCCAACTTTTTATAGCCTTAATAATCTCATCACTTTTAATCACTGAGTATAAATACACAGGGCAAGTTTATGTAAGGTGGAGGGTTCTAAGGCTCAAGTTCTGCCTGCAAGGAGCTTATAAGTGGGGAAGCACCAGATGGCACAATACTTGTGTTACTGGACTCCCAGGTAGTCAACTGCGGTTTGAGCTCCGAACCTGGTGTCTTAAAAACTCATGCTGTGCACGTGTGCATTCATGCCCCAAATCCCAAGAGGAGAATGGAAGAGAAAGATGTGGCTATCCCCTCTAGGGGTTTCTATCTCTTTGTCTCGCTCTCTCTCTCTGGCAAGTGCATGCACCCTATAGCAAAAAACAAACAAACAAAAAACTCTCCAAAAAATGTTTAAAAAGGAGGAAAGTGGATTAAAACAGGCAAAAGATGTCAATAAACATGAAAACATTATAGTTTCCATAAAATGTCTCAGATGTGTTTATTGTAAAGCTGTATACTTTTTTTTTTTTTTTGGAGAGGTTGTTTTTGCTACAGGGTGCATGCACTGGCCAGAAAGACAAAGAGGGAGACAGAGAGACAGAAAGCCAGAAATCACCCCCCAGGGGGGATGGCCACACCACAATCCCTTTTCCTCCATTCTCCTCTTGGTATCTTGGG
>NW_006160044.1:582528-591209 GCF_000334495.1 Tupaia belangeri chinensis
CACACGCACACAGAGTGAGTTTAAGCCACCAGGTCTGGGACTCAAACCACAGTTGGCTACATGGGAGTCCAGCGGCAGAGCCATTACGCCAAGTGCTGGTCCCAAAAAATAATTATTTTTATTTAACTTTACTTTATTTATTTGTTTGCTTGTTTGTTTATTTAATTTGGACCAGAGAGAGAGAGAGAGAGAGAGAAAGTCAGAAAGCAAGTTGCCAGCTCTGGGACTTGAACTCATCAGCCCTGTGGGAGTCTAGTGCCCTTCACCACCACACCACCTGGTGGCCCCAAGTTGTACCCTTTTTATTGAGTATAGGCAGCTAGAATTTTACCTTGCATGGGAAATGGAATTTCTCCACATCCCCTTACGGAACACCACTATGCCAGGCAATGTGAAAATGCTAGGCAGTCAACAGTGACCAACACAGGGACCCTGCCCCTCGACCTCAGAGTCACTGCACAGTGGACACAGAGAGAAGTATGAGGATACACCCAATACTGATCGTAACTCCTGAGACTGTGCAGGGCACTCTATGGCACTCTCCGCTGCTCTGTAGGCAGAATGAATACCCCGCTTCACACCAGACACCGGATCAAAGAGAATTTTGCAACCATCTCTGGTGACGGGGCAAGGAGGCATGCAGGGCTGTTCATTCTGCACCAAATCCTTCCTTCCAGGAGCTACTTTGTTCTTTTTTGTTTTTTTTGGAGAGATTTTCACTGTAGGGCACGTGCGCTCACCAGACAGACAGAAAGAGACATAGAGACAGAAAGCGAGAGATCACCCCCCAGGGGGGATGGTCGCGCCGCAATCCCTTCTCCTCCATTCTCCTCTCGGGATCTTGGGCACACACGCACACGCGCCTGGCGTTGAGTTTTAAGCCACCGGGTCCGGGACACGAACCGTGGTCGACTATGTGGGAGTCCAGAGACATAGCCATTATGCTAACTGCTGGTTCCCCTTCCAGGAGCTACTTTGGAAGTAGAACATAATACTGAGAATACCTGGAGGAAAAGAATGCTTGGTCACGTAAGTTGCTCCTTTACAAGCAGTCTGTCCCTACAAGACTGGTCTGCATTAACGGATTATAAACAAAGCACAAACTCTAGCCCCCGGCCCAGGAACTTCACTGCCCAGTAAGTGTCCTAGAGAAGATTCCGTGACAAGCACCTCAGTGTTCCTCTGCAATTTCATTCTGCCAGGAGTCATCCTTCAAAGGATGCTACCAAATCAAAGAGAACACATTTAGAACTGAAGCTTTTCCAACTCAAAGGTACACTGAGGTGGTATCAATTTTTATTCTTCTTAGAACCCAAAGTAAAACATCTGACTTTTTGATGTACAGTTAATTTGAAGAAATGCACTTCTATGCTTGGGTGCTAGCCCACCAGATTCCTACTGTGGTTTAGAAAGTTCCAAGACATGTGATGTCACATCGCTGAACACAGGGAAGAAGATTAAGGCTCAAGAAAGTGATGCAAGGGGTCAGTAGGTGTCATGGTGGTTGAGGCCCTAAACTCCCACATGGCTGACTGTGGTTTGGGTCCCAGATGTAATGGCTTGAGGCTCATACTGGGCATGTATGTGTGCCCCAAATCCCAGGAGAATGAAGGAGAGGGGACTGTGGCATGGCTAAACGCCTCAGAGAGATTTCTCACTTTCCCTTTCACTGTCTCTCTCTGGCAAGTACATGTGCTCTATGGCAAACACCTTTTCTTAAAAAAAAAAAAAGACAGGAAAGGAAGGGAGGGAAAAGAAATGCAAAATGCCAAGGAAAGAAAGAAAATTGTCACACATAACATAAATGTGATTATTATACTAAGTATAAAAAGTTTGCTGTCGCGGGACCAGCAGTTAGCGTAACGGCTATGTCACTGGACTCCCCATGTAGTCGACCACGGTTTGAGTCCCGGACCTGGTGGCCCTAACTCACACCAGGTGTGTGTGCACGCGTGCCCAAGATCCCGAGAGGAGAATGGAGGAGAAGGGATTGCAGCGTGGTCATCCCCCCAGGGGGTGATTTCTCACTTTCTATCCTGTATCTCTGGTGAGCACACACGCTCTATAGCAAAAACCTCTCTCTAAAAAAAAGGTTTGCTGTTGCTCACACAGGGTCCATTTTGTTAACACCATAAAAAAATGTCAAAGAAGTGTAAATTATGTAGACATGATGAGAAGCTGCAGGAAAGAACCCCCTAGAGTTAGAAGGTCATTTCTCTTCTTCGTTTTAAAGACGAGGAAACTGAAGTAAAGCTATGCCCTATGAAGATGGCAGCTCCTACACGGACAGCCTGGAGGAGAGTGGCCTGTCTCCCTCCAGTGCTCTGTGACAGGCCCATGCAGGGAGTCCGTCCCCTAGGACAAGCAGTGACAGTCCCTCCCCTGCAGTGCCAGGGTGGGACAGCTGTCCTGGTCGCTGTACTCCCTACTTATTAGCTCCTATGGTGCACTTTTTTGAGGGGCATTTCATTTTATCTTCAAACCTATCAATTAATGTATGGCTAAATTTCTGAAATCCATTCGCGTCTCTCCTTCAATTTTTCTTAGTATCTATCAACACTTCTTCCTTCTTCCTATAAACAATGATGTCAAATTTTGACATCTATGTTTTTTCCTTTAAGTTGTTAGTACCTCCTAGTCCAAAGTGGCTTCTGATAAAAGAGAACTATGAATAAAATATAAAGTTACATTTTCATGTCTTGTTTATCAATTATTGATGTGGCATCCCATTCCTGGACTTCCGGTCTGAATGACTAGAAGCTCCTTGGTATCTCCGATTCTTACATTCCCTTCATAAAGTCTGTTCCTGAAATCATCTTGCCTTCTGAAAAACCTCCTGGGTTTGATCCTCTCTTCACCTTTTCTCCACTGCTGTCACCCTGGTCTAGATCTGGCGACTTCACCGGAGAAGTACTGCGATGTCCTTTTAGCTGGTTTCCCCAACTTCCCTCCAGAACAGGACAGTCCTCGAGTCGCCGCCTCACACTAACGTACTGACCCCACTTCACAGCCTCCACTACACCGGAGTGACAGCGGGACTGGGCCGGCAGGTGGCACGGTGGTTGGGGTGCTGGGCTCCCACACGGCCGACCACAGTTTACGTCTCAGACCTGGCAGCTGCCTCTCTCTCTCCTCTTGTCAAATTAATTAATTAAATATTTACCCCCCCCCAAAAAAAAGTGACAGCTGGCCTTTAGAGCAGTGCCATCTCCTAGCCAGACCTTGCCTATTCCATCTTTCCCTCCCTGCCCCGGTAGTGCAGGTACGTCTCCTCTGGTCTTCTCCAGACATGGCACCTACCCATGGCACCCCGACTCTGCTCATTAATCCCTTTAGCACGCTCGCTAGCATTACTAACTGCCAACAATGACCCCCTCGCCTAAAACCTTCAAAGCTCTATTCAGTTCTGGCCTCCTAGGAAGCTCGCCCTCCCGTTCCACACATACACCCAGGATTCAAACTTCGTAGTACTTTCTTTCGCACTCAACCATTCCGTAATTGTAGAAAACAAAATGAAAGCCAAAAATCAATCCATCAATCAAAGAAAAAACAAGCAAACAAATCAACAAGCTGCTTGTCTGTCTCTTACTGTCGGTAGCTTCTACACCATTCCCTAAACACTTAGTAAGACAGGAGACACACAGTGCTTGAGTGGCAATGATCCTATAACCTGACCGTTTACTCTCAAAAGGCGGGAGAGGCGCCCAGGAAATGCATCAGCATGAGCTGTTCCTTACCGTATCCGGCTGCGGGTGGTGGGTGTCACAGACGCTGTGGGGGAGGAGGACAGGGAAAGCTGTGGCGATGTGGTCCCCATCGCCATCAGAGAGGCCGGCGACGCTCCCTCCGAGGCAGAGATCTCCCGTTTCATTTCTTCACTACTTCGTCGAGACACTGGTCATGAGAAACACCCATTATGTATTTTATAGCAAAAATACTTCAGACTGAGTTTTTTCCCTGGAGAGTCCAGAAAGAACAGATATTCATGTATGGGAACAAAATCTAACATTCTTTACCTTGCAGGTAACTAGGAAGGATCTATCTTTCCCATCAGTGAGTCTGCGACTAGGTAGAGTAGTTAAAACATGCACTCAGTCCACACTCGCTGGAGACCAGGAGTGTGTCCCACCCACCCGAGAGCACACCAGCACCTACCGAGCACACACAGTGCACGGCACGGACAGCCGCTCGCTTATAGCACAACGGAGATCAAAGACAGGCTAATTAGAGCAGCGCTCGCAACTACTCTCCCTGCCCCACGCTCAGTGCAAATCAGCACGACCCTTACGAACGTAGCCGAAAACACGGCTCAAAGGGCAGAAGGGGAAGAGCTCTCCTTACCCAGCTACACGTAACTCTGGTCAGGTCACTTTTAAAAAACACATTAACCGGACAGAAAGAAAACCAAAAGCTATTACCAGTGGGAAACAGCAGTAATCCTTTAGAAAAGGATTGGTAGGGGCCAAATTACTTTTAGGGGCCAGCAGGTGGAGTAGTGGTTAAGGTGCTGATGCCCACAGAGTCGACCGCAGTTCAAGTCGCGGACCCAGAGGCTTGAAACTCACGCCGAATATGTGTGTGTGCGTGTCCAAGATTCCAAAAGAATGGAGGAGGTGGAGACGGTGGTGTGGCCATCCCCCTCAGAGGTGATTTCTCACTTTCTGTCTCTCTGGCAAGTGCATGTTCTTTATAGCAAAAATCTCTCTTAAAAAAGAAAAAAAAAGTCCTATTTTTCAAGTCTGACATACCAGACACTGTATCAGAATTAGGAATCGTTCTGAGAAGTATCAGGTCCAGATGTCACTAGCAGGAGCGCCGACAAAAGTGGTGTGCTAGCAAGCTGGACTGAATGCTGCCCGGTGCTCAGGGTGCTGGCTGAGAACAAGGAGAAGTGAGACACCAGGGGACCAGCAGCTGGACTCCCACGTATTCAACTGTGGCTTGAGTCCCAGACCCGGTGACTTAAAACTCATGCTGGGCACGTGGGCGTGCGTGCCCAAGACCCCGAGAGAAAAATGGAGAAAGAACTGCAGTGTGGCCACCTCCCCTGGGGGGTGATGTCTCACTTTCTGTCTCTCTGTCCATCTGGGGAGCACATGTGTCCTATAGCAAAAATCTCTCAAAAAAAAAGAAAGAAAGAAAAGAAAAGTCTAGAGCTGCCCCTGGCATCTAGTAAGTACGGCAATTCTTTAAGAAAAAGAAGAAGTGAGACAGCAGACCAGGTCCTGGACCTGCGATTTCTCTGTCACCTTGGAAGGAGCTGGACCGGCAGTAGCCATTAATTCTATCTCTGGGTTGATTTTAATAGTGTTACATATTAGTAATTATTTTGTCCCTGAGTACTAAAAATAGCCCTTCCTTTTATTGGTTAAAGTTTTCCTGGATGATTTTATGACAACCATGTAAAGTGGTGCCCCGAAAGACCCACAGGGGACGGTGCTTCTCCCTATTAGGTGACTCAGGATGACATACGTTCACGTTCCTGGCGTAACAGTTTGCTTCATCTGCCCACGGGTACGTACACTTGCCAGAGAGACAGGAAGAAAGCACTGCCCCAGTGGGGTACGTTCACGCCTCGACCCCTTCTCTCCCGTTTCTTCACCCAGTCGGGATTCTGAGCACACGTGCACATGCCCCCGGCATGCTATCCGAGCTGGCAGGATTTGAATCATTTGGTCAGCCGTGTTAGCTCCGGGCCTCTTAACCACCAGCCCAGAGCCGACTGCACAATCCTATCATTATTCTTTTTGTCTGTCCCAGTGTCACTTCTTTCCATGCCTAAAATCAGCAGTTTCTTTTCGGTGGTATGCTAGGAAACAGACTTTGAAAACCTTCTTGGAATTTTTATATAAAACAGAGGAAACAGATTAAGAAAAAATTTTAACGCTGTTAAAAAAAAAAAGCACATACAAAAGGTTTTAGGATCTGGGCTTTGGAACAGTACTTTTAGCTGACCACAGGACTTCTCACTGACTTAAAGACTCAGCTACGATGTCCTGAAAACTGGAGTAACTTCACCCCAGGTGCAAGGGAGACAGTAAGGGCACAGAGGCAGAACTACAGGGATTTCTCCTTTGATGGTCTAACTTCCAGTTGAGCTATTAAGTTTAAGATACAGCAAGGAAGAAGAAATAATACAAACTGAAGCGTTATCTTCAGAAGACAAAGTGAGCCCATCAAAGCCATTATTATTGGACGGCTTTATCAGAGTGGAAAAGCTCAGCTTCCAGGAAACTTTTGGTGTGTTTTGGAGTAACTCTTTAAAATCAGTCATGACATACCTTAGGATAAATATTCTAGTCTTTCACAACTATATCAACTTTATATAAAGCTGTATTTTCAATGTATCAATTAATACAGTGTAGTGCTTACTAGGTACTTGTTAAATGAATTCAACTAATTTTTGTTGTTTTAAGTCACATTTTTAAAATGCGATCTGCACAGAATTTGGGAGATACAATATGGCAAATGCAGAGTAAAAAGAAAAAAGAGCCAACGAGGCCAGTAGAAGTCTAAAGAGAAGTACCAGCATCGTTAGCATTCAGAAGTACGAGCGTGGACTTCCAGGAGCGCCCTGGGAAAGGGAATTCCGGACAGAAGGCCGTTACCTGAAATGGCTTTGGCGCTCTCCATGGCAGGTACTCTGGGCAGGGAAGCAGGCCGGCTGGCTGAGGACGTTCTTAGCAGATGCTCTGCACAAAGTGGAAAGGGTCCTGGTCAGGAGACCTGGTGCTGCACTTTCAAGTTACAAAGGCCCATCGAAGATGAGTTTCACTACTCAACCTTGAGGCCTACGGTGGCCCTTCAAAGTACCCCATTATCTATTCATCCAAACGACTTCCACAGACAAGGAACACAATCGAACATTCTGTCAGTGTTTTTACCTTTAGGGACAGGACGGTTCATGCTTAGTACCTCAATGGAAATGCGAGTATAGAAGAACTGTGAGAGCATCATGAAGGAGGGCTCTAGGGACCAGCGGATGGCACAATAGTTACATCCCGAGACACTCACAACTGCCGTTCAAGTCCCGGATCTGGCGGCTTAAAATTTATGCCGGGCGAGGGTGCGTACATGCCCAAAATCCTGAGAGGAGGGTGGAGGAGAAGGGATTGCAGTGGCCATCCCCCCTGAAGGGTCATTTCTCGGTTCCTGTCTGTCTCTCTGTCGAGCACATGCATCCTATAGCAAAAATCTCTCTTAACAAAACAAACAAACAAGCAAATAAACGAAAGAATGGGGGGGGCTCTAACAGGAAGAGGAGCCGACTGAGGGAAGGCTGTATGACCTTGCACACCTGAGAGGGGGACTTCAGTCTGAGGGCAACGAGGACGCATGGAACACGTCCGAGCACTCGGGGAAGGCCACGCCCCGCGCAGACACTGCGTCTACTGAGCGCAGCCTCAGCTCGTTCCAGTCCTCCCTCACCCTCTAGGCACAGCTGTCCTGGGAGTTCCTGGAGCTCCCTGGAAACGGGCACACGCTGCCCTCCTGCTCCTTCTCCAAGCCTCCTGAGCCTGGTGAACTCCATCCCCCTGTAGGTGCTGGAAGTGATGAACACCCCCTCCCCGCCATGGTGCCCACATCCTGCTGAGGGAGCTCTCCTAGGGCCCCCTTCCCCGCACCCTCTCACCTGAGGCTGCAAGCCTGATAAGAGGCTGTCTTCAGGCTGAGCCACCGTGGCGGACACAAGGACAACTAGCCGTGCTCCACCTGGTCGAGGCCGTGTCTGAAGGGCATGTGACCAGGCTGAGAGGAAGCAGCAGCCTTTGCAGTTTACAAACATTCTTAGCCTTGCTGTCCAAGAATGTTCACCACTTGGGAACCAGCAGTTAGCGTAAAGGCTATGTCGCTGGACTCCCACGTAGTTGACTGTGGTTTGAGTCCTGGACCCAGTGGCTTAAACTCACGCCAGGCGGTGTGTGTGCATGCCCAAGATCCCGAGCGGAGAATGGAGGAAAAGGGATTGCAGTGTGACATCCCCCCTGGGGGGGGTGATTTCTCGCTGTCTCTATGTCTCTCTCTGTCTGGCGAGAGCACGCGCCCTATAGCGAAAATCTCTCCAAAAAATAAAAAAGAATGTTCACCACTTCTTTTTAAGAAGTGACAATGTAAACGAATCCCCTCGGAAAATACTATGTCAAATGGAACAGTACATGTCATTATCTCTTGAGGATGGCACATCTTTTCACTCTAAAATATAGCTTTAAAAAGTGCAAGAAACACTGGTTATAACTATGAACCACTTTGGAGGCACAAGGAGTAAGAGGGGAAGCTGACTTTCTCAGTGACAAGAAGACGTAGAAAGCTTGCAGTCCTCTAGCGCTTCCTGATCCTGAGCAAACATCACCTCTGTGCCAGAGCCTGTAAGAAGCATTAATCTGCATTCTGAACCCTGTGGGCAGCTGGCGTTTTTTCTTACAGGAAGAGACATTATGCACAAAGTCTGACAGGCAGACGAAGGCAGCAGAACACGGGAACAGCAGGAAACAGAAATCTACGTTTTAAAATGTAATCGCATTTTCTATTCTACAATTATGAAACTGTGGTCAAGTCCCTAAAAAGCATAGTCTCCCCTCAAAAAACAACATGGCACGTTAAGGAAGTGAAAACAAAGGTTAAAAAGACCAAACAGGGAGTGTGGGTTATGGGCACAGGCGTATGGCCTGATAATTCCCTAC
>NW_006160044.1:591481-593786 GCF_000334495.1 Tupaia belangeri chinensis
AAGTGTTCACAGCCGGCCTTATTTATCCTTCTCTCTCTCTCTCTCTCTCTCTTTTTTGGAGAGGTTTTTTGCTATAGGGCGCGTGCGCTCACCAGAAGGACAGAAAGAGATAGAGAGACAGAAAGCGAAAAATCACCCTCCGGGGGGGATGGCCATGCCACAATCCCTTCTCCTCCATTCTCCTCTTGGGATCTTGGGCATGTATGTACACGTGCCCGGAGTGAGTTTAAGTCACTGGGTCCAGGACACGAACCGCGGTCGACTACATGGGAGTCCAGCGACATAGCCATGACGCTAACTGCTGGTCCCTAATCTTTCTCTTACAATATTGCTACAGGCACACAGCTGCAAGAACAGCTACTGGAACTTACTGCTGACACGTGTGCGGCACCGATTATGTCTGTCTCTCACTGCACCGCTGCAGAGCCAAGCCTGTCTCAGTCGGCAGACAGTCCCTGTGCTAGGCCAACACCTACTTCTAAAAACAGACAAGAAAGTACCGAAAGCCTAAACAGGGATTCTTTTTAAAATTACTTGTGGTAACCTTCAATAGCCACGTCACGGTCTGCTGCTACTGCATGAAGTATTTTCACCGTGGGACCTGCATCTGCCCAGAGGTACCTGTCACCGTAAGGACACAGGTTAACTTACTAGGAGGGTGGGGAGCAGGCTGGTTTCTATCTTCATGTCAAACTGCCGGTGTATTCCTCTTCAGGAAATAAGGTTAGTGTATTACAATCCAGTGTAGAAGACAGGACAGATTATGTTATAGTGATAGATTTGATTCCATTGTCATATGGAGCTATTCTTGTCTTTAATTCATTCATTAAACAAAAATCATTTATGCGTCTACCATTTTCCAGGCACTGGGCTTGGTGCAAGGGTCAGAGAAAGGAAGGAACGAGACAGGAAATTTATCCTCATGACGGCGGAGTCTTAAGCAGAAGCCAGACATCTAAAACATCATTATGAGCGAGGGATGTGAGGAAAGAACAAGTACCGGGGCCCTGGACTTGCAGTGGGTGCCGTGACCTGTCTTGAGGGGCAGCCCAGAAAGGCCTCTGAGGAAATGACAGCAAGGCTGGGATTAGAAGGAAAATGAATAGTTTTCATACAGGTGCAGGAGACCTGGGAAGGGAAAGCAGGTTCCAGGCCGAGTACCCGGCACACACCCGGAGGAATCCAGGACAGTGTTGCTCACAGGGCACGGAGGAGCAGAGTGAGGGGAGGCTGCCAAGGCAGGCCGGGAGTCCGGGTCAGGCGAGGAGAAGTCAGGCAGACAAAGGCCCAGGTAAGGAGTGTGGAATTCAGTCTGTGGTAACAGGGAATCCATTAAGGGTCTATCATTCAGTCAGGGGAGCATTCTTCTGGCTGCAGTTGCTTAAAGAGGGAGAATGGGTGCACGCTGGAAAACGAGTTAAGACGGTTCAGAGAAGAGATGATGACGACGACTTGGACTTGGGTGATGCCAGTGGAGAGGTGAAGTAAGCAGTCACGAATTCACTTAAATGAGGTGGAGTCGGCAGACTTGCCGACCAACTGGATGTGAACATGAGAAGGAAAGAGGCACCGTGCACAGGTAAGGAAGGGAAGGGCTATTACGGAAGGAAGGAAGGTGAGCACGCCAGTGAGGACAGGAATGGGTGAGCCACTCAGGGTACTCAGGAAACGATGCGGAGCAGACCATTAGAGAGTGTACAGAGCAGTTCTAGAAACGATCAGCACCAAGCTGATGGGTGGAGGAGTACTTGGGGCGAAGGTTATTGGTAACCTTGGTCAGGGCAACTTCCATTGGATTAAAGTTGAAGAGTGAATGGGAGATAGGAAAGATGTGGAGGGTAAGTTATGCAAGGGTCAAAGAAAAAGTATAGTAGCCAGTGGGCAAGAGAGGGAGATTTTTTTTCCCCAACATAGAAAAGATACGAGCAATTTTTAATGAGATTGGCAGAAAGCCTGTAAAGAGAGTACAGTTGAAGATACAGGAGCAGCGCTGATCAATAAATAGCTCGAGGCTAATTGCATCTGAGAAAGCCCAAGGGGATGAGATCCAGGACTCAGATAAAGGAACAGACCTAAACAGAGATATGGCCTATTTACATCTGACAAAGAGCTAGAATGAACATTTAAGTGACTAAAGAAATCTCATATAAGACAGGCCCTTTACTGTTCCCTAAATTGTATTTATAGACAAAACAGTGCGTTTAAAAATATGAACCTCTGTGTGTGTTCGTATATAAACAAACAAACAAATGAGCCTGAATGGCCAATTCCTGTTAATAGGCTGGTTCCGAATGGAAGAACGATC
>NW_006160044.1:593968-623803 GCF_000334495.1 Tupaia belangeri chinensis
TGGAAGAACGATCCTGCTGAAAACAACTATGACAGGTCTTGAAAAAAATTTGAAAATCAACCACTGAAAGGCACAGAACAGAAACAAAACTAAAGGAGGAAAACGAAGGAACTATCACTGAGCAAGTTTCCCTCCTATGGCTTTTTGCATGAACACAGAGCCCCACTGAGGCCAAAGGGGTAGCTAAAATCTGGTAGAAAACTCAGTTTTCCTGCCTTAAAGAACCAGAGGAGATAAACTAGAACAACCACAGTTGCTGGAAAGCAAAGGGAAACACCAGAAAGGATAAAAGTGGAGCCCTGATTTTACCTATAAACCCTGCCCAAACCTCTCACTGATCTTTGAAACCTATAAATACTCGCAGTCCAAGGAACTGAGTTAAGAATAAAATAACTGAGTAGGTATTTCGATGGCAGAAAGGAGTTTAAAATTTTAGCTAAGCCAAATTAACTTCTTGCTAAAACAAATACCAATATTCTTCAGAGGTACATAAAAGAATCAAGAATCGCTACCACGTGTGACTCACACAACTTGGGACATAACCCCAAATTATTGGGCATACAAAGAAAAAAGGAACAAGTGACCCATACTCAAAAGAAGCTGGAAGCAGCTACTACAAATATGATCGGTATTACGGAATGATCACTATTACAAAGGAAGTATACTCCCAGTGAATGAATAAAGAAGGAATCTAGGGGAAAGAATTTCAAGAGCATAAGGCAGGCCCTCCCTAAGGTACACTGCAAAGGACAGCCTAAAGCTGCAAGTGGAGCAGACACTAAGGAAGTCCTCTGGTAAACCAGTCCCTACGCCAAACACCAAGTGTACGGAGCAACTGGCCACGTGCTCTGCACTGGGGAGAAAGGGAGCCGACCTCAAGAATTTTAGGGAAAAGGAGTGTTTTGACTGGACATTATAAAGCTAAAGACAAAAACAAAACAAAAACAGAAACAAGAAAAAGAGGAAACTGCACAGAACTGCATTCTGGCTGATAAACCTGCTTCTCGTGGAATGGTGGTTTAGGAATGGTGAAACCACTGCACGTGTATCCCAGGACTGAGGAAGTGTATGTACTGTGGATCACTAAGAGCCAAGCTTCTCACTGCCAAGAGGAAGAAGTTGGCTAGAATAAACTCCTGGGTGCTGGAGTAGAGTCAGAGGATCTGTATAAACTAACGGCTTTCGACAGGCAGGTAGTCAGGTAGACAGACAAAGGTGTGTGTGTGTGTGTGTGTGTGTGTGCTGGTAAACATACATACAATTTCCTTAGTTGTATCTAGAGAGGGACTAAAGGCAGTGAAATCCCAGTAGCAATAAGCACATCCAGCACCCAGGTCTTGGTTTCCAAATACTATCCTTTAATACAACTAACAGGACCGGGGCAGGCGGGTGGTGTGGTGGTGAAGGGCACTGGACTCCCACATGGTTGACCACAGTTCGAGTCCTGGACCTGACGGCTTGCTTTCTCACTTTCTCTCTCTCTCTCTCTTTCTCATTCTCTGTCCCTCTCTGGTCAAATTAAAATAAATAAATAAAATTAAGTTAAATAAAATAATTCTTTAAAAAAATAAAACTAACAGAACCCCCAGGAGAAACAGTAGATTCCAGAGCTGGCATAGGAAGAACCCAAGATGAGTCCAGAGTATCTTGTGGTACCAAAGGGAAAAAAGTGCTTGGTGTTGGGGGGAGGGGGCAAGAAGAGCAAGAAGTTAAGAGCTCCCAGTGGCCAAAGGTGTAAGAACTTGACAACAAAATAAATAAAAATAGTAGTAAGATTATAACACAAAGAAAGCACATAACCTAAAGAATAAAATAAACATGTGAGTCTATAACAATAATAATATGAATAAATGTGACAAGTCTTCGTATATATAAATATTTCCTTACAGAAGGACTGAGGAACAGAAAATCACCAATGAACGTCAACAGTAATCATTACTGTAGGTAAAAATGCACAAATAGGGGCCAACAGGTGGCGTAGTGATTAAGGTGCTGGACTCCCACGTAGTCGACTGCAGTTGGAGTCCCAGATCAGGTGGCTCGAAACGCATGCCGAGCATGTGTGCCCAATATCCCAAGAGAAGAATAGAAAAGGTTACAACATGGCCATCCCCCCCGGGGGGTGATTTCTCACTTTCTCTCTCTGTCTGTCCAGCGAGCGCACACGCCTATAGCAAAACTCTTAAAAAAAAAAAACAGAAACGGACAAATGAATACTAAAATCAATAAGAGAAAAGTTTAAGCAGAAACAAGATCCTTGCTATAATAATTACCAGCAAACCACCTTAACCAAGTGATCATGGTTAATTTAACATGACCAGAAAGAAGATACGCTGACATCATGAGCCCTGGATCATGCACCTCACCTCTGCGGTGTCCTTCTCAGTAATAAATACAGAACCTCAACCTAACAGGGAGAAAATATCAGACAAGCCCATACTGAAGGGGCCCACAAAGTAAGGGACCAGTGTTCTGCCAAAGTGTCGAGATCACAGAAGACCGGGCAACAGTGAGAAACTGGCAGAGGATGCGGTAACTACATGGAAGATGGGATCCTGGATTTGAGCGTGGAGTAGAAAAACGACCGGGCAAAATCCAAAAAAATTCTGTGTTGGATAAAGATCTTCAGTGACTTATTTCTTATTTTTGATCATTGTTCTACGGTTCTGGAGGATGTTCATATAAGAAAAGCTGAGTGAAGGGCGTAAGGGAACACTGATATTTTTACAACTCTTCTGTAACTCTAAACTTATTTCGAAAAGAGTTAAACACAAAGAAAGGACACTTCAGACAAACACTGATATGTATACTGAAATGTATCAATTGCATCTTATTTTGTGATAAAGCAAACAGCGAATGTTACAGAATCTAGTGAGGATATGACTAGTCGCTGTGATTTCTTTCACCTTTCCTCTGTATTTGAAATTTTTCATTATAACATGCTAGAAAAAGTAAAAGCCTAGGTACTTCCATTTTTATCAAGATGAACACCAAGAGCCACAGGGAAGAGAAAGGAAAAAAGGAGGCGAAACCTTTGAAGTGAACAGATACCTGAATGTAAAGTGCTAAGAGTGGGCTCCAGCTCGGTTTACCCCGGGAATCCCACAGCCGGCTCTAGATCTCAGGCTTACGTCAAAATCTGGCCTAGATCTACCCTTTGGAGTGAAAGAATTCCTATGGAACTTTAATATAATGCTCTTTATTCTTTTATTTAACTTTAAAGTAAATAAATGATTTTGTTTGTTTAATTTGCTATAGGGAACTCTCCTCTCAGGATTTTGGGCACACGTGTACATGCAACCCAGCGTGTTTTTCAAGTCACCAGGTCTGAGGCTCAAATTATGCTATCAGCCATGTGGGATCCAACTCTTTTAACCACAATGCCACTGCCTGGCTGGCCCCAGATGATAAATTTTAATGAAAGATTGGCTTTCTAGTAAAACTTTTGTGGGACCAGCAGATGGTTTAATAGTTACGTTACTGGACTCGCACCTAGTCGACTACAGTTCGAGTCCCAGATCCCGGGGGCTTAAAACTCATGCCAGGCATGTATGCGTGTGTGCCCAAGATCTGAGAGCAGAATGGAGGAGAAGGGATTGAGGTGTGGCCATCTCCCCGGGGGATGATTTCTTGCTTTCTGTCTCGCCCAGTCTGTGAGTGCATGCGCCCTATAGCAAAAATCTCTCTTAAAACAAACAAAACCTTTGTAACATGTTCTTTATGCATGTACCTTAACAAGAATGATTAATTTTTTTAAATCAGTATTTTTTTTAAAATGTACCTATCTAGCCTCGAGTAATACAATTTAAACAGATGATATGAATTGTGCGACATGACTCCACCGGAACAAATGAACTTCCTGAGGTATCGTATGTCTGGCATAAGCAGCTGGCAGGAGACACGATGACGTCATGCAGACACTGGGACACTCTCGGGCTTCCCAGTCACTTATGCCAGCCAGCCAGAGTTTCTGCAAGTTCCGGACCGCGTAAGACCAGAGCGCAAATGGGGGCAGCCAGGTATTTTCAGCTACAGGGGTCCTCCCTTCCCCGCTGTTTTGCTTTTCACAGTTTCAGTTACCTGCAATCAACTGCGATCTAAAAATAGGTGAGTACAGTTCAGTAAGGTATTTTAAGACAGAGATCACAGTCACATAATTTTTATTACAGTACATAGTTACAATCATTCTATTTTATTATTACAGTGTTAATCTTTTACTGTACCTAATTTATAAGCTGAACTTTATCACAGGTGTGTGTGCACAGGGAAAAACAGAATCTACAAGGCTCAGTACTATCCATGGTTTCCGGCATCCACTGGGGGCGGAGGGGGGGTATGGAAAAGACAGTATCCCATGCAGAAAAGGGGGGGGACCACCCATGTACCTGGTAGTAGATGTATACTTTCTTTGCTGCTTAGGCCACAAATGCTATTTCACATATGGGGCCAGCAGGTGGCATGGTGGTTAAGAGCACTGGACTCCCACATGGCCAACCATGGTTCGAATCCTGAACCTGGTGGCTTGTTTTCTCGCTTTCCCTCTCTCTCACTCTGTCCCTCTCTATTCAAATTAAAATAAATAAATAAAGTTAAATAAAAGTAAACAAAAAAAAAGTTAAGTCACATGTGATCTACAAAGACTCAGTCATGACCCTAGCTATTTAATTCAACTTCCAGTAATACTAACACAAACATCTGATCACACCATTTATAATAAGATTTCTCTGGTCTGAAACATCTCTCTGCAACTGACATCCAGACATGATGTTAAAAATACAACAAACCAAAAAAAAAACACCTATTATAAAGTACCTAACTGGGAACAAAATTTCTCTTAATATGTAGAAGAGGGGGGCATTACCTTTTTATTTATTTATTTATTTATTTTTAAGAGAGATGTTTGCTATAGGGCATGTCCACTTGCCAGAGACAGAGAGAAAGTGAGGCATCAACTGCCAGGGCAATGGCCACACTGCAATGCTTTCTGCTCCGTTTTCCTCTTAGGATTTGGGGCACTGCCCGGCATGAGTTTCAACCTGCTGGATCTGGAACCTGACCCACAGTCGTCCATCTGGGAGCCCAGCACCTTAAATACTATGCCCCTTGCTGGCCCCCGACATTACCTTTTTAAATTTTCAGTAATAACACCACTGAAACTGTCAAAATTCCAATTACAGGCTAGAAAAGCAGTTTAGGTCTTTATATAATGACTGCTTATGGTGAAGGCTCCTGCTCATTAACTATGCTAACCTAAGTTAAGTTACTGAACTTCTCGAAGCCTCATTCCTGGCATCTGTGAAATGAGGATGACGACAACATATATCACATGAAGAATGATGAGAACAGGACCTAGCAATGGTATTATCTAGTCTAAAGCTGGGAGTGATTGGCCACAAAAGATGCATTTATTAGTAACTAAGATACAGGCTTGTAATTTAGACATACTATTTTTAAATTTCACTTTGCCAAAGGGTGCATGTGCTCGCCAGATGGGGAGACAGAGATAGAGAGATAGGGAAAGTATGGCCACACCACAATCCCCTCTCCTCCATCTCTCCCTCCTTTCAGGATTTTGCGTACACATGCACACGCGCCCAGCATGCTTCTCCAATCACTGGGTCCAGGACTCGGAAGGGCGCAAGCAGCCATGTGGGGTCCACCTCGCCAGCAATTGGCATAGACATACTATTGGTAAACATCTGATAAAGATGTATACCACCTTGGCTGAGAGAACAAAGAAAATAATACTTTAGCCAAAGACGTCATACTAATCCAAAAATCCACTTTAAAAAGCGAAACGCGATGACAGCAGGTGTACCTTGAACAGGGATTTCCCCATAGTTTGGTCTCTTGTCTGATAGGGCGGTCAGGGGTTTGGAGGCTGTGATAGGTCCACTTATGGAATGTCTCTGAAATAAGATAAAGAGCATCAAAGTTAGGTCAAATCTAAGGCTAAGACACATGAAGAAAGCAAGTATCGCAGAAAGAAAGTAAATGCAGACAGTAAAATAGCTAGTTATTCATTAGCATACTCCCTTTTATACTAATAAAGTTGCAACACACACACTACAGGCATATAAGTGACCAATATGCTTTTTCTTTTGAGAAGTTGTTGCTATAGGGCATGGGAATTGCCTGAAATACAGAGAGAGACAGAGAGACAGAAAGCGAGGCAGGGGGGATGGCCACACCGCAATCCCTTCTCCTCCATTCTTCTATCAGGATCTTGGGCACACACACACACACACACACGCCTGGCGTGAGTTTACGCCACTGGGTCCAGAACTCAAACCGCAGTCGACTACGTGGGAGTCCAGCGACACAGCCATTACGCTAACTGCTGGTCCTAACCAATATCCTTTTCAAAAACTAACTTATGAGGAGATAACTGCAGATTCGTGCACAGTTGTAAGAAATAATCTAGACGGATCCCAGATACTCCGCTCAGTTTCCGCAATGGAAACATCCTATAAACCCAGAGTATCACAACCAAGATTCTGACGCTGACAAAGTCGAGATACAGAACATTTCCAGAAGGCTTCCTTTCCTAGTCACACCCCCTTCCCCCGATCTGTATCACTGACCCCTGTACCACTGACCATGGACATTCTGAGTGTGATTTTATCATTTTGTTTAAAGAGAATTCTAAAAATATCACAAACTAATTCAGTAAATGCAAAAGCATGTTCCAAGCGGAAATATGAGCGTGTTCCTTTTCTTTTTCTTGGAATGTGTTCCCAGTAGCTTCCCTGCTCATGCGTGCCTGTATCCAACCAGCTCTCATTCCTGTCACTTATGCCCTAGTCCCACTACCAACACAACCCTAGCACACCTGTCAGCCTCATCTAGCACTGCTGCAAGGCCTCTGTCCCAGCTTCCTCATCTCCAGACTTAGGCATACCCGAGCAGCAGGAAATATCCTGCACGAATACTTCAAACCCTCCAGTTATTCTGCTCCATCCCCGCCCAGAAAACGCCCAGACACCATCAAACTACCGTCATGTGCTCCACAACGCCTCGGCCAGTGATGGACTGTATATATGGTGGCTACGCCATAAGCCCCGGGTGTCCAGTAAGTCATACCGTCTAGGCTTGTGTGAGCACACTCATGATGCTGACTCACACAAGAGCACAACTGCCTGACACCTTCTTTTTTTTTTTGAGAGGTTTTTGCTGTAGGGCGCGTGCACTCACCAGACAGAGACAGAGAGACAGAAAGCGAGAAATCACCCCCGGATGGCCATGCCGCAATGGCTTCTCCTCCATTCTCCTTTCAGGATCTTGGGCACGCACGCACACACGCCCAGCGTGATTTTAAGCCAACAGGTCCAGGACTCGAACCGCGATCGGCTACATGGGAGTTCAGCGACATAGCCATTACGCTAACTGCTGGCCCCTGCCTGACACATTTCTCAGACCACACCTTTGTAGTTAATGCACGATTACTTCATTCCCTCTCAACTTTTCCCCAGCCATTTTTTTTTTAAGAGACTTTTGCTATAGGTCGCATGGGCTCACTGGAAAGACAGAGAGAGACAAAGAGATAGAAAGCGAGAAATCACCTCCGGGGGGGATGGCCGTGCAGCAATCCCTTCTCCTCTCGGGATTCTGGTCATGCGCATACACGCGTTAGGTTTTAAGTCACTGGTCCGGGACTCAGAACTGCAGTCGACTACATGGAAGTCATGATATAACCATGACATCATCTGCTGGTCTCCACTCAGCCTCTTTTCATCTAGCTAACTTCTAATATTCACTTCTTGTTGCCAGCAGAGCTGCGAGCGGTCTAGCTTCTCCACATCCTTACCGTACTTCATATTATCAGCCTTTTCTTTTTTCTTTTGGAGAGCTTTTTGCTATAGGGTGCATGTGCTCGCCAGGAAGAGACAGACAGACAGATAGAAAGTGAGAAATCACCCCCCAGGGGGGATGGTCACGCCGCAATCCCTTCTCCTCCATTCTCCTCTCGGGATCTTGGGCACGCACGCACACACGCCCGGCGTGAGTTTAAGCCACCAGGTCTGGGACTCGAACCACGGTCGACTACATGAGATAGCCATTACGCTAACTGCTGGTCCCAATTATCAGCCTTTTCGATGCTGGCCATTCTGAAGGGTACGGAGTGGGCTCTCACTGCAAGCTGAACTTCTGTTTCCCTCCTGACTGACGAAACTGAACATCTTTTCACGTGCTTATCGGTCATCTGTACGTATCTTCTCCTAGGAAGGGTCTTTTCAGATCTCATGCCCATTATTTACTGGGTTGTTTGTCTTTGTCGTACTGAAAACAACTCTTTCGTCAGGTAGATGTATCATGAGTATATTCTTCCCAGTCTATAGCTTGCCTCTGCTTTTCTTTAATGTTTTTCAGAGATGTTTTAAACTGAGGCCTATTCCTTTATGGTTTCTTCTTTTTTTTTTTTTTTAACATACTCTAAATAAGAAATCTTTGCACTCTCAAAGGTCATAACGATGTTTACTGTTCTCATCTGTAAGTGTTACAGTTGTAGCTTTCTCATTCTGGTCCACCGCCAATTTCAATTTTTATAATTATAGCACATGTATGTGGGAGACAGAGAGAGAGAGAGAGACCCTCAACAGGGTCTCCCCAACCCCTAGTCCCCTCAGTTCCTCAGGACTCTGGGCGCCCTCATGTGACCCAGGGATCCAAACCGGCGGTCAGCCCTCTGGCTCCAGCCCTGCAGGACACCCTGTTACCACTGCCCCACAGCCACTAGGCCTCTATGACCAATTTTAAAGAGATACTAACAAGATGAGCCTTTTGACCCATAATGATACTTCTTCCCATTTAGTACTTCTTTAATTTCTCTCAGCAGTACTTTACAGTTGTTGTTTTTTTCAGAGGTTTTCGCTATAGGGCACATGCGCTTGCCAAACAGACAGAGACAGACAGAAAGCGAGAAATCACTCCCAGGGGGGATGGTCACGCCTCAATCCCTTCTCCTCCATTCTCCTCTCGGGATCTTGGGCACGCATGCACATGCGCCCGGTGTGAGTTCTAAGCCACTGAGTCCAGGACACGAACCGCGGTCGACTATGTGGGAATCCAGCAACACAGCCATTACACTAACTGCTGGTTCCCTACTTTACAGTTTTTATGGTACAAGTCTTATAAATATTTCACAAAATTTACTGCTAAAACATTTTGATTTTCAATTGTTTCAATTGTTCATGCGAGCAAACAGAAATAACTGGTCTGACCCCATTCTGTAGGAAGCACGGTACAACAGAAGCTAGATCCCACACAGTCAACTGTGGTTCAAATCCTGGCCCTAGCAGATTAAAAACCATGCTGGGCTTATGGATCCACATGCCCCAAATCCTGATGGGATGAGGAAATGGAGGAAAAATGATTGCAGGATGACCACACACTACTGGGAGAAGTTCTGCTTTCTTTCTCTCTCTCTGGCAAGAATACATGTCCTTTGGCTATTAAAAAAAGAAGAGGGCCAGTAGGTGGTGTGGAGGTTAAGGTAGCTGGACCCCCCATAGCCAAATATGCAGTTAGAATCTAGACCCGGCAGCAGCTTTAAAAATATGCTGGATCGGGACCAGCAGTTAGCATAATGGCTATGTCGCTGGACTCCCATGTAGTCAACTGCAGTTCGAGTCCCAGACCCGGTGGCTTAAACTGACGCCGGGTGCGTGTGCATGCGTGCCCAAGATCCTGAGAGGAGAATGGAGGAGAAAGGATTGCGGCATGGTCATCCCCCCGGGGGATGATTTCTCATTTTCTGCATCTCTGCCTGTCTCCGTCTTTCTGGCAAGCACACGCACCCTATAGCAAAACAAAACAAAAAAAAGCTGGATACATTTGTGTGTGTGCCCAAAATCCAATGAAGGAGAAGGGACTGCGGCGTGGCCATTCCCCCTGGGGGTGATTTCTCCCCGCCCCCCACCTCCCTAGCAAGTGTACATGCCCTATAGCAAAAACTGAAAAAAAAAAAAAACAAATAAAAAAACCAAGTGACTTTTGTATAGTGATTACAATTCAGACCTTACAATTTTCTAAGTAAATGATCATGTCAGCTGCAGATAATGACTTTTACTTCTCCCTTCCCGATGTATGTGCTTTCTTTTCTTTTTCTGGCCTTACTGGACAGGACAGGAGTTCCGGCAAAATGCTGAACAAAGGGTGAGCTGTGCGTCCTAAACTTGGTGTCGGTCTGAGGAAGGAAAACATTCAGCCTCCGCGTTAAATACGATGTGAGCTGTCGAGTGCCCATAGATAACCTTTATCAACTGGAGGAAATTCCCCTCTTTTTCTAGTTTGCTGAAGAGGTTTTACTATAAATGGATAAGAAATCTTGTCGAATGTTTTTTTCCACAGATACTGAGATTCATGGTTTTTTTCTTCCTCCTTTATTCTGTTGAGATAAATGTTAACCTAATGCTAATCTCAGAAAATGAAGAGAAAGTCTTCTTTCGCGTCTGTTTTCTGAAAGACTTTACGCAAAACGGGAATTATTTCTTCCACAAAAGTTTGACCGAATTCACCGTAAAACCACCGGGGCCTGGAATTTTCTTTATAGGAAGATTCTTTTTATTTTATTTAACCTTTCATTTGAAATAATTATAGATTCATAGGAAGTTACAAAGACAGTACAGAGAAGTTTCAAGTACTCTCCATCCACTTCCCCTCAACGGTCTGCAGATGAATTCCCTTGCTTCTATGCAATAAAATCTAAGGTTCCTTTTTTTTTTCCCCCTAAGATACAGAATTCTAAGTTGACAGGTTTTTCTTTATCAGCACTTAAAAATGTCATCCCAGGGACCAGCAGATGGTGTACTAGTTACATTGCTGGACTCCCACGTGGTTGACTGCAGTTCGAGTCCCAGACCTGGCGGCTTAAAACACACTAGGTGTGTGTGCGTGCCCAAGATCCCAAGAGGAGAGTGGAGAACAGACTGTGACGTGGCCATCCCCCTGGAAGTGATTTCTTGCTTCCTGTCTCTGTCTCTCCAGTGACTACCTGCTCCCTGTAGCAAAAAAAATATGTCTCTTAAAAAAAAAAAAAAAAAAAAGTAACCCCAAGCTTAGCTGCAGTGCACATGCTGCTGAGGGGCTGCTGCTCAGAGGCTGAGGACCTCGGAAAGGCACAGGTTCCATTCCCAGCCCCATCTACAGGTGGGGGCAGAGGCCTGGACCTGTGGTCCTGGCCAGCTAAGAGGCTAGGGCAAAGGGTATCAACACGGCAAGACTCTGCCAAAGACCTCTCCTCTCCCCCCTCTCTCTCCCAAATAAGTAGGTTTATTGTAAAATGTCACACCGTTATCTTCTGGCTTTGCAGTTTACAGAAGCTGTAAACCTTTTGATCTGGTTGTTCTTCAGATGTTATCATCTCTGACTTTCAGAAGCTCTTTGCTGTGGTGAGTATGTCTGTACGTGTTTATCTAGCTTTAGGTTCTCTGGCTTTCTAGGATCTGTGAGTGTATAACTTCCATAAAATGTGAATAGATTTCAGCTATTCTTTCTTTTCTTTTGAGGGGTTTTTGCCAAAGGGCGTGTGAACTCGCCGGAAAGACAGAGACAGAAAGCGAGGAATCACCCCCCAGGTGGATGGTCACACCGCAATCCCTTCTCCTCCATTCTCTCGGGATCCTGGGCACACACGCACATGCGCCCAGCTTGAGTTTAAGCCACCGGGTCCAGGACTCGAACTGTGGTCAACTACATGGGAGTCCAGCGACGTAGCCATTACGCCATCTGCTGGTCCCATATTCCTTCAGTTGTTTTCTTTCTTTCTTTCTTTCTTTCTCTGACACACATCTCCACTTATTTTTCTTCAGGTATGTGAGACTACTTGATTTTACCCCACAGTTCAGAGGCGCAGTTCTTTGTGCTTTTTTGAGAGGGTTTTGCCTAAGGGTGTATACGCTCACTGGAGAGACAGACAGTGAGAGGGAAAGTGAGAAATCACTTCCCGGGGGTGGCTACGGTACCTCCATTCTTCTCCCAGGATTTTGGGCACGCATGCACATGTGCCCAGCGTGACGTTCAACCCACCAGGTCTGGGACTCAAACCACGGTTGGCCATGTGGGAGTCCAACGGTGTAACCTCTGGGCCAACTGCAGGTCCCTTCCTTTTTATTTTTCATCTTTTTTTGCACTGTGAGTCATTAAGGATAGATTCTACTGCTATGTCTGCCAAGGTACCGTCTTCCTCTGCTCCCTTTTGTATCTCCCACTTCTCGGTCATGTGCGTGTGTTACATCCTCAAGCGTAGTCGGCGTATGATGAAGCTGTCGGGAAAGTCGGGAGTAAAGTTTCCTGTGCTCTACGCAAACGTGCGCCATGATTCTCTAGACGACTCAGTGGGCTGTGCCAACCCCTCCGCTTCTACCCTGTCTGGGTCTGTCTACTGAGCGATGTTTCTCCTGGTGATAGGTCACATTGCCCTGTCCCTTCATTTAGTACATTTCTGATGTATGCCAGACTGCATTTTTCATTCTTGTGTCTTAACTTCAGTATAATTCTGTAAAGATGACTAGGCTTTGTTCTGGCAGACAAGTAAACTACCGTATTACCTATGTAAGCTGGATGACAAATGATCCCCAAACTTCACTGGCTTAAGACGAAAACCCCGAACATCTCACAGCTCCTAATGGGCCAGAAAGCTTAGCTAGGGGGCGACCAAGCTGGCCGCCAGGCTGCAGTCATCTGAAGGAAAATCTGCAGGAAATCGCCCTCCAGTCGACCCGCGGTAGGCAAGCCTCCAAAGACCCGTCTCCAAGCTTGTTATGAGGGTCTCCCCCAAGGCTGGCTGGCTCAGAAGATGGCAACCGGGTTCCCCTAGAGTGAAGGGATCCAACAGACCCAAAGAGGAGCACGCAAGGGCCACCCTAGCCATGTAGCAGTTGAGCCCTGTTCAAGAGGAGCCAGGCCCCACATGGCTGACTGCGGTCTGGATCCTTCCCCAGATCCTGACAGCACGGAGAGGTGGAGACAATCGGATTACGGTGTGACCACGCCCCATAGGGGAGCAGTCTCTCTCTTTTCCTCTGGTAAGTACATGCATCCTCTGGCCATTAAAAAAAAAAAAAAGTGGTGCAGTTAAAACCGAGGCCTTCTTTCCACAGCCTTATCTTGGAAGAGGCCACTCACCACTTCTGCCTTGATCTACTCGTTACAAGCAAACCATGAAGTCCAGCCAAAAGTAACAGGAGCAGATTCCACGAGGAGTCAAGGATCACAGGAAGCAGTTTAGAGGCTACCCACCACCATTACTGACGGATCGCCTTGGGCTTTCTGGAGCTCATTTTAAGGTAGTTCAGGGCAGATGGAGAAGAGCAGGTACTCCAGGGCTATTTGGTTCCACTTTAAGGCACGACCCTTTAGCAGTCCCTACGGAATGTTTCAACTACTAAACAGGGATCTCCACAGTGCCCGGTAGGAACTCGAATGGTTTCTGCCCTGTTGAACTATGGGAAGCGCTGGTCTGACAGCTCCCATCTAACTGCTCCTGGGACAGTTCTTGCCTAGCCCGTGGAATTTCACCTACGCATGCACGGACTGGCACTCGGGCAAAGACTCGAAGGGATGCAGGCCCCTCACCTACGTGGAAACAGTCCACTCAGCCACACTTTGCAACAGTGGCTGAACAAACAGCACGATGAGAGAGGGCCTTGGGCCCACAGAGACACAGCCATCCACCTGCTTCTGCTCTGCATTCCACAACGGCAAAGAAGGGGCACTTCCAAAACTTGTTTCTAATGAACTGACAACACTCTTAAGCTGGAGTATTACAAAATGCCCCCCCCCAAGGAATCCTACTTCTCTGAATCCATGCTTTGTGCAGACCCCTCCCACTCGAATCCTGAGCTGGTCTTCTGACTTGCATGGACCTATGAGTGGGCTCAAAGTGACATGGTCTCAGTTTCAAGCCTAGATCTTAAGAGGCTTTGCTAACTTCCACTTTCCCTAGCCTGGAGCTGAAGATATCACGCCATGGAGGAGCCTGAGAAGAAAGATCACATGCAGAGAGTGCCCGGTATGCAACTGCAGGAGTGAGTGCAGGCAATGCTGGCCAAGAACTGCCTCTCGCAAAGCAACGACCTGCTATTTTAAACCACTACGTTTTGAAGTGATCTGCTATGCAACAGAGGCCAAGACATGACAAGTATTTGCTCTACTTACAGAGGTGTCTTAGTGTAGCACAGCAGTTAACAGCATAGTCTCTCAAACCTGAGGGCCTTGGTTCAAATCCCAGCTCTACCATGTTTTAAGTGTATAAACCTCAAAAAGTTACTTAACTTTTTTGAGCCTGTTTCCACATGAAAAATAAGCATAAAAACAATACCTAATACCCACTAGGAGTAAGGATTATTTACTGTTATAAAACACTAGAATGATGCAGAGCACACCGTATTCATCAGCTGTTTGCTGTCACTATTACTAGTTTTATAGAACAACATAATTTACATTTATGTAATTTATCTCAAGGATACTCACGGTGTTTTAGAAAACAAACTCCAAATACATCCCTCATGAGGTAATTATTTGCCCACCTGATACGGGTGTAAACGACTTTGAAGAAAAGGTGTTAACCTTCAGCTCTTAGAGCCCCCAGAACCCTCCTGGGCCCAGGTGCTTACCTGCATAGGAGACACAGCTGCTGCAGGCGGGGTTTTCATAGGACTGGGACTCAGAGGTGTGCGAGGAATTGCAGCTGCAGCGGGGCTTGGTACTACAAAACCAAACAAGCAAGCAAGTAAGCAACAACTGCATCACACTGCAGCAGAAGCCTGTTTAACCTTGGGTTCCGCTTAAAGACTGACCAAGGTGACCAAGGCTCCCGAGCCCGCCGGAAGCTGTCGTGGTGGCTGCCTAACCTATTCTGAACTCACAGACAGGCCGCGGCGAGCCGGTGCTGCCTCCACAGGAGCACTGTGTGCTTCTCCGGAGTAGTCCTGGTTATTTCAAACCCTGTTTGTGCCCATCATTTCATTTTGTTATTTGATTACATTAAGTGGTTAAAGAGCTTCATGAGCCAATATAATCCAAGTACAAAAAATAAAATCCAAGACTTTCAATAACCGGGGAGAAGCCTCGCCCGAGGTGGATGCTCAGTCGCTGTGTTTAAAGGAAAGAACAGTGACCTCCTACTCACACTCCTTGCTCCTCCCTGCAGAGTTCACTGCTTCTCTTCCTATGTGTCTTCTGATTTGCATTTAACTCAGAAATGTGTAATTATTTGTTTAAATACCAGTTTCCCTCTCCAGACTAACTGTTCGTAAGTACTCCCCCCCCCAATTCACTCATTTATTAATTTTTAAACTCTTGGGATTAGACCTATGCATAGGGAGCCAGATCGCACAAGGCCAACCATGGTTTGGATCCCAGGCCTGACAACTTGAAAGACACGCCAGGCCACATATGTGTGTGTGTGTGTGTGTGTGTGTGTGTGTGTGTGTCCAAAATACTTTTTTTTTTTTGAGAGTTTTTTTTTTTTTTGCTATAGGGCATGTGCGCGCGCCAGAAAGACAGAGACAGAGAGACAGAAAGAAATCACCCCCCAGGGGTGACGGCCATGCTGCGATCCCTTCTCCTCCATTCTCCTCTCAGGATCTTGGGAACGCACACACACATGCCCAGCATGAGTTTAAGCCACCGGGTGTGGGACTCGAACCGTGGTCGACTACATGGGAGCCCAGCATCATAGCTGTTATGCCAACTGCTGGTCCCTATGTGTCCAAAATTCTAACAGGATTTCAACATGACCATGCCCCATCGGGAGTGTGCCATGTCCTCCATGCTACAAAAAACAAGAGGGAACACAGCTGAACACAGGCACACCATGCTGTAAATGATGCAGTAGATCACAGAGAAACTACGCAGTCGAGTATTTAGGTTTAGAATGTATTTAGGGACCAGCAGATGGTGTCATGGTTACATCGCTGGACTCCCACATAGTCAACCACGGTTTGAGTCCCAGACCTGGCGGCTTGAAACTAACACTGGGCATGTATGCATGTGTATGTGCCCAAAACCCTGAGAGGGGAATGAAAGAGAAGGGACTGCAGCGTGGCCATTCCCCTCCTCGGTGTGGGTGATTTCTTGCTTTCTGTTTCTGTCTCTCTAGCGAGTGTATGTGTCCTATAACAAAAATCTCTCTAAAATAAAAATTAATACAAGAATTTTTTTTTTTGAAGAGGTTTTTGCTATAGGGCGTGTGTGCTCGCCAGACAGACAGAGAGAGACAGAGAGACAGAAAGCGAGAAATCATCCCCCAGGGGGGATGGCCATGCCACAATCCCTTCTCCTCCATTCTCCTCTCGGGATCCTGGGCATGCATGCACACACACCCACCTGGCGTGAGTTTAAGCCACCGGGTCCGGGACGCAAACTGTGGTCGACTACGTGGGAGCCCAGCAACATAGCCATTACGCTAACTGCTGGCCCCAATAGAAGAATTATTAAAAGAATATATTTATTTTTTTTTCTGAGATAAAACTGACATAACACAAAGTTACCCATTTTTAAAGGTATAGTTCAGTGCCATTTAGTAGGTTCATAATATTGTACAATCACCTCTACCTACTTTCAAAACACTTCTGTCACCCCAGATGGAAACCACTACCTGTCAGGCAGTCACTCCCACTCCCTAACCGCCCTTTCCCCCAGACCGTGGAAGTCACTTTGGCATAATACACAGACACGGGATCTTGCAGTACGGCCTGCTGTGTCTAGCTTTTCCCCCTGGTATAATACTGTAAGAATCTACCCATTTTGTTGCAAGTAACAGTACGTCATTCCCTCCTACGGCTAAATAACATGCCACTGTATGGACGGACCACGTGTTGCTGATCTGCTCGTCCAACGCAGGAACACTTGGGCTGCCGACACCTCTTGTCTACTGAGGACAGTGCTGCTAGGACTATTCACGTACAGATAATTGTCTAAATACTATTTTTAATTCTTTTGAGTATATAACTAGAAGTTGAACGGCTGGGACATTTAGATGTACTTTATAATAAAATAATATTTAGTTTTTTAAAAAGATCAGTATAGGGACCAGCAGGTGGCATAGTAGTTACGGCTCTGGACTCTCATACGGTCAACCGCAGTTTGAGTCCCTGAACTGGTAGCTTGAAACTGATGCCAGGTGCATGTGCATGTGTGCCCATATTCTGAGCGGAGAATGGAGGAGAAGGGATTGTGGTGTGGCCATGCCCCTGGAGGGTGATTTCTCTCTTTCTGCCTCTCTCCAGCAAGCAAATGCACCATATGGAAAAATCTCTATTAAAAAAAGAAAAAATCAGTCCAGAGGCAGTCACATCTGTTTTGCAGTAAAGCACCTTATATTTGATTTTTTAAATGCCACAGGGCACATTACAAGAGAAGAGAAAAAGAGAGCACGTGTGCAAATGCACACACTTGTGAGCAACCTCCAGTGGGCCTGGTCACAATGCAAACTGTTTCCGTCCCATACTCCATCCCATCAGGATCCAGGGCACATGTGTATGCGGTATTTTTCAAGCAAAGCTGCTGGGGCCAGGACTCAAACCCTGGTCTCATGCCTTTAAATGTGCATTTAAGCAATTTCTAGATTTTCTTTTTTTCTCCCTCAAATGATGTGATGCTGAAAACTGTGTGTGAGTGTGTGTGTGTGTGTGTGTGTGTGTGTGTGTGTCTGCGTGTGTTTATTTACTTGTGTTTGTCTTTAAATACTTATGCCAGTATTACACACGAAAATTTTGGAGTTCATGAGCCAGCCAGGTGTGGTCGTTACGGTGACTGAATCCTACATGGCCAACTGCGCAGTTGAGTCCCAGACCCGGCAGCTTAAAAGACACAATGAGCGTGAGGGTGTGCACGTCCAAAACCCCGAGAGGCGAGCGAGGAAGGGATGAGCCGTGGCCGTCTTCCCCAGGAGGGGGTGCGCTTTCTCACTTTCTCTCTCTGCATCTCTCTGGTGAGTGCACACACCCAATAGAAAATTTGAAAAGAAGAACTTTAGGGTCTGTTAAAAATGGCATTTTGGGGCTGACAGGTGGTATGGTGGTTAAGACACTAGACTCCCACATGGCTGACCACGGTTTGAGTCCTGGACCTGGCAGTTTGCTTTCTCTCTTGCTCTCTCTCTTCCCCTGTCTCTCTCTGGTGAGTGAACATCCCCTATAGCAAATTAGGAAAATAATAATAATTAAAAATAATTAATTCTTTAAAAGAGAGAGAGGGAAATCAATTACCTTGAGATGCACTGTCGAAAGACTTGATGAGGGTCTTCACAGTAGGGGTTGGCTCTGAGGACGTCGAGGACCTTCTGCTCAGCCCCATCCCTTGCCTTAAGGCCGCCAGATCCCTCTCAACGGCATTCATGTAGTTGTACACCCGGCCGCGCTCTTCCTCTTGCCTGAAAACGATATTGACATTGGCATTTTTACAAGGGTACCCAAAAAATACACATTTCCCCTCCTTACGAAAAACATTAGAAGGTATCCATTTAAAAAAGAAAAAAAAAATAATGGTATCAGTTGAGCTGAGTAAATTACCTGGTCTAATATTCTCATTTGCTGGGCAAATACCAGGAAATGATACTAACGTTTTTATATCAGGTTATCCTAAGTAAGTTAAATAACCATCAAATTCTATTTTCATCTGAGTAAGTGTAAGGTAAGGACATCAGTAATCAATTAGCACGAAAATAAGAGACGGACTGGCCAAAGATCCTGACTTAAAATCAAGAATCACTGCGTTCTGGGCTGCCGAGAAAGCCCTGCCCTCCTCAGGAGGAGTCTGGGAATTCACCAGTGTGCATGAGTGATCTGCGCTGACTCTGGCTAATACGCAGTGCTTCGATATGCAAGTACGAAGAAATAAAACCAAAGCACGTACTCTTTAAAATAACTGCCATAGCCTCCAAGCAGAATTTATACAAAGTAAAAAAAGAAAAAGAAAGAAAAGAAACCAAGGCGCACATTGGAAACATGAGCCCCCAGAAGCTCAGTGCGATGTACCCAGAGTCACCCAAAAAATCAATTCCCTTCCATTCCCGGCTCTCTCTGCTTCGCTGAGCTAACACAAAAGCGTTCGTCGGGAACGAGTTTAGACTTGCAGAGTTTGTACCTGTCATGTAACTATCAAGTATATTTATAGGTAGATAAAAATCAAGCTGGTCCTTAGGAAAATGTGTCTTTAGTGGCTGCTGGCACTTCTGGTAGATTTTTGGTTCAAGACGTACCGAAGGCCTGTCTCCTGCTCAGCTGTCATGATTAGAAGTTACGTGTGCTTGTTTTTAACTCTCGGGTGTTTCTGCTTTACTCGTGACATGGGAGTTAAATGGGACATGAGCGGGAAGACTGAAGAGCACCCTCCATCGTGCCCAGCCACACTGGGAGTCTCTTCTCCATCTTCCCGTCGGACCTCGGGCACTTTCAATGTGCGCCCAGCATGTTTCTGGCCCACCCAGGTGGGGATTTGAACTGAGGCCACCATGTGGGATCTGGCTTCTCTGGAGCAGTGCATGACCTCGGCAGCAAGGACCCTGCACGGTTATAAGCTTTAATAAGGAATTGATTTTAAGTCAAACTTTTTAGTCTTAGCACCCCTATCAACTCCTAAAAATGACTGAGAACCACCAATAGCTTTTGTTTCTGTGGATTACCTCCCACTAAATTTAATGATAACTAAAAACACATTAAGGTATTTAATTCGGGGCCAGCAGGTGGCGTGGTGGTTAAGGGCACTGGACTCCCACGTGGCTGACCACGGCTCAAGTCCTGGACCTGGTGGCTTGCTTTCTCAGTCCCCCCCTTTCACTCTGTCCCACTCTGGACAAATTATAATCAATCAATCAATAAAGTTAAATGAAAGAATTCTTTCAAAAAGTATTTAATTCATCTAAAAATAAAAATAAGCCCAGGATGCATTAACATGATTAACATATTTTTAAGGGAAAGACTGTAGTTTCCAAAACCAAAATTAATTAGTAAGAGGAAAAGCAGTGTTTCAGTTCTGAACAACTCTTTAATGTATGGCTTAATAGACAGCAGCTCAATTCTTACACCTTCTGTATTTAAGCTACTGCAATATTGACGATAGCAGGTATTCACAAAGAAATGTAAAGAATATTTTTATAGCCTTTTTAGATAACTGTAGCTACTCTTCTATATATTATACCAAAATATCACAAGTAGTCGTTACTTAAACCGGTTAGTGGGGGCGGTGAGGCTGCAATGCTGAGCCTGAAACCATAGAAATGAACTTTCCCTATCCTGCCTATTAACGCGCACTGATCTGGCTCATCCGATCCCTGTGCTGGCCTGAAGAGGCGCTGGAGGGCTGAGCGTGTGCGGACACCCAAGATCCTAAGGAGCCAGAGGACCGAGGAAAGTGCTGCAATGAGATGGGGCCCCCTCGGAGGACGCTTTTTTCTCTTTGCTCTAGAACGCATGTGTAAGTACGATCGTTTTTTTTTTAAAAAAAGAAAAAACAAACCAAAAAAAGATCAAATAAGTCCCTCTACTTGAACAAAAGCTTTTTTTTAAGTTAAAAACTAAAATCCAGGCTAGCCAGTGGCATGGTGGTTAAGGCAGCTGGATCCCACATGGCCAACTGCGCTGTTGAAGTCCCAGACCCAGAGACTTGAAAACTACTCCTGGAGCCTGTACATGTGCACCCAAAATCCCAGAAGAAGAAATGGAGAAGGGACTGTGGCATGGTCATCTTCCCTAGGGGAATGCTTGCTCACTCCAGCCCCACTCTACCCCCAGACTGAAAATAAACAAAATAAAAATAAAAATCCACTGGTCCATTCTGTACTTTGAATGAATCTTTTCTTTTTCTTTTCTAATCTTTTCTTTCTTTTTATCTTGATCTAATTCTTAAGATTTTTGCTACAGGGCGTATGTGCTCGCCAGACAGAAAGTGAGAAATCACCCTCCAGAGGGACGGCCACTCCACAATCCCTTCTCCATCCTTCTCTCAGGACCTTGGGCACACATACATATACACCCGGAGTGAGATTCTTTTTTAATTTATTTTTAAAGAGACTTTTGCCACAGGGCCCGTGTTCTTGTGTGAGAGAGACAGAGAGACACAGAGACAGAAAGCGAGAAATCACCCCCCCGGGGGGTAGCCATGGTGCAGTCCTTTCTCCTCATTCTCCTCTGGGGATTCTAAACGTGCACACACACTCTCGGCGTGAGTTTTAAGCTGCTGGGTCCAGGACTCAAACTACAGTCGAATACATGGGAGTTCAGAGATGTAACCATTATGCCATCTGCTGGTCCCCGAATGAATTTTCTTTTACACATACATAATTGTGCAACATCACGGATTGGTTTAGGTAAAATTCTGAGTTACAATTTTCTAAATGTCTGTCATTACAACATATTTCTTAAAAGGCCTTTTGCTGGTATCACCAATTATCTCATCAGAAGACTATGAGATGGAGTCAGCAAATGGTATGGGGGTCAGGGCACTGGATGCCACACACCAGACCTGGTGGCTTGAAAATCACGCCAGGTGCGTGCACATGTATGCCAAAAATTGCTAGGGAAGAATGGAGAAGGGACTGCAGTGTGTGTGGGGGGGGAGGGGAGGGGGTTTCTCACTTTCTCTGTTTCTCTTTCTCTCTCTTGCTCCGGGTCTCTCTCCAGCGAGCACACACGCTCTACAGCAAAGGGAAAAACAAAAGGAAAGCTAACTATGGGAAGAAACCAAGCTCACAATGACAGATACGAGTTTTCCCGAATCTGAACCACTTACTTGAAAGTTTGTATCTTATCACTCATAACAAATACTGTCCGTTGTCTTCCTTGAAATGACAGGCCCTCTTAACCATTTTCAAAAATACCCACCAGATACTACTCGGAATATTCAGTTTGTTTTTTAGTCATTGTCAAATAAAAAGTGTTCCATGCAAAAAAAAAAAAAAAAAAAGTTAACTGACGCCAAAACAACCACACAGCGCTTTCCTCAAGGCGACTTCAACTTTAGGGCAAAGGAGACATGGAAAAGCTTTATGTATACTTCCAAGACTGTGAAACTGTGTGTACCAAGATTGAGATCTAGTAGAATCGAGAATCTACTGTGCTCCCCAAAGACATCTTTAGGTAAAAGCTACATTTATTAAAAACGTGGGCTTGAGATGGCAGAGAGTACAGTGACTACAAGTACGACTTACTTGCCAACAGCTCACACTTGCTTTTCACTGTCGGTGCAAAAGCAGGCACAGTGAAAAGGGCAACCAATACATCTGTTATGTTTTTAAAACATTATTTTTAAGAATTATTTCATTTAACTTTATTTATTGTTTTTTAACTTGACCAGAAAGGGACAGAGCGAGAGAGAGGGACAGTGAGAAGGCAAGCTGCCAGGTCTGGTAGTCGAACCATGGCCAACCATGTAGGAGTCCAGCACCCCTAACCACTATGCCACCTGCCGGCCCCACACATTTGTAGTATTAGGAAACAGCCTGACCTCGCAGACCTGCTAGAAGAGCCTTACAGCTCCACAGGAATCTGCAGACCTCACTTTGAGAACTGCAGGGGATACCGTCTCCATTCTGTTTGTTGGTTTATTTTTTCCCCAGTTTGGTACAGGGCGCATGTACTCACCAGAAAGAGACAAACGGAGAGAGAGAGAGAGAGAGAGAGAGAGAGGAAGGAAAAATGAGAAAGCAAGCCACCAGGTCTAAGAATTGAAACACAGTGGCCACGGAGGAGTTCAGAGACTTAACCACCATGCCACCTTTTTATTTGTTTTTATCGTTATTTTTAAAGTTTGTTATAAGACACTCGTGCTTGCCAGAGAGAGAGAGAGAGTGAGAAAGCACCCACCAGAAGTATAACCATGCTGCAATTCCTTCTCCTCTGAGATTTTGGGCACGTATGCACAAGTACCTGGCAGGTTTTTCAAGCCACTAGGGTTCAGGGCGTGAACTATGCAGTCAGCCATGGGAGGTCCAGTCACTTTACCCACCACACCACCACACCACCACACCACCATGAGTTGGCCCCAAACTGCCTCCGTTTTAAAGATGAGAAAAGTGAAGCTCCGAGAAGTTAAGGTGCCTGACCAAGATCTCTCAACTACTAAGGGGCAGAGTTGGATGGACCTCTTCCCTGTGGGCCGCCAGAGCCCACATAAATCACAAGGCCACCGTCTAAAGTAAAGTAGCAGGGCTGGGGTGTGGGGACAGAGGAGAAAATGTAATGTGTCCTCGTGGCAGGACGACCGTGGCTCCCACCCGAGTTGCCGATCCCTGACCCTGACAACTCCTAAAGACAGATGGAGTCTTGAAAGGAGGCCCGGAAAAGCTGCGTAAATTCCCCCAGAGTCAAACTCAGTCCTATCAAACCCCGCGTCCGCTCCGTAATGCCGTGTTCCGAAACTGACATCTAAGCGTTCTCTACGGCAATGTAAATACACAACTGGTTCCTCAGAACATACTTGCGTGACTTTATTTCCTCCAATTCTTTTGTGAGTTTCTCATTTTTTTCTTGAGCCTCATGTAACCGGCGCTTCAGATCCCCAATCTCCTCTTGGGCTTCCGATTTAATGTCATTTGCAATGACCACAGCAGTCTGGAGGTCAGCTTGAAACTGCCGCCACTCTGCAGATTCTTCCTGCATTAAAAAACTACGTTTTCATTTTCAGAGGACAACAATGCAGATTTATTTCAAAGCAATAAAATTTGTGTATGATTAGATTGCTATAATGCACTGTGCTCCCAAATGATTAATTTTTAATGATTAATTACAGAGAATTGCTATTATCTATTTTTTAAAAGAATTATTTAACTTTACTCATTTTAATTTGAACAGAGAGAGAAAATGGGAAAGCAAGCCACCAGGTCCGGGAACTCACACCGCAGTCGGCCAAGTGGGAGTCCAGCACCCTAAACCACCATGCCACCTGCCGGCCCTGCTATTACCTATTTTTAATAGGCAATGCAACTATTAGTAAACTTGTTCTTTTTTTCTTTTTTTTTTCTTTTTTTAATTTTTGAAAGGTTTTTGCTATAGGGTGCATGAGCTCGCCAGAGAGACAGAAAGCGAGAAATCGCCACCAAGGGGCGATGGCCACGCCGCCATTCCTTCTCCTCATTCCCCTCTTGGGATCTTGGGCATGCATGCACACGCACCCAGCGTGAGTTTAAGCTATCGGGTCCAGGACTCAAACCATGGTCAACTACATGGGAGTCCAGCGACGTAGCCATTACACTATGTGCTGGCCCCTAAACTTGTTCTCAATGAGGAAAAAAATTTTAGCTGATCGGCCTACTGGGGCACCAAGCACTTAGGAGTGCTCAGTAAACATTCATAATATCAACCCTCCTTTCCTCATGCAAGTTTCAAAGCAAGTCTTACGAAAATAAACATCCGAAATTTACAGAGTTTTACCTCTGAAAAGTTCAAGGTATATAAATGGTATGTGAACCATACAGCGAAAAACTATAAATATCCTGACATCAAAAACTGACCAAAAAAAAAAAAAATCAAAAGTAAAGGAAAAGGAAAAGGAAGCCAGAAGAAAAACACTGAACTCAGTATAGGCAGACAGAATCACACAGAGGCAGTGAGGGACTGTACGGTCTGCTGCTTCCCACAGTCGTGGAGGATGTGGGTGTGGCCATGGAGGGAAGTCCCCGCAGGCCGCACCTCCACCAGAGCCCCAGCTGGGCCGGGCGTGAGCCCAGCACCCGGCCCCACAGGTGGTTCTGACGTGGTGAAGGTGGCCTGAGCGACTGTGATGGGACCGACTATTGGATCGGCTCTCTCCCCACCCTCTGCTTTGTAGAAGCACTGTGTTGGCAAGCCGATCAAATCCACAGAATAAAGAAAACTCAAATGAAAACAGCTGAGTCTGGGCTACGCTATAATCAAGAGCTAATGGAATTTTATTTTCACAAAATATGACATGTATTTCCCAAACCCATCTTCCCAAAATAACAGCCATGTTTTCGCAGTACATTCTTCTACACAAAATCTAGCGTCGGTCCTGATTTACACGGACCGCATGTGCTTTCTGCCCAAAGCCCAATGGGGCCAATATTATCACCATACCTAAAGCTTAAGAGGGATGACCACACGGTCAGCGGTGACACCTCAAGTCCCAGAAACTACTTCCGTGAGATAATACATGGAGATTTAGCCTACCCGAAGTCTCCTGTGGAGTGTCTTGATTTCTCTTTCCATGTCATGTTTTTGGTCCTGTAGCTTTTTAACCGTATCTGAAAAGATCACACAAGTTTAATTGTTCGCTCTTAGAGCTGTGTTCAAAGGGAGCAAGTGAAAAAGAAGAGGCACTTGAGGTGACATTCAAAAAATATTTGTCCTGCCCTAAGCCTTCTTTTTTAATATAAAACTTAAAAAGAAGACAAGAATGTTCAATCCGAGTTTTAACCAATACTACTTTCTAAGGAAAATATCAAGTTAAAATCACATTACTGGATCACTTCCTTCCTCGATGTCTTAATTCTGAAACAAAAAGTTAAGTAAAATCAATTGTTAGGAACACACAATGTTGGCACATAACCAATCCAAACAACACTGACTGCTATTAAAATGTGAACTTTTAATCATAAGGGTTATTAATCTAAAGTATTCATGTAAGCATAACTTCCTCTACACACTGGAATGAATTCCAGAAAGGTTGTAAATCAGTAAAAATTAGTAAAACCAATTAAATAATTAATTACATATATACCTAGGAGAGCTACTGTCTAAATTCATTTTACAGAAAAATTTTTAATAAAGACTATAGTATTGAAATAAATCCAATAACTCCTCAAAAAAATTCTAGAAGTGGTTTTCTGCCCCCTAAAATTTTAAAGAATTATTTAATTTTATTTATTATTTTTAATTTGGCCAGAGAGAGGCAGAGAGAGAGAGGGGAAATGAGAAAGGAAGCTGCCAGGTCTGGGAATCGAACTGCAGTTGGCCATCTGGGAGTCCAGCACCTTAACTGCCATGCCACCTGCCAGTCTCCCTTAAATTATTTTTTACAGTTTTAATTTATTAGTTTTTTTAGAAGCGATCTTTGCTATAAGGCATATGAGCTCTCCAGAGAGACAGAGACAGGAAGCGAGAAATCACCCTCGAGGGAAGGCTAGGCCACAATCCCTTCTCCTCCATTCTCCTCTTGGGATTTTTGGGCATCCGCACACACGTGCCTAGTGTGAGTTTCAAGCTGCCAGGTCCGGGACTCAGACCACAGTCGATCAGGTGGGAGTCCATCGCCTTAATCACTACACCACCTGCTGGCTTTCTTTTTCTTTTTGCCATAGGGTACGTACGTACGCTTGCCAGAGAGACAGAGACAGAGAGGGCGAAAGTGAGAAATCACTCCCCAAGGGGGATGGCCATATCACAATCCCTTCTCCTCTATTCTCCTGGGATTTTGGGTCCACACACATGTGTCTGGCTTTTCAAGCTGCCGGGTCTGGAACTCGAATGGTGGTCGGCCACGAGAGAAACCAGTGCCTCAGTCACTCACTACACCACCGGCTGGTCCCACTCCTCAAACTATGTACTACATAATACATGACTTTCTCAGAATGATTTCCTTCGCTCTGTATAAACATTTTGTAAACACCAATGACGTGCAAAGTGCCACCCCAGACAGAGTGGGTTACAGAGATGACGGCACAGCACAGACTAGCTCCTCTGTAACCGGAAATACACAGGAAGTCACAGTCTGGCTCCGCTGCAGTGGCACAGCCAGCAGGGCACTGCTTCTCCGTACTGGAGCCCTATGAGAAGGTCCAGAGTTCAGGTCCAGGGCCACCCTGAACCTGGGTTCCCGCAAGTATACCCAAGATCCTGGCAGGCTAGAAGGTTAAGGGGAATCACGATGTGACAAGACATTGTCTGGGATCTCTGTCTCTCTCATTCGCTCATGGAACAAAGAAAAAAATAAACTTAAAAGCAATCGCATGTGCAATGGTGATTATAAATGTAGGAGGCTGGTGGTAATAAACCGTATCCACACGGGATGGGTCCTGGGTTTACATCCCACGACTTCCCTGAGCACACCTGGCAGGAGACCGAGGACAGACTGTGGCGTGAAGACCCTGCTGGGGTGCCTGTTTCTCTCTCTCTTCTAGAAGAGATAATGCGATTTTTAAATAGAGTTAGAAATTATTCTTCTAAAATTAATTACAATACATAACGATGCTGCATTTCTAAAGTCAGAAGAGAAATGAAAGAAATGGGTGAGGTCGGAGGCCTAGGAGGCCTAGTGGATGAGGTGGCTGGATCCCACGTGACTGGCCATGCATGACTCTCCGACCCAACAGCTGAAGTAACGTGCTGGTGGGGCCAGCAGGTGGTGTGGTGATTAAGGCACTGAATTCCCATGTGGCCGGCCATGGTTCAAGTCCCAGACCTGATGTCTTGAAATCATGCCGGGAACGTGTCTGTGTAGACCCCAAATCCTAAGAGGAGAATGAAGAAGAGAAGGGGCTGCAAGATGGCCTTCACCCCTGGGGCATGATTTCTCACTCCCCCGTCTCTGTCTTTCTGCTGTGAATGCACGCTCCCTATGGCAAAAACCTTGAAAAAAGAAGAAAGAAAGAGAGAAAGAAACACACCAGTACGTGAGCACACGTGCCCCACATCCTGAAAGAAGGCAACGTGGAAAAGGGACTGTGGCTGTGGTGTGACCATGCCTGCCCCTCTCTCTCAGTGAGCACACGTGCCCTCTGGCAAGAATGAATAAAGAACTGAATGATAGAAATGGGGTAAAATGTGGGGAGGGTGGGGACAGGTCAGTTTTGGTAGCCAGTAGTTAACTGTCTTTCAATCACTGCCCCTAAATTGTTTAATAAAGTCAGGGCCTGTGAAATAAAAAAAAAGGTTACAAATGTATGCATTCAATAAGTCAATAAATGTCTCATAAATACCAACTCTGGACTAGGGCTTTTTCTAGGCGCTAAAGAGACAGAGGAAAGGAAAACCATGTACTCCCTGACTTGTCAGAGACGGAAAGGCCCCCCTGGTGCTGAGCTAGCAAATACACAAGTAATTAAACTTTACAGGCTGCCTCAGGCCAGCCCACACAGCGGCAGGGAAGCACTGCTCAGAGAGCCAGACCCCACATGGTGAGTGCAGTTCAAACCCTGGCTCTGGGGGCTTGAAAAACCCAGCAGGCGCGTGTGCTCGTGTGCATGCCCCAAATTCTGACAGAAGGGAGGAATGAGTAAAAAGGACTGTGGCATGACCATACTTCCCTCATTAGGGGCTGCTTCCAGACCCCCCCAGGAGCACATATGCCTTCTGGCGATGAAAAAGAAAAAGAAAATGGAAATGAAAAAGAAAAGGAAAGAAGAGAAGAGAAGGTGTACCTCTTGTCACATCTTTTAAAAAAAATTGGTTTTTATTTACTATTATTATTTTTCCAGTGTGACCAGCAATGGGGGAGTCCAGCACCTTAACCACACACCACCTGTCAGCCCCTTATTGCCACCTCTTACTACCATTCCTTTAAATAGAAAGCAAGCTGGCAGTCAGTGAACATATTTCGACAGAATAAAATGTAAGAAGGGGCTGCAAGATGGCCTTCACCCCTGGGGCATGATTTCTCACTCCCCCGTCTCTGTCTTTCTGCTGTGAATGCACGCTCCCTATGGCAAAAACCTTGAAAAAAGAAGAAAGAAAGAGAGAAAGAAACACACCAGTACGTGAGCACACGTGCCCCACATCCTGAAAGAAGGCAACGTGGAAAAGGGACTGTGGCTGTGGTGTGACCATGCCTGCCCCTCTCTCTCAGTGAGCACACGTGCCCTCTGGCAAGAATGAATAAAGAACTGAATGATAGAAATGGGGTAAAATGTGGGGAGGGTGGGGACAGGTCAGTTTTGGTAGCCAGTAGTTAACTGTCTTTCAATCACTGCCCCTAAATTGTTTAATAAAGTCAGGGCCTGTGAAATAAAAAAAAAGGTTACAAATGTATGCATTCAATAAGTCAATAAATGTCTCATAAATACCAACTCTGGACTAGGGCTTTTTCTAGGCGCTAAAGAGACAGAGGAAAGGAAAACCATGTACTCCCTGACTTGTCAGAGACGGAAAGGCCCCCCTGGTGCTGAGCTAGCAAATACACAAGTAATTAAACTTTACAGGCTGCCTCAGGCCAGCCCACACAGCGGCAGGGAAGCACTGCTCAGAGAGCCAGACCCCACATGGTGAGTGCAGTTCAAACCCTGGCTCTGGGGGCTTGAAAAACCCAGCAGGCGCGTGTGCTCGTGTGCATGCCCCAAATTCTGACAGAAGGGAGGAATGAGTAAAAAGGACTGTGGCATGACCATACTTCCCTCATTAGGGGCTGCTTCCAGACCCCCCAGGAGCACATATGCCTTCTGGCGATGAAAAAGAAAAAGAAAATGGAAATGAAAAAGAAAAGGAAAGAAGAGAAGAGAAGGTGTACCTCTTGTCACATCTTTTAAAAAAAATTGGTTTTTATTTACTATTATTATTTTTCCAGTGTGACCAGCAATGGGGGAGTCCAGCACCTTAACCACACACCACCTGTCAGCCCCTTATTGCCACCTCTTACTACCATTCCTTTTAAATAGAAAGCAAGCTGGCAGTCAGTGAACATATTTCGACAGAATAAAATGTAATAAACATGCCTCTAGGGAATTTGATTTAAGCTTTAGAGCCATGTCTGCATTTTTCACTCTGAAATCTAAATTATTAAAAATGAGGGGCTGTCGGGGACCAGCAGCTGGACTCCCATGTAGTCAACCACGGTTCAAGTTCCAGACCCGGTGGCTTAAACTCATGCCAGGCGTGTGTGTGTACATGCCCAAGATTCCAAGATTCCAAGAGAACGGAGGAGAAGGGACTGTGGCGTGGTCATCCC
>NW_006160044.1:623992-628531 GCF_000334495.1 Tupaia belangeri chinensis
CCCTCCCTCTCTCTCTCCCCTCCACCCCCCCATCTCTCTCTATTCAAACTGGAAAATAAATACAACTAATAAATAAACCTAAATAAAAAATAATTCTTAAAAAACAATGACAAGGGAACCAGCAGTTAGCGTAATGGCTATGTCGCTGGATTCCCACGTAGTCGACCGCGGTTCGTGTCCCGGACCCGGTGGCTTAAAACTCACGCCGGGCGCGTGTGCGTGCGTGCCCAAGATCCCGAGAGGAGAATGGAGAAGAAGGGATTGCGGCGTGACCATCCCCCCTGGGGGGTGATTTCTCGCTTTCTGTCTCTATGTCTCTCTCTGTCTGTCTGGCGAGCGCACGCGCCTTACAGTGAAAATCTCTCCAAAAAAAAAAACAAAACAAAACAATGACAACAGGATTTTCTCCCTGGAAACAAAGGAATTTGTGCTGAAGTTCTTGTTCCAAAAACTTCTCAGAACAGCCACCTGACACGACTGAGCGTCACAGGAGAAGGAAACTTCACTCTTCAACCCGAAGCTCTCATGGCCTGCCTGTCGCTGCTTCTCCTTCCCTCCCTAGTGTGGGGGACACTGCCATCTACTGTCTTCAACTCAGAAGCGACACTCTCGACTACCAGAGAACTACTATAATCCTAATTTTAAATGACACAGTGTAAGTCACGTTTTCCAAGGTTATTTTCATTTTTTAATTGTCCCAAGGGCACATACGCTCACAACAGAGAGAGGGACGTGGTCACAGCACAATACCCCGCCCCCCATCTCTCCGCGCCATCAGGATCCTGGGCACACACAGCACCGGGCTCGTCTTTCAGGCCAATGGGGCCGGGATTTAAAATGCAGTCGGCCATGTGGGATCTAGCTCTCTTAATAACTAGGCTATGGGATTGGCTCTGTTTTCATCCTTTTAATGTTTATTTACTGAGAGACTCGGAAAGAGCGATGGGCACTCCCAGCAGAGCTTTCGCGCCATGATCCAGTCCTGATCTCAGCCAGCCTGGGTCACAGACGCGTGTGTGAGACCCTGGGACACAAACTTGCGACTTCGGCGTCATGGAGAGTTGTGATACTCCTGTACTTTCATTCTGGAAAGAAGGTAAACTGCTATTCTTCTTTCTTTTTTTTTTTTTTAGAGGTTTTTGCTATAGGGCGTGTGCGCTCGCCAGACAGACAGAGACAGAGAGACAGAAAGCAAGAAATCACCCCCCAGGGTGATTTAGCCATTACGACATAGCCATTACGCTAACTGCTGGTCCCAATGCTATTCTTGCTATTAGTGGGCCCTGCCCACTTCGTAATGTTTCCACCACCAACAACCTGTCAACCCTGAAAAATCAAGAGGAACTCATTCTGACTCTGGGTAGTATGTCCATCAATCATGCAGAGATTGCCAGGAAACAGGATCAACCTGTGAGTCTTAGGGCCATGAAATAATAATATTTCAGGGGACCAGCAGACAGTGTAATGGTTACATTGCTGGACTCCCATATAGTCAACCGTGGTTCAAGTCCCGAACCCGGTGGTTTAAACTCATACCGGGCGCGTGTGTGTGTGCGCCCAAAATCCCGAGAGGAGAATGAAGGAAAAGGGACTGCAGTGTGGCCATCCCCCCGGGGGGGTGATTTCTCATTTTTTGTCTCTCTGTCTTTCCAGTGAGTGCACACACCCTATTGCAAAAACCTCTCTTAAAAGAAATAGTATTTCACAAACAACCTTTCCTACTCTCCAAGTCCCCAGAGAACCCTCAGAGTATGGGCACCAGTGCTTAATCAGAGTCTTGCGTCTGCTCAAGTTGCTTTCACAACTGAACAACGGGTGCAATTCCTAGAGAAAGGGAAAGGACAATAGTGACCAATTGTTTAAACACACACACACACATACACACACACACACACCTTGGGGGTGGGGGGAGAGGGGAGCAGTGTCCTGGCACCAGGTCATAGCTGTTATCCCCAACTCAGAATTTCTGATGAGGGGAGAGGATACAGACGAGTTTCAAATGAAATCATAATTTCTACTTTCTTCTCATTTTATTTTTACCCATTTTTACTTTTCCCCAAAAAAGTGGATATAACTTTTTCCCCAGGACCCTAAAAGTAATATACACTTATGATAAAAGTCAGGAAAACAGGGGACCAGTAGGTGGTGTGGTGGTTAAGGTGCTGCACACTCCCACATGGCCAACCGTGGTTCGAGTACTGGACCTGGTAGCTTGCTCACTCACTCTCTCTCACTGTGCGTGTGTGTGTGTGTGTGTGTGTGTGTGTGTGTATCTCTGGTCAAATTAAAATAAATGAATGAATAAATAAAATAAATAAATAATTTTTTAAAAAGTCAGGAAAACAGAGCAGTTCCGTGGAAACATCCTTATCAGAGCGTCGGTGTTCTGGACTGCCAGTGTTCCATCCTGCCGGATCTTCCATTTGCTTTCTGCATTCCAGAATCACTCAATATCGCTGACCCACTGAGAAACCTCTCATTTTCTACCTCGGCTTCAGGTTCACTCTGTGTGTGTGTGTGTGTGTGTGTGTGTGTGTGTAACCTGAGATGAAGCGTGTGCACAAAGAGGAGAAAAGCGGCGCCTCCACAGGGCTTGATGGCGCCACCCCTTTCTTCCAGCCCGCCAGGACCCCGAGTGCACACAAACGCACACCTGGCGTGTTTCAGGCGACTGAGCCAGGGGCTTGAACCACAGCCAGCACGTGGCTTCCAGCTCTGTAGTCTGATAGTTTACTGACTGCGCCACAGGTGGGGCCCGTTACAATTTTCACACTTACTCTGCCATGTCCACAGGACTCTGAGGGGGAAAAGGCGCGGGTGCCCTCTGGGAGCCTCTGGGACTCCGACCCACGTGTTTCTTCCCCACAGGACGCGAGTGCTCTCATGGCTGTTTCAAGCCTTTTCTTCTCTGCTCCTTAGACCAGGAATTGTCTACTGACTTATCTTCAAGTTCACTGACTTGCTTATATCCATAATTTGCTATTTAAGTGATTCAGTAAAATGTTCACAGTAGTCAAATGGTTCAGCCCTAAAATTACTACTTAGTTCCTTTTCGTAGCTTTTATTTCTCAGCTGAGATCTGCCATTGTTTATGCCTTTCCAGCACCTTTTCCTCTACATTTTTTTGGGGGCAGAGGTTTTGCTGTAGGGCGCGTGCGCTCGCCAGAAAGACAGAGAGACAGAAAGTGAGAGATCACTCTTCAGGGGGATGGCCACACCACAATCCCTTCTCCATTCTCCTCTGGGGATCTTGGGCACGCACATGCGCATGGCATGAGTTTAAGCCACCAGGTCTGGGACTCGAACCGCGGTTGGCTCCATGGGAGTCCAGTGACATAGCCATTACGCCAGACTGCTGGGCCCCCTCTCCTCTGCATTCTGTAGTCAGGTTGTAACAGCTACTTTAAAATCCTGCCTGCCAACTCCAAAGTCAGAATGGCTCACCATGAGGTAAAAGATCGGTAACCCTGACTGTTTCCCTGTGACGGGCACAGGGTTTCTTTAAGGGACAATGAGAAAGTTCTAAAAGTGATTTGTGACATACCAGGGGTGTGTGTGTGTGTGTGTGTGTGTGTGTGTGTATGTGCGCGCACGCGCCCAAAGTCCCAGGAGGAGGACTGCGGCATGGCCATCCCACCTGGGAGGCAATTTCTTACTTTCCTCTGGTGAGTACATACACGCTGCCCGATGGCAAAAATCTAAAAAGGTTTAAAAGGGGGGGAGGGGAGGAAAGTCCCTCGAAACTCCAGATTCACTGCCACACAATTCTCAAAAGTATAAAATCAGGGGACCAGCAGGTGGCATGGTGGTTAAGATGCTGGACACTCCCACATGACCAACCATGGTTCAAGTCCCAGATCTGGTGGCCTGCTTTCTCACTTTCTCTCTCTCTCTGTGATTAAATGAATGAATAACTGAAATAAAATAAATTTTAAAAAGTATAAAATCAAGTCTAAAAAGACTGTGGTATATAATTTCTTTTTAAAAAGTGGTTTGTGATGATGGTTGCTAAAACATTCCACAGAAAAACATCTCCATTTCTCAATGAACAATACTCCCTGTCATTAAGTCTCATATTAGCATATGCAGACTTAGTAAGCATCTAATCCTAAATGTCAGAATTCTCAAGGGAAAAGAAAAAGTAACTCACCTATCAGACTACAGATATTTTCAATAACAACTAATATGAAGTGTGATATTTGTTTCAATCCCGGTTCCTATAAAAAAAAAAAAAGCTACCACCTCAACCACCACAAGGTGTCGCTGTTTCCATGCTCAAAACAAAAGTGTCAAAGGACATTACTGCTATACTAAATAAAAGTGCACCGAACTGCCAAGTTACACTGAAAAACTTGAGTCTTCTTACATTTAGGAAGCAGAATTTAATGTCCTCTCAAGTCAGAACTCAAGTTCAATATAAATATTAAATTAGGAGGTTATTAAAGCTTTAGATGAGAAAGTTCCTTTCTATGACTACCCTCTCCAGAAGATACAGTCTCGTGGCTAGCTACTTTAGCATACGCAGGCCTCGGAATACCC
>NW_006160044.1:628562-628937 GCF_000334495.1 Tupaia belangeri chinensis
TAGGGAAAACCTGGGGTCCACCCACAGACACTGAGTCAGCTCGTCAGGGCTGAGATTTGTCACAACCCACATTTAGGGGCTTTAGCCACACCTGCTCTCCCCTGGCAACGGTACAAACCTTCCTAACGTACACCACAGTACAAGGGATCCGGCTCAATGCTGTATGCGCCACTCTGTAAAAAGAATGAAAACCTGGAAGAGTCCAAAGGACTAGGTAGCATTAACCAAAAGTTCAAAAAAACTGTATGCAATGCACCCAAAAAGGTTAATCCTGGGACCAGCAGGTGGCATAATGGTTACGATGATAGACTCCCGTGTAGTTGACTGCTACTTGAGTTCCAGACCTGCTGTCTTTTTTCTTTTTTTGGGGGGGGG
>NW_006160044.1:629093-637850 GCF_000334495.1 Tupaia belangeri chinensis
GCGTGAGTTTTAAGCCACCGGGTCCGGAACACGAACCGCAGTAGACTACGTGGGAGTCCAGCAACAAAGCCATTATGCTAACTGCTGGTTCCCTAGAACTGCTGTCTTAAAACTCACACTAGGGGGCCCGTGTGTGTGTGTGTGTGTGTGTGTGTACGTGCATACCCAAAATGCCAAGAGGAGAATGGAGGAAAAGAGACTGCGGCATGGTCATCACCCTGGGGAGGGATTTCTCACTTTCTGTCTGTTGTCTCCAGCAAGCGCAGGCACCCTAGAGCAAAAATCTCTCTAAAAAGTTAAGCCCATTCTCCTTGTCCATCCTTACTACCACTTACCTATAAATGTTTGTTTTTTGGTTTTTTGGGGTTTTTTTGGGGGGTGGGGGGAACTACAGGGCATGTACACTTGCCAGAAAGACAGAAAGAGATAGAAAGCAAGAGATCACCCCCCGGGGGAGGGGGGTGGTGGCCGTGCTGCAATCCCTTCTCCTCCGTTCTCCTCTCAGGATCTTGGGCATACAGGCACATGTACCCAGTGTGAGTTTAAGCCACCAGATCTGGAACTTGAACCGTGGTCAACTACATGGGAGTCCAGTGACATAGCTTTTATGCCAACTGCTGGTCCCACTATAAATGTATTTATTACAACTTAAATTTTAACATTTGAGGAATCTAGATAAATACATAAGAATTTTTTTTTTAATTTGCTATAGAGCACATTCATTTGCCAAAGAGAGAGAAAGGAATACATTCCCCAATGGGAATGGTTTCACCGCAATCCCTTCTCCTTTCTCCTCTTGGAATTTTGGGCACACGCACCTGGTGTTTTTCAAGCTACTGGGTCTAGGGCTTCAACCACACAGCCAGCCATGTGGAATCCAGCCTCCTTACCACCTTTGCCACCTGGCTGGCCTAAGATTTTTTTTGATGTATTACTTGGAAATAATATCAAACTTATAAAAAGCTGTAAAATGAATGCAAGGCGCACCCCCTCTTGCTCAGGCTTGCATACTGTTTGTGGTGTACCCGTCTGTGGCATCGACTGCTGTCTCTACGTCCATCTGTCTGCCTCTGCCTCTTTGTTTCCCTCTCTCTCATTGTTTTCCAGAACCTTTTGAGGATACCTATCATGGCACTTTACCCCTAAACATCCAGCGTGTGGTTCCTAAAAGAAAGATCGTCTCTTACATAATTACAGTACAATTAACCACTTCATAAGCGGACACCGATACGAGACCTTACAAGCTACCACCCAGTCCAGTTTTGTGATAATGTCCTCTTTTGTTTTTCTTTTTTAAGAGAGATTTTTACTATAGGGCATGTGTACTCACCAGCGAGACAGAGAGACAGACAGAAAGCAAGAAATCACCCCCCAGGGGGGATGGCCACACCTCAATCCCTTCTCTTCCATTCTCCTCTTGGGATCTTGGGCACACATGCACACGTACCCTTTTGAGTGTGAATTTGCCGGGTCCGAGACTTGAACTGTGGTCAACTACATAGGAATCCAGCAACATAATCATTACGCCATCTGCTGGTCCTGATACTGTCCTCATGGCACGTCCCCCATGTAATTCCAGACCTGTCTAGGCATAGGCACTACACTTAACTGTCATGACTTCTTAGCCTCTTTTAATCTGGGATATTGTCACGGCCTCTGTCTTTTATGACATTGACATTTTTAATACCATAAATCCCCACACACCTCTATTTTTAGTAGACCATTGCTGTTTCTTAGCCATCTAACATTTCTTGGTGATTAACTGAAGTTATGCCTCAGTAAGAATGAGGACTAGTTGATGCCCTGTCCAGTATCTGTGTACCTGCGTCGCCCACACAATCACCCAAAGTGCTGTCCAACTTTTCCAGTTTAATGACTAGTTGTCCTTTATCCTCACTTGCAGCTAGTACACAGTCTATGGGAAGACCTTGTTGTTGTTCCCAGAGGGTGCGTGCATTCACAGGGTAGGGGAATGGGGACAGAGAGAGAGAGAGAACGAGAGTGTGAGAAAGCAGCCCCATGGGGAATGGCCACGCTGCAATCCCTTCTCTTCCGTATCTCCAGTCCATTGGGAGTTCGGGCATGCACACGTGCCCAGCAAGTTTCTCAGCCGCCAGGTCCAACACTCAAACCATGCAGCTGGCTTTGTCGAATCCAGCCACCTTACCCATGCCACGAATCAGCCCAAGAAAGACATTTTAAGGTCGTGTAAATATCCTGCTCATCAAAATTTCTAAACAAAAATGCTCTGTACTATTTTGGCAACTTTTTAGTCAGTCTGAAGTCACTAGCAAATAAAAAGTTAAATGAACATTTGAAGTAAAAAACATAGAAACTAAAAACTTAATTCCACTATATTATAAAAATATGTTAAGAAGGAAAATCAGACAAAGAAATTAAAAACCTTGATCTTGGGCTTAAGACTACATAGGCTCACTGTTTTTCTGTCCCTGTACACTTGTAGTTATTAGAAGCAAATAACAGATGGTTTTACTGAAGATCTAGAAAATATCAATAATCACTCCACTGGCTTTTCACTTACATGATTTTCCTTAATTGGGCAAAATTTTAAAGTAATGCTTCTGCTTAACAGTTCCGTAGGAACAAAACAGGTCCAAAGACTCCAAGGCTGTATGAATTACGTTCGTCAGATGCATACTTCCGCAGATTAGCTGTGCTTACTGCCTTTGGACAACGCTGGCCAGAATTACTAACCTTTATTTTATTTCTAAATTCGAACGATCCCACGTGTTCAAAAGTAGGACAAGAAGAATGCAAAGTCCCCTTTGTACTTACTCTCTAGGTCGGAAATAATGAGGTTGTCATGGAGTTTCACAGCTCGATGTTGCTCTACTTCATCTTCAAGCTCGAAGATGGTCTCCTTCATGTCACTCCTTTCTGTCTCCTTTTCTTCTAGCTCTGATCTTAACTTTTCTAATGTCATATTCAAATCTTCGATTTGTTTCTTAGCTTCTTCTTGGAAGACTCGGTATTCATCTTCTACCTATGTACACAGTGTAGATTCAGACAAGGAAGAACTGCTGAAGTTCTAGAATCGGGTGCACACTAACACAGGGAAGCTGAATATGCATGAACCAGCGACCGGCACAGCTGCAGTGGCACATGCGCGAGAGTGCCGGCTCTACGTGGAAGGTGGAGGTTTCAGTTCCCAGGTCGACCTGTACATAATCACGTACACACGAGGCTGTGATCCTGACTGGCTGAACGGCTGGGGGCCAACACGGCATGAGATCACACTAGAGGTGCTTGTCTTTCTCTCTCTCTCTCTCTCTCTCTCTCAAATACATTTTTAAAAAGTGGGACCAGCAGGTGGTATGGTAGTTAAGGTACTGGAACCCCACATGGCCAACGATGGTTCAAGTCCCGGAGCTGGCGGCCGGCTTTCTCACTCCCCTACCCCTTCTGTTTCTCTCTGGCTAGCATACGTGCTCTATAGCTAATAAAAAGTAATAATAATAAATATTATTTTTTAGAGAGAGAGAGAGAGAGATTTTTGCTATAGGGCATTTGCGTTCACCAAAGAAACTAAAAAAGGCAGAGAGACAGAAAGCGAGAAATCATCCCTCGGGGGGATGGCCACGCCACAATCCCTTCTCCTTCATTCTCCTCTTGGGATCTTGGCCACATACACACACACACGCTCCCAGTTTGAGTTTTAAGCCTCCAGGTCCGGGACTCAAACCACAGCCAACTGTGTCACCTGCTGGTCCTCAGTAAATAATTACTTAAAAACAACAACAACAACAACAGTGTAACAACTGTTAAAAAGCATGAAAAGGCACCCTATAATAATATAAAATTTGGGGGCCAGCAGGTGGCTTGGTAGTTAAGGGTGCTGGACTCCCACATGGCCAACTGCGGTTCACGCCCTGGACCTGACAGTTAGCTTTCTTACTCTCTCTCACACTCTATCCTTCTCTGGTCAAGTTGAAATAAATAATTAAATGAATAAAGTTAAATAAAATAATTTTTTAAATTTACGTAATATGCTTACACATAAACTACTGTTACACTACCAACTGAAATTATACTGATGTTATTATTGAATTAACCAGATTATTTGCAGAAATCTTGGAAATGCTCCCTTCTCCAAAATTTAGACTGAAAACATGCATTTGATTAATGCTTACCATGCTCTCATGCAAAAATGATGTCCTGTAATAATTTCAATGTCAAATTGAAAATGAAAATGGAAACTGTCTTTGCAAAAGTATTAGTTCATAGTGCCCCCTCAACATAACATACGCCAAGAAGTAACGTATCTCCTGAACTGTACCTCTGAAAGTGATCACCAAAAAATTATAGTCTGTGTCATCCAAATTTCATCTAAAGACGTAATAGCTTACTCTAGAAATCACTGTGCTAACTTAACAAATAAATTAAATGTGAGACAGAAGAGTCAGACAACCCATGGAAATAAATACTTCAGCAGCAGCCACGCAGGCTACAAAAGCCTGGCCAGAGAGCCAGCAGCCCTGGGCAGCAGTTACAGCTGAGCCCTCGCTGTGACGCCGCGTGCATGTAAATCAAGGGCTCTGGACTCCAGGCCCTGCCCACAACGCCCCACAGACCTCTGCAAACAGAAGTCAGCGCGCTACAGAATAGTTCTCACTCACAACAGGACTCGATTCGAGAGCCACGGCTAGAGCAGGACGAGCGGGGGCAGGCATGCTGACCCTACTGACTCTCCATCCGTGCTATGCCAAAATATAGTAGAAATGAGGCCCTACAGGTGCATGGCCTACTCGGTGAGCATGAACGGAATTAGCGACAGCTTCTGGTGCCAGCTATAACTCTAGCCGCATCCTCTCAAAGACAAGAGAACTGATTAAAAGCAAAAGAGTGAAAGTGACATCATAAGAAAACTTTTCACTCTATTCCAATAAAAGGAAACCATTCTCAAACTTTAAAAATTCATCGACTTAAACAAAAAGCTACTGACACACCGAACAGGTGACCCCGGCTCTCATCAGCATGCAGAGCACGACAGACAGCTGCACGAGGCCGACCCAGGGCGCGTCCAGCTACTCAAACAATACCTTGGCAATGGTGTCCTGCAGCCGATTGGCATCGTTCCGGGTGTGAGCCAGTCATCAGCACGCAGAGCACGACAGCTGCACGAGGCCGACCCAGGGCGCGTCCAGCTACTCAAACAATACCTTGGCAATGGTGTCCTGCAGCCGATTGGCATCGTTCCGGGTGTGAGCCAGGTCTTCCTGCAGGCTACTGGCCAACGTCTCTGCTTTCTCCTTGTCCAATCTGACGCTCTCCAGGAGGTCCTGGATGTCAGACTTATCCCCAGAGTTATGGATAGAGTACAGCTCGGCCACTTTCTGCTTTTCGTTCTCCAGCTGGGCCTTCAGGCGGTTCATCTCGATCTGGTCACTGGCCACTGTGGCTTTGTACTCCTCCAGAGTAGCTGCCAAGGCTGCTTTTCCCTTCTGCTCAGACTCAATAATTCGCTCCATGTGGTGACTGCGCTCTTTGAGCGCCCCTATCATCTCCTGGGCTTCTTTGTTGTCCTGTTCTGCCATTTTCAAAGTATTGCTTAAATGCTGCTGGACGCCAAGAAGCTGCTCTCGTTCGAAACGCGCATTCTCAGCGAGGTCCATGTACCGCTGCTCTAACTCCATGTAGCGCCCACTTTTTACATCTTCGTCTATGACGTAAGAGATGTGGTGCTCGTCTAAGAGGGAGCGGAAATACTCGATCTGCCGGCTAAAGTGTTCGAGCTTATCGCTTTGCTGGCACAGAGACTCCATGAGAATAACCTTCTCCTCTCCGAGCCTCTCATTTTCACTGTTGAGTTCTTGGGTAATCTGCTGTAAATCCGCTAGCTCTTGCAGAGTGGCCTGGAGTTCCTCGCTCGTACTGTGTTGGTTCTCTTCCATCTGGTGTATCCGCTCTGTCAAGCAGGCGACAGACACTTCGCTTGCGTTCCCACTGCTGCCCTTCCGAGAGCGTTCTATGCTCGGGACGCCCTCCGACTCTGAAGACGACGGTGCGTCCAAAGCATCGTCGCTCGACGTGAGAGGCTGGTACACCTCACTGCACTCGCTGTCTAAGTTGTCCATGGAGTTGCTGTGCTGATGGGCCATCAGGGTGTTCTCATCCTGACTCAAGAGGTCCTCCACTGAGCCCGGGGCAGAGCCTTCCACGGAAGAAGTCAGAGTCCCTCCTCCATCGCTCTGGTTACCAGCAGCGATTTCTGGGCTCAGGGACTGATAACCGAACAGCTTTTCAGAATTGTCTAACCTCTGTTCCAGGGAAAAGCCCAACGCGTTCAACCTGTCCTTTAACATTCTGTTTTCGTTTTTCAGCTGGTTGAGCTCTTCACGGATGGCAGTATTCTGCTCCTGTAACTGCAGTAACGTGGACTCGACATCAGTGGGCTGGTGAGCTATAATGGGTTCCTTCTCCTCGGACTTCTCATCGCCCTCCAAATGATCCTCACTAATGCCCAGCTGAGCACGCATGTCTCGGAGTTCGTTTCTCAAGTGTAAAATTTCCACATCTTTGGTTTTTGCCAGTGTGAGGAGATCTTTCACTTTGGCTTCCAAAGCAGCTTTGTCACTGATCTGATTGTCCGATTTAGACTTGCTCATACGAACGTCGCATTCCGTGGCAGTGCGACTGCGGGAACGCTTAGCCAGTGCCACGTCATTAGCTCCCTGACCTGCAGAAGGTAGTTTTTTGCTCTGGTTTAGTCGGGTACGTTCACGCAATCTTTCTCTAGTAGAACTGGATTCTTTATTACCTGCAGAAGTGCTCCGCTTGGCTGAAGAACTTGTGCCTACAAGTTTAAAACAAGGAATTTAAAGCAAAAATATTAGCAATAATAAGGTATGGGTATTGCATGCCCAGGTCTAATAAGATGAAATCTAGGATCTACACACTGACTTGGGCCTATGATGACCCTGACTTACAGTCTGTTACTTCAATGCTGTGACATCAAAATCCAGATCCTGAGAAACTCATCAAGTCAAATAACCAATTTCTACAAAAGTTAACTTGCAGGGCCGGCAGCTGGCATAGATAGGGGTTAAGGCGCTGGACTCCCACATGGCCAACTATGGCTTAGGTCTCCAATCTGACAGCTTGCTTTTTCACTTTCTCTCTCTCCAATCTGACAGCTTGCTTTCTCACTTTCTCTCTCTGTCTCTCTCTCTCTGGTCAAATTAAAAAATAATAATAAACAAAATGAAATAAAAATACTTCCTTAAAAAAATTTAATTTCAAGAATGAAAGGGAATAATAAACCCATGGAGTTTTTTAAAAAAAAGACTTTAGGTACACATCAGGTCACATTAGCCTAGTAGCTAAGGGGAGTTGGTTCCCACATGGCTGACCATGCTTCAAATCCTGGCCCCAGAAGCTTGAAAAACATGCACGATGGGACCAGCCAGTAAGGTGGCATGGTGATTCGAGTGCTAGACCTGGTGCCATGTAAAATATGCCAGGTGTGCATGCATGCATGCCCAAAACATTGAGTGGAGAATGAAGGAGAAAGGCCTGCAGCATGGCTATTCTCCCCAGTGTGTGTGTGTGTGTGTGTGATTTCTCTCTCTCTTTCTCTCTCTCTCTCTCCAGCTAGTGCACGCACACTGTAGCAAAAATAATTTTTTAAAAAAGAAAAGAACATGAAAAATAAAAACACAGCAGGCACATATGGGTGTGTGCTGAAGATCCCAACAGGATGGAGAAAAGGAGGAGAAAGAACTGCAGCGTGACCACGCCCATTTGTGAGTGCTCTCCGGCCCCTCTCTCTGCCAAGCATATAGACTCTTTGGCTACAAGAATATAAAAGAAAGAGATGGTATATGAATCTTACGGGAATTCTGATCAAAACAAAAATAGACAACAAGAAAGAAAACTTGTGCGAGTGTTGAACATGTAAATACTTAGGACCAGCTCTGTGGCATAGCAGCAGTGCCAGGTCCCTCGTGGTGACTGCATTCTGGGGCCCCAGCCCACCTGAAACATGCTAGGCACATGCACAAGTGCCCAAGATCTGATGGGCTGGCAGAGGGGACTGCAGTGGGACTAGGCCCCGTGGAGGGTGCTTTCTCTCCCTCCCTCCCCCCACACCTCTCTTCTCTTTCTTTCTTAAGGGCACACACACACACACATTCTACCATGAATAAAGAAACATAAATACTTATTGCATAATTTATGATTAAGGACTGTTTATTACTCTAAACACTGACAATGGTATTACAATTATTTTTTTTTAATTCTTATCTCTCAAAGTTAATGAAATGTTTATGAATGAAACTGTGAGGTCTAGAACGTGCTGCAAACCAGTAAGGGGAGGGTAAAAGCAAGGAGTTAATGCGGGCGCTAAGCGGACAATGGCGAGGAGTACACGGTGCGGAGAGGGCCATCTGCCTACTTCGTACATATTTAAAATCTGGGCTTGGCACCATGACCTGGTGGTTGGAGGAGCCAGAGCCCATGTGGCCGACTGCCTGTTCAAATCCTGGCCCTAAAGGCTTGGAAAACACGCTGGGTGCATGTGTATGGGTGGAATGGAGAAATGGAGGAGAAGGGATTGTGGTATGACCACACCCCATTAGGGGCTGCTTTTCTCTCTCCTCTCTCTGTTTCTATCTGGTGAGTGTGCACATCCTCTAGTAACACAGAAAGACTGATTTTTCCCCCTATATTTAGATAAACCCCTAAACACCAATATTCTCTGCCTTTTTGAAAAAAAAGGGGGGGGGCAGCTGAAAGCAA
>NW_006160044.1:637979-679777 GCF_000334495.1 Tupaia belangeri chinensis
TAACCAAGGTCTCCACGGTGGTCATGGCAGGGGCGGGTGCTGAGGGCACTGCAGACGGGCAGGAGCTTTTCTTTCCTTTAACACCATTCGCCACTGTTACCCCCCCAGCCATTCCCGCTAACAGGTCATCACTGCTCTTTGTCTAGAAGCAACAGAAAAAGAAAACAAAAGTAAATACTATTTTACAACTAAATGAGTCTTGACTGTTCTGCTGAGTTCAAGTATAACAATATTCCGAGTTCCGAGAATGGCGAGGGTGCTACAACTTTCTGACAGTCAGTCAGCAGCACGCTATGACGTGCTGTAGAAATACATGCTCTTCACAGCTTATAAACAATCTTGTACTGTTTTCAAAATGCCATAAATCAGACACGTAATCAGAGGTTTCACGGAAGCCTGCTGTGTGCCCACACACGCGCCAGTTTGGTGAGGGATGAGGAAAAGCACACACCTAGGACAGGACTACGAACAGGGACCACCGGAGTGACTGACACCAGAGGGGCTATCTCAGGGAAGTCCTATAATGCCACAGGAAGTGCCACCTTGCAGTGTCCAGTGAGGACTATCACTGAAGGTCAGATGATCTTCTTTGCTGTAAAGAGATTCAACAATGCAGCCAGTATAAAGAAGAAATTACTCTGAAATGTATCCTTCCTACCTTAGATCTAATTCTCTTGTAGTCAAAGTCAAGTCAGGATTAGGAGGAGACGTTTTTAAGGCCTAGGTGATATATCAATATGAAATCAGAGACTGTATGGCTACAGTAAGGATTAGTCTACCTAAATGATCATACTACTGAAGAAGAACCATCTTTAACACCCGGTTATGAATATTTCATAAACGTGATTTTAAAGTAGGCCCCCGTCGCAAAGGCACGCGTTGCTCAGACACTGCCTCACAGGCCTGGCGGCGTGCTCCCAGACCAGTTGGATTCCTGCTCCAACCTTACAGCCAAACACGGTGGTATGCAGCGCCAGCCCTGGGCAGCGGTGGGCACTGCTATCCCTGGTAGCTCAGGGAGGCTGAGGTAGGAGGAATGTGAGTTGAAATCGGACCTGGGCAACATAGCAAGATCCTGTCTTTCAAAAATAAATAAATAAATAAATAAACCCAACAACAACAATAACATTAGGTCCAGCCAGGTGACATGGTAGTAAAGGCCGCTGGATCCCGCATGGCCATCCACTCAGTTTGAGTCCCAGACCTGGCAGCTTGAAAAACCCTCCAGGCGTGTGTGTGCGCATGCCCGAAATCTGGAGAGGAGAACGAAGAAGGGATTACAGGGCGGCCATGCCCCATGAGGGTGTTTTTTCACTCTCCCTCTCTCTGTTTCTCTCCAGGGAGTGTACATACCCTACAGCAAGTGAAGAAAATAATTTTAAAAAGCTCTGGGTGTGATGACCCATGCCTGTGGTTCCATCTAAAGGGCTGAGGCAGAAGGATCACCAACAGAGGAATCCTGTCTGAAAATAATGATCTTTAAAATAAACTGGAAATACACACACACGCACACCCCAGCCACGGTGATGTGCACTGGGAGATACTGCTAGTCAACAGGCTGAGGCCACAGGAGAGGTACAAATGCAATTCCCAACCCATCTAAAAAGTTAAAGTGACTAGATCCCACAGAGCTGACTGCAAGGTGTGAGTCCCAGATCCAGCAGTTAAGCACATGCCTAAAACCCCAAAAGGAGGGAGAGATGAAGAAGGGAATATAGTGTGGCCATGCCCCAAAGGAGAGGGAGTTCTCTCTCTCTCTCTCTCTGGTGAGCACACATGCCCTCTAGAAAATTTTTTGTAAAAATAAATGATGAAATTAGAAAACTGACATTTAGCAAAAATTGCAGTAATCATTTTTTCTTTTCTTTTTTTAAATAATTATTTGTTTAATTGTATTTATTCATCCATTTATTTTAATTTGACCAGAGAGAGGCAGAGAAAGAATGAGGGGAAGTGAGAAAGCCAGTCACCAGGTCCAGGACTTGAACGGTGGTCGGCCATGTGGGAGGGTCCAGAGGCTTAACCACTACGCCACCTGCTGGTCCCCAGTAAAGGCAGGAGACCTGAGAGTTTGCAGCCAGCATGTACGACATAATTAGATCCTGTCTGAAAAAACAATTCCTTAATAACTTTTTTAAGGAATTGTTTTATTTCATTTTATTTATTATTATTATTATTATTATTATTATTATTATTTAACTTGACCAGAGAGACAGAGAGAGAGGGAGGGGAAGTGAGAAAGCAAGACGCCAAGTCTGGATTTGAACCACAGTTGGCCATGTGGGAGTCCAGCACCCTCAACCACCACGCCATCTGCTGGCCCCTTGCAGTGATAACTGATTCTGTAAGAACAGTCCAAAAATGCTAGAGTGAAAATTAGTGAGAAAGAAGATATTTACAATGTCCCCAACAATCTCCAACATGATACTTACTAGTTACAAAAGGAGATCTGAAAACCTGACAGTGGAGAACCTAGCGAACCCCACCTTCCCAAAGTAACAAAACACCTCCAGTGAGGAACAGACCCAAGCCCCAGGAAGGCTGCAGTAAGGATGCACTGCTTCTGTGGTATTCCTGCAGAACACAAACTCTAGTCTAACCACAGGAAACGCCGACAAACCAACATTTGGAGGACAGTCTGCCAAGTAATTGGCCTACACTCTAAAAATGGTAAGATCATAAAAGGAAACAGCTGAAAAACTATTTCAAAGTTAAGAATTAAAAAGAACATAATGTGGCCAGCAGGTGGCGTGGTGGTTAAGGCACTGGACTCTTACATGGCCGACTAGAACTCAGGGCCCAGACCCGATGTCTGGAAATTCATGCTGGGTACATGTGTGGCTAAAATTCATACTGGGGTGTGTTCCCAAAATTCGAGAAGGAGATGAGGAAAAAGGACTGCAGGGTGGACAGCCCCCCATGGGGTGATTTCTCCCTTTCCTTTACAAAGTCCCCAACTGCCTCTCTCTCCAGCAAACTCACGTGCCCTATGGCAAAAGCCTTAAAACAGCATACAAAATAAATACATGATCCTGAACCAACAAACACAGATTTTTGCCACTTTGCTGTAATAGACATAGCACATGTCCGGTAAAATTTACTCAAAACCCTTAAAACATACCAAATAAATACATGATCCTGAACCAACAAACACAGATTTTGCCACTTTGCTGTAATAGACATTAGCACATGTCCGGTAAAATTTACTCAAAACCCATGTATTAGACAGCAGCGTCACACTGGGGCTAACACTGTGATTTTATAATTGTGCTGTGCTTAGAGAAATGCAGGTCCTTCTTTTATAGGCTACACACTGAGATATTCAGCAGTAGAGGAGCTCCACACCTACAAGTTACACTCAAATAGTCCCAGGAAAATGCTGTATCCACGTGTACGTGCATGGGTGTACACAGGGAAATGATAAAGCGATTATGAGAAAAGGTTAACTACGGAATCTTGGTAGGGAATACAATGAAATTCCTTGTACCAGTCCATCAACTAGGCTAAAACTACTTCAAAATAAAAGCTTCAAAAAATTAATTCTAGATTGAGGAACCAAATATGAAATGTAAAACAAGAACACTTCTAGAAAAAAAAAGTAAGACCACTTTCCTTTTCCTTTTTTTTTTTTAGGCAGAATCTCACTATCATGATCTTCCCGCGTCCGCCTCCTGAGTGGCTGGGACCACAGGTGCACAAGTCCCCAGATGCCAGGCTTTTTCAGACAGGGTCTAATTATGTCGTACAAGCTGGCTGCAAACTCTCAGGTCTCCTGCCTCGATCTTCCAATGAGCTGGACTACAGGAGTGCACCACAGAGGCCCACTCAACAGTGAGACGACCTGGACCCTTCCCCAACTCCCATCTAGATCTAGCCTCAACCGGTATTTGAGATGAGAGGTGAAGAAATGCAAACCCCATATCCTACTGCATCAGAACATCACGCAGTGACAGACACAGGTGTGGGTGTGCGTACATGGAAAGGTGAGTGTGTGCACATGATGTCTAAATAATCAAAAGCCAAACACTTCATTCATCTCATTAATCATCGATGTTCCATGATAACTGCACGAAAGCAAGCTGTAAGAGGTATCTATGAGGCAGACAAGTACAGCAAAAAAAATAACACTTAAGTTTGCATGGTTTCAAAGCCCTTTCATGTTCTCTATTTTTCTAGTCATTTTCACCATCTTATTCCTTCTTTCTGCTCTTCTTCAGTTTATAGGCAATGCTTTTTTTCTTTTCTCTTAAATCAAAGCATTGTTTCAGTCCAGGCAAAGTGTTCCCAAAGAGCTTCACCTCTTCTTTGTGCGAGTCCACACACACACACACACACACACACACACACACACACACATAAACTACTTAAACAAACCTGCCAACGCGACAGAATCAGAGCTAAAGGCAGTCGGCATGTGATAGCAAGAGCAGGCACACAGTTCTGCTTTGCCGTGGAAAAGTACTCACAGATCAAGACCAAACTCCCAGCAACGCCGGGTCCAAGCCCCAGATCTGACATGCCTGCTCTGCGCACGCTCCGTCACCCTTCAGACACTGCCCGCCACGGCCGGGGGCCCGACAGGAGACAGGCAGTGGTGTGCAGCCAGTGCCAGTGTTTCGACCTGTTCTTCCAGTTACGTAAATAACAGGCCACCTAGTCACACCAGCACTCCACAGAGACAGCCCCAGCAACGAAGTAACCAGTTAGGTCAGAAAATGCTGCCTGTCTTACGCCAAAGAGTGGCAGGGCTGCCACCACCACCGAGGAAATGATTCAGGTGTTGATTCAGACTAACGGAGGTAGGGCAAAGGTCTACCTGGTACCATCCTCCAGGTCATCCGATGACACCTAGCAACTCATCAAGGCTGTAACAAGGAGAAAATTTGGGGGCACCTCCAATGTATGAAATAAGTCCAGGTTCAGTTTCGACAACTTGGACATAGAAAAACCAGCATTTCCTGCTAGATCTTTCAACACGTAAGAGGAAGTCCCTCATCAGCTGTTCCTTAGAGGTGCTTCTTAAAATAATTAAGCCACAATCTATCAAGGCTCTGCTTGAACAAAAAGCTTTTTCTTTTTTTTTTTTTTTTTCAGACGTATTTTTTGCTATAGAGTACATGCGCACACTGGACAGAGAGAGAGACGGTGGGAAATCACTGCCTGTGGGGGATGGCCATGCCACAATCCCTTCTCTCCCATTCTCCTCTCAGGATTCTGGGCATGCACACATACACGGCCAGCCTGAGTTTCAAACCTCCAGGTCTGGGACTCGAACCGCAGTTAGCTCTCTGGGCTCTCTGGGAATCTAGAGTCTTAACCACTATGGCACCTGCTGGCCCCAAACAAAAGGCTTTCAGTGCCCGTGGGGGATGGCCATGCCACAATCCCTTCTCTCCCATTCTCCTCTCAGGATTCTGGGCATGCACACATACACGGCCAGCCTGAGTTTCAAACCTCCAGGTCTGGGACTCGAACCGCAGTTAGCTCTCTGGGCTCTCTGGGAATCTAGAGTCTTAACCACTATGGCACCTGCTGGCCCCAAACAAAAGGCTTTCAGACAGATCACGTTTCTAATGGTGCTTGGTTTCTCCCTATCAGACTAACAGAAATCCCCTCCAGGTGGTCTGCAAAGAGTCAAGCTTTTGTTCAAACCACCACAACCCAAAAACAGACAAGAGGAAGACAAATGAATTCCGGACTAAGGCTGAAAGAGACTGAGTGAATTTCTGTGCAATAACAGACTTGATCAGCAGAAAAATGTAAAGAGAGTGATCTTGTCCCTTGGATGTGGTAAACCACCGCAGATACTGAGAAAACCCCTTGGGAAAACTTACATTCACAAATTGTTCTAAAAAAGTCTCTAGAGCTGGGACCAGCAGTTAGCGTAATGGCTATATTGCTGGACTCCCACGTAGTCGACCGCGGTTCGTGTCCCGGACCCGGTGGCTTAAAACTCATGCCAGGTGTATGTGCGTGCGTGCCCAAGATCCCAAGAGGAGAATGGAGGAGAAGGGATTGCGGCATGACCATCCCCCCTGGGGGGTGATTTCTCGCTTTCTGTCTCTATGTCTCTCTCTGTCTGTCTGGGGAGCGCACGCACCCTATAGCGAAAATCTCTCCAAAAAATAAATAAATAAATAAATAATAAAAATAAAATAAGTAAAACACAATAAAATTCACTCCTATAAGGAAAAACAATTCACTGCTCCAACAATCCATCACATATGTGAACACACCCATGGCAATACCTTCGACAACGGTGCTGCTGTTCCAGGTTTTACAAGCTTGCTTCCTGTAGGTGCTGAAGAGTTGTTCTCAGGTTTGCTTTTTTCTGCTGTTTGTGTTTTACTTATTGCAGACACTTTAGGCACTGAGCCAACACTCCTGCTTGCTTTCTTCATTCTGGGCTGCCTCTTCGTGATGCATTTATAAGCAAATCTGTGGAAAGAAAATGGTATTATAGTGAAAACAACACTGGAAGAAAGCTCTTTAGAAATACGTTTTGAAGAATTTTACCATGTGATAGATAAAAATGTTTGAAAGGCAGATGTTGCTTCAGAAAATCAAAGTTTAGGGCCAGCCCATGGCGTGGTGGCTAGATTTCATATAGCTAGTTAACTAAATGCAGTCCAGGGGTCCTGGACCCAGCAGCTTGAAAAACATACTAGCTGCATGTGTGTGTGTGCCCAAAATCATGAAGAGAGAAATGGAGAAGGGATTGTGACATGACCATTCCCTACAAGGTTTTTTTGTTTTTTGTGGGGTTTTTTTCCCTCTCTCTATTTCCCTCTGGTAAACAAATGTGTCCTTTGGCAAAATTTAAAAAAAAAAAAAAAAAAAAGTTGAAAAATCCTTAAGACTTGCTAGTGAAAATGTACCCTCCGTGGACCTCTAAGGCTTCCTCCTTGAATATTACTAACTGAAATTATGTTGTGCATTGTAGTTCATTCAGTAAAAAGAATATCCTCGGCCTCTAAAAGAACTGATTAAAAATAATACAGTATACATTATCTTCAGCATTTAATGAAGGAATAACACCCTAGCAGGTGGGAGCCAGTCATTCTGCAGGTTTCTAAGAGTGATCACCCTCCCCAAATTATCCAGCCGAAGCCTTCATTTCGAATCTTCGTTGTGCTATCCCCATGTAAGCCAGCAGAACATCCCAGAAATCCCAATACTGAGGCTCTAAGTATACTGGGTCGTTGGAAAAAAGTCATGATGTATTTTTCCATGTAAAAATGCATCATGCCTTTTTTCCAATGACCCAATATTCTTTCCAGAGTATCTCTTTATCAAGAGACAACACAGAAATTCTTTATTAAAATTGTGGCTCTAATTTGGGGTTCAGAGAATATACCTGCAAGAAATATGACAAAGATTCTCCCATCTAAGTGGTACGTACTTGATTTCATACTTGATTTTGTAGCTAAGAGGACTCGGGAGAACACGGGCCACACACGAAGCTGGAGCCAGATAAGCCCTTAAATGTACATTTGCTCACTGAGCTGAGAGCAGCCTCTACGATAACATCATGTTTGGAAAGACACCATACACCATTTGGGTTAAGGAATACAATTAACAAAAGCAAAAGCCTGTGCTGAATGTAAAGAGAAAAATGACGTATAATGACTCTGAGAAACCATACAAAGCACAGCAAGGGGTTGGTCTATCTTAGGAAGAGTTTCGCACACATGAATAAAAACAGAAAAAGCTTTTAGGAAAGAAAAGCCTCATTCATGCCATGGCCTTACTGAATATTTGACCTGGACTGTACTTGAACACTCCAGATTTATCTTGCCTTGACATAATAAAAACTGTACCGACTGGTTTGGTGGCAGGACAGTGAGGAAGTGCAAGGGCTCGGCTGCAGCCCTCAGCAGAAGGCCTGGGCGCAGAGAGAACGCTGCGGCCGGCGGCCGGCGGCCGGCAGCCAGGTGAGACCTCAGAGGTTCTTCTCCGACTTCCTCTAACTTCCAGATTATCTCCTATAGAAAATGCTGAACGGGGTTATGACATACTACCTAACCAATGCACTGCTCAAGGGAAGCTGGGTCCCACGAGGTGCCCCCAATTTGAGCCCGCAGGCACATGCACGGATGTCCAAGATCTGGCCAGCGGGAGGAAGGGGACTGCGACGCGACTGGACCCTGTGGAAGGTGCTCCTCTCGCTCTCATTTCCGCACACTTGAGCTCAACTATGAATAAAGAAATAATAACTTAAAAAAATGAAAAAAGAACTGCCTACCTACTCCTTTTAATTGCCAGAGGGTGGTGCACTCAGAGGTGGGGGGCACATCCTCCAACAGGGCACGGTCCTGATACAATCTCCACCCTGTCAGGATTCGGGGGAACACATACACACATGCCTGTTATGTTCTGCAAGCCACAGAGGCCATGGTGGTCCATGTGGGATCCAACTCACTTAACCACTAGGCTACAGGGCCAGCCCTACCTGCCCACACTTGACCTTTTGCTTTCCGCTTATCTCTTCCATTCGAGTAATCTGCAATGTGCTCCTCCCTTCTCAGTTCAGCTCTACCATCAAGTTCCTATACCTCCTGGAGGGTACCGAGAACGAACAGGACAGATTAAGTAGCTCCCCAGTATATTTAGACCCGATATATTAGATCCTCAACAATGGGATACAATTACACTGGCCCTGCTAATCAGAAATCTGTGCTTTCCTCGCTCATAAAATGATAATTAAATACACCGGATCTATTCACTAAGTCAACATACTGTAAGAAAAGCCAAATCAGATTCTATTGGGTTGTCGGAAAAGTCATGTGCTCTTCTATGTTTTTCTGTGCAAAAGTGCGTCCTTTCCAAGGACCCCATAAGTAACTTCCCTTCCATTTCTCACTTTTCAGCTCCTTTCTTCTAAGTCTTACGGCTTGTAAACAGCTCCCCAAGGGGTCTTTCTTCTCCAAATTCCACCCCTGCTCTCCTTCCTGCTACACTACCCAGGTCCCCCATTCTCTGTCTACTCTTCCTGCCCCTGCCAAGTGAACACTTTCTGGACCAGCACTACCCACCTGACTCACTGCAGCGATGGAAACGTTCTATCCATCTATCTGTGCTACCACAGAAGCCACGAGCCACTTACCACTTGGCTAGTGTGAATGAACAACGTACTTTAAATATGTTAGAGGCGCGTGTGGCTGGTGGCTCCCGTATCAGACAGTGCAACAGAATGCTCCTATCCCGCGGCTACTGTCTCAGAATTAAGGCCCAATTAACTACTACTTCCCTCCCAACAGAACAGTTGTAACCAAAAAGGTAAATATAAATAGGATGGGGCCAGCAGATGGCGTAGCAGTTATGTCGCTGGACTCCCGCGTGGCCGACCGTAGTTCGAGCCCTGCATCCTGTGGCTTGAAACTCATGCCGGGCACCTGTGTGTGCGAGCCCAAGATCCCAGGAGGAGAATGGATTGTGGCATTGCCTATTCCCCCTGGGGATGATTTCTGACTTTCCCTCTCAGCATCTCTCTCTCTCTCTCTCTCTTTCTCCAGTGAGGGTACTGGGCAAAAAGGCAAAAATCTCTAAAAAATAAATAAATACAAATAAAAGGCAAGTAGGAATGAGTGTTGGAAAGGATGTGGAATAATTAGAATCCGCATACACCACTGGTGGGACTGTAAAACAGGGCAGGAGCTTTGAAAAACAGTACAACAGCTCCTCTAATACACAGCATAGGGTTACCGCGTGATCCAGCCATCCCACTCCCAGACACTGACAGGAGAGAAATGAAGAGGTCTGTCCACACCAAGACATGCGCAAGTGACCCAAGGTACAGTATTCGTGAAAGACCAAAACTGCAAATAACTCAAACAACCCCCCCAATAAATTCTCCCAGTTAAACTGCAATAGACTTCCTTGTTAGCCTTTAAATTATTTTACTAATTGGCAATCCATTTGTTACTTATTAGAGACATATTATCATATAGTTCTTGTTCATATGCTTCCTGTATACTAATCGCTTTGCTTTGCTTCAGTTCCACGCATCTACCACCTAAAGAAAGGATGAACAAAATGGAAAATATCCATCTCATAGAACATTACTTCACTATAAAAAGGAAGTACTCGGAGCTGGCAGGTCATGTGGTGGTTAAGGTGCTGGACTCCCACATGGCCAACCGGGGTTCGAGTCCTGAATCTAGAGGCTTGCTTTCCCACTTTCCCTTTCTCTCTCTCTCTGTGGCAAAATTAAAAATAAATAATAGTAACAAATAAAATTAAGTAAAGTAAATAAATCTTAAAAAAAAAAAAGGAATGAAGCACTGATACATAACACACGTGAACCTTGAAGACTTCCCACTAAATAGAAGATGGTAGCACAACCAACACACCTTCTCGCAAGGTTGACCCGCATGAGAAGACGGTGGGGTCATATCCAGAGACCTCCCTACACACACACACACACACACACACACACACACGGCACACACATGCCCGGGTCTGGGGCTGGCTGAAACTGAGGGTAGACTGCTATATGAGGACCCTGTTGGGGGGTTCCCATCTCTGTCTCTGATTCTCTGTCTTTCTCACTCGTTTAAGAAATAAATAAGCTCTAGGAGAAAAAGTAAAAGAAGACAAAGAGAGGGGCCAGCAGTTAGCGTAATGGCTATGTCGCTGGACTCCCATGTAGTTGACTGCAGTTCGCGTCCCAGACCCGGTGGCTTAAACTCACGCTAGGCGCGTGTGCGTGCGTGCCCAAGATCCCAAGAGGAGAATGGGGGATTGCAGCGTGGCCATCCCCTGGGGGGTGATTTCTTGCTTTCTGTCTCTCCATCTTTCTGGAGAGCACATGTGCCCTACAGCAAAAACAGCTCAAAAAAAAAAAAAACAAAGACAGAAAGAACATGTATTACCGTATCCCTCTCACGTGATATGCAGATCCATGTGGATATAAAGTGCATTAGTGACTGTGGGTGCGTTGGGGGTGGGGGTAGAGACTGACTGCTACAGGGTATAGGCTTTGTCTCTTTTTAAAAATTACTTATTTGCCAGAGGGCACGTGCACTCACAGGAGAGAAACAGGGCGAGCACCCCCACGGGGAAATGGCACACTGCAATCCCTTATCCTGCATTTCTCCCTTTGGAGTTTGGGGCACACACTTGCCCAGCTTATTTTTCAAGCCTCCAGCTTACCCACTGCACATCTTGGGACTTTCCAGCCTCCACAATGGCGGGAGCCAAGTCTTCACGATAAATCTCTTCTTATTAATATATTTTCTCCAGAGAAACAGAACCAATAGGAGATACATGATATAATCGTATGTATTACATAGCATGTGATATAACCATGTACATGTGCATAGCTATGTATGTACGTATGTACATACAAAGTATACCTATTGTTCTGTTTCCCAGGAGAACACCAACTAATACACCTAGTAAAACTAAGAACAGGGGCTGGCAGGCAGTGTGGTGATTAAGGCGCGGACTCCCACATGGCCGACCGTGGTTTGAGTCCAGGACCTGGCAGCTTGCTTTCTCATTTTCCTGCTCTCTCTCTCTCTTTCTGTTCAAATTTAAAAAATAATAATAATACAAATAAATAAATAATGCCACCTGCCGGCCCTCAGTGAGACATTTTAAAGCTATAGAGATCACAGGAAAAATTTGACTTTGCAGAACTATCACTGCATTTAGCCTAGAATTCCATGGTCCCATTAAATGCCAAGAGCAGCTACCAACTATTAAGACAACCAAAATGACTCCACAAGTTTCCAAAATAATCCCTATTAAAAGCAAAGATCAAAAACAGATTAAAATTCCCCAGTAGAAGTCACACCCCAGTCCGGTCAAGAAAGAGGACTTGCTGGCCACGACTCCCACCCGCCTCCGACAGACAAGCACATTTCACGTATCTCAAATATCAAAGCATTGAACGGGCTGTGGCAGAAGTTCCTGTCGTGCCTTCCCAACCCGCTCAAGGGGTCATGCCAGCACCCATCACCGCCTCACTCCCAGAAGTCAAGGCTTCGGGAAAATAAAGAGCAGCTCTCACAAAAACTCTGTAGATCCCGCCTCGGTGTGCTAAAAATAATCTGTGCACACAGTAATAATAATATGTACTAAGACTGACCACAATTCACGGAGTAAGTCAGACATTCTCAAACAGTGCTTCTTAAATAGATCAAATAGAGGCATTACTCCCAAAATAAGCGGGAAAGGACCGGAGGCAGTGCCCGAGCCTCCCAAGCAGCGGGCACCGCGTTCTGTGGGTGCCTGGCGCAGCTCACTGCCATCTCCTCATGAGAGCCCAGGTGAGCACTTGGAGGTGAAGGGACTAAGGGTCAGAATGCAAGTGACTCCCTATCATTTAAGAACATCAATCTTAGGGGCTGGCAGGGGCCGTAGTGATTAAGGCTCTGGACTTCCACGTGGCCAACCATGGTTCAAGTCCCAGACCACACAGCTTTCTCTCTCTCTCTCCCCCCACCACTCTCACCCTGCATGTCTCTCTCTGGTGAGCACATGAGGACTAGCATAATGCTTGGTCAGCAGATAGCATAATGGTTACATTGCTGGACTCCCACAGAGTCGACTGCAGTTTGAGTCCTGGAACTGGAAGTTTGAAATTCATGCCGGGCCCGTACGGATGTGTGCGTGCCCATGGTCCTAAGAGGAAAACGGAGAAGGGATTGCGATGTAGCCATCTCCCCAGGGGGTGATTTCTCACTTTCTGTCTCTCTGTTTCTTGGTCAAGATCACACACCGTGTAGCAGAAATCTCTCCCAAAAATAATTTAATTAATTAATTTAATTTAATTTGTTTTAAGTCAATCTTGGGTCCAGCAGATGGCATGGTGGTTGAGGCACTGGACTCACACGAAAGTCAATCTTGGTACAGCCCTGTGGCCTGGTGATTAAGGCGGCTAGATCCCACAGGCCCAACAGTGGAGTTCAAGCCCCGCACCTGGTGGCTTGAAAAACATGCTGGACGCATGCACGCATCTGCCCAGAATCCTAAAAAGGAGGAGAGATGAAGAAGGGGAGACTGCGCATGGCCATTCCCTGTGGGGGGTACTTCCTCTCCCCTCTCTCCAGCAAGCACGCACAGCCTCTAGCAAAATTAATTAATTGATTAACTGTCAACCCAGGCCCACCTCCATGGCTATTGGTTAAGGCAGCCAGATCCAGAGGACCCACCACACTGTCGCAGGCCTAGACCCGGCAGCTTGAGCAGCACGCTGAGTGCATGTCCATGCATGCCCAAATTCCCAACAGGAGGGAGAGCTGAGGAGAGGGGGTTGTAACGTGACCATGCTCCATCCATGGAGGGCTGGGTTCTCCCCCATAAATAAAATAAATAATTATTTTTTTAAAAAAAGATCTGTATGTATTAAGTTAGAGCTGTAAAAGTAAACTTCTTATAATAAATAAATTATATTAGAATACATTATATTATATTATTATTATAAATTAATGTGATCGGGGTCAGCAGGTGGCATGGTGGTTAAGGGCCCTGAATCCCCACATGGTCAACTGCGGTTCAAGTCCCGGACCTGGCGGCTTGCTTTCCTTTCCTCCCTCTCTCTCTCTCTGTCTGGTTAAATTAAAACATAATAATAACAGGGACCAGCAGTTGGTATAATTGCCGCACATGCCCTATAGCAAAAGCCTCTCAAAAAAAAAAAAAAAAAACCATAATAATAACAAAAGGAATTAAATAAGTAAATCTTTTAAAAATATAATTAATTACTTAATGTGATTATTACATACATTAATTTACAGAGACCTTTATAATTTATTTAAAATCATTATTTGTTAGGCATGGGTAGACACAAACCATTCTCACTCTACTGTTGAAAGCAGCAGGCCCCTTGGCCAGGCCTCCCAGTCAGGACATCCCAGTGCTCCTGGGCTCCCCAGGACAGGATTTACAGCTTCAGGAGCCTCGCCTAGGGCTAATAACAAATCCACAGCCAACACAGGAAGCGCCAGAGGTTTTTTTACATCTACAAGATCACATCATTAAAGCCTACTGAACCGTATTTTACCTCCACATATGGAAAATAAAACAGTATTTAAGAGATCAACCCAGACTCTTCTTAGAACTGGAAGATATCTTGGAGCCATTTATAGGAAACGCCACGTTAAACGCTAACATAAAAATCTTCTAGTAAAAAGCATCTACTATTAGAGGATCCTGAGTACGAAGAAGTTATGAAGCAAGCCATCATTAATTCAACAGTCAGCAAGCACTATTCGGTGTCAAGGCAAGCCAAGCCATAAATTCTCTGGGAACCTAGTCAGGAAGGGCACAGGCAAACAGATGGGCACACAGAGCGGAGGAGAGCCAGCGACGTGGCGCAGCAGCAGCGGGCTGTTCTGCGACGCTGTTAACAGAAGCCACAGGGAAGACAGGAGCGCAGATCCTGGGTCACCCTTATGTGCTGGGCAGGGACATACCCAGAGTCCTGGTTAGCTGATAAGGTTGGGGATAAGGAGTGGAGGGCACTTGTCTTTTTTCCTCTCTGATGAAAGAGGAAAACTACGGGGTCGGCAGGTGGTATAGTGGTTAAGGTGCTGGACTCCCACATGGTCAACCGCAGTTCGAGTCCCAGACTTGGCAGCTTGCTTTCTCACTTTCCCTTTCTGTTTCTCCCTGGTCAAATTAAAAAATAACAACAACAACTAAATAATTTTTTTTTAAAAAGAGGAAAAAAAGCATAACTAACTAGGACAAAAAGTAACTATTTCCCAGGAGCTCAGCCTAATGGAAAAAACAGGATAACATAAATGAACAGTGATCTGGTCCCCATCCTTTATAATCCTGTTTTTAAAAAACGGGCCACCATGGCATACATGTAAAAGTTTACAGCAAAGTGGGGCAAAAGGAAAGAAAGAGAGAAAGAGAAAGAAAGAGAGAGAGAGGAAGGAAGGAAGGAAGGAAGGAAGGAAGGAAGGAAGGAAGGAAGGAAAGGAGGAAGGGAGGGAGGGAGGGAGGGAGGGAGGGAACAGGTTCTGGAATTCACCCTCGACTGCACGCACCCTAGAAGGTGTAACCATGGATGCTGTCAGTCTTGGCAGCTTCCCCAAAAGAATCAAAGTGAATGAAAAGCTGAGAGCCATAGGGGAGGGGTTATAACCATCGAAAGGAGCGAAAGCAAGACTACTGTTAACTTCTGAGATGTCTTTTTCTAAAAGGTATTTAAAACATCTCACCAAAAAATATCTGAAGAACAATCATCTACATACTGGATGCATGTAGCTGCTAACAACAAAGAGTTATGAATGCATTATTTCCAGATTAACAGGGTAAAGAAGTGGTGGAAGAAGAATTAGATGAAGATTAAAATTCACTTATCTGGAATATTTAATATGAGGTTTTTTAGGTGTTTTTGTTTTCCAGAATTATTTATTTAATTTTTAATTTTTTTTTAAGTTTGCCATAGAACATATGTCTTCACCAGAGAAAAAGAGAGGGAGACGGAAAGTGAGAAAGCAAGCCACCAGGTCCAGGACTCAAACCACAGTCAGCCATATGGGAGTCCGGTGCTTTTCCACCACGCCACCTGCTGGTTTCAAGTTCTTGAATAAACCTTGGGCATCGGAAAACAAAAACAAAAACACGTAAATTATAAACAAACTTATACATGCACATACAAGTGCAGCATTCAACAGAAGCAGGGAGATTTATTATAGCCCCCAACTGTGCCTTGGTGAGAAGAATGGGAGTGCGTCTCACAGCTGTGATGGCACAAGCGCGACCGAGGAACTCGAAGGACCTGGGAGTGGCTGGGACACAGAAATGTCCTAACGAGGGCCAGAGGCAGGGGCCTGGAGGGCCAGTCAAGTACTGGACTTCATCCAACAGGACGCGAGTCAAGGCAATGCGGAATCAGACGCGGAGACCCTGAGATCAGCCTGGGGCTGCTGACTAGGACAGACTAAGGGACACAAAGCGGGAGGAGGAAAATGGAACGGGCATTCCCTCCCCTGAAACTTTTCTCCGCCTTCATCCACGCTCTACATTCAGAATAAAGTGCCGCTCTCACGTCGCAGCCCTGCCGGTGTCTAAGTCTGCCACGGCGCTGCCCTGTGCGGACCCTCCTCTGGGTCACTGCCATCAATGCCCCGGCCACCTGCCCGACTCCGGCACCACCGTGTCCCCACACCGCAGTGCACCAGCTCCCCGGCACTGGCACGGAGGTGAGACGGAGCTGGCCTGGTGAGTGAAAAGCTATCGCTTCCCTCAACGAGAGGCTGAGTTGCTCTTAGCTGAATGTGAAAACTGGCTTTTCTATCAGAGGCTCATACTGAATTCATGATCACCTGACACTGGCACCTCTCACAAGAACTGCTGCTAAGCTCCTTTTCTCTTTTTCCCCGTTATTTCCCTTTAAAAATCTTCAAACACAGAGACATGCTGGGAAAAGTGCACAGTGAACCACACCCTCCTACTCTACGTTTTATAGCAGTGTAATTTGTACTCTAAAAAAACACTATACCTGAATCTATTAAATTCTTCCTCTGGTCAGAGCCGGCTCGAGGTTCTGGCCTTCGGGATGTTTTAAAATTCTGGCTTTAACTTGAAACCCATTAGCCCTCGTCCTAACAAGTTGCTGTCTTCCAACTGAGCAATCTGACCATTCCGTATTCACATCTGTAATAAAAAGTAGATCGATTTTAAAAAAAAGTGTATTTTTTCTGTGAGAGGGAGAGACACACCAACAGGGTCTCATGCTGCAACACACCCCCAGCCTCAGCCGGCCCAGGGCAGGCACAGAGGCACAGTGAGGCCTCGGGACAGGAGCTGCGACCTCCCCATGCGAGTCCAGCATGGCCACCATCTGGCCCCCAAAGGCTGGACTCTAAAGATTCTCGCAGGAATGTTCCAGCTTCAAAAACCTTAGATTTAATATAATTCACGTAACTGATGACATTACACAGGACAAAGCAGCAATAAGGCTCTATGCCACACCCCAAGAAGACACTCTACGCTCCAATTATGACTCCTGTCCCGGGTCTCGGATACCAAGTCAAAGCCAGGAGACCTGGGCTCGAGCTCCAGCTTTGTCATACAAGTTGTGACCACGGGCAGATCACTTAAACCTTGACATCTTTGCAAATCTGTTTCCTCTCCTACAAGGAGAATGGATAAAACCTAATTTATAAAGTTCCTATACAAAATAATGTGTGTAAACCAATCAGAACGAAAAGTCCTAACATCTTAGTTCCAGAAGATATTTCACCAGGGCTCAAAGGTCAAAAAAAAAAAAAAAAAAAAAAGATACAACAATCCAAGCTCTGGGACAGCTGTTTGTTTCAGTGACTCAGAAACCCCACCCTTTCCAACCACCCGCCCGTGGAAAAAGACACCAGTCGAGTTCCAGAAGTCATAGGAATGGACGCTGAGTTCATCTTCACGTTCCGTCCAGAAGGATCCCCCTTGAATCAAGAATATGGATTGGCCATCCCTCCCTGAAAGGCACTTCCAGCCCTGGCACGGTGTGGGACAGGAACCTTTCGAGGAAGGTCTCTAACCCATCCCTTCTGCAGTCACACCGAGATCTTCATCGCTGTGACTGGTTTTTCCTTTACACTCCTGTTCAACTCCATGACAATCTTTCTCTCCCCTCTGTTGTACAAAATGTGTTACTTAAAACAATTTAAATGTAATTGCTATTTAATTGATATTTTAAAATCCTCTGTGTTAAATTAAAAAAAAAAAAAAAAAAAAAAAGAGTACCCAGGAGACTGTCCCAAACATGCATGGTCAAATATGTATCCCTGGGCCAGTTACTGAACCTCTCTGAAATCTCAGTTTCCTCCTACGTAAAATGGGACTGGTAATACTGCATACCTTACAAGGAAGTTGAAAGAATTAAAATGAAATAATGAGCTTAAAGTACTTAATAGGGTGGCAGTCCCACAGTAAGGACCAGATAAACGTGAGCTACCATAATTTACAGAACACACACCATGCCCCATGTATGACTAATGCCTTATTAAAATAAAAGCAGCAACTCAAAAGACACTTTGTAAAAGAAACCCTTTATAAGGAATGACTAAAGACTGTTTTTACTTACTACTTACATTAATTACACACCATGGCACACAGATGTCAACAAACACCACCAGCTTCTGGTTCTTTCTCAGTGAAAATTATATGTCAGGAAATACTGGCAATACATGGTAGGGAGCCCACTGGGATAATCGTGAGGCCTGCTTTGTGGCTCCAGGTCTGGCACCATCTGCGGGACCTTGGACAAGTCACCCTAACTCTGTGAGTCTTACATATAAAGTTATGAGTAGAATAGATTAGAATCTCTGTTAAGAAGCTTGGAAAGTTTTCATGATTTGGAGCTTCAGAACCAGGAACTGAAACTTTTTTAAAGCAGGAAATTGCTGGGGGACCAGCAGTTAGTGTAATGGCTATGTCGCTGAACTCCCATGTAGTCGACCACGGTTTGAGTCCTGGAAGCAGTAGCTTAACCTCATGCCGGGCACGTGTGTGTGCGTGCGTGCCCAAGATCCCAAGAGGAGAATGGAGGAGAAGGGATTGCGGTGTGACCATCCCCCTGGGGGGTGATTTCTCACTTTCTGTGTCTCTGTCTCTGTCTTTCTGGCGAGCACACACGCTCTATAGCAAAAACCTCTCAAAAAAAAAAAAGGCAGAAAATTGCTTATTAGTTATGATTTGTTAATGTCTGTCACTATCCCACTAAAATTACCTAACAAGGGTTTGATCCAAGAAATCTAAACACATTTATTTCTGTAATCTCACAAATTCCATAGAAAAAAATAGAGATATTACAACTGTAAATTAAGAACAGACTTAAACATTGAGAAATCACGGAGTCAAGGTAAAGTTGTTAACTCAGAAAAGAGTTACAATTACTCTCACATGACAGTCCATAAATACAAATGTTGCTAAATGAATAAAAAGGAACAACCAATCTGATAAAATCATGTGCCCCACCAAGAATCAAACAAAAATGCAAAAAAACTCAGTAAGAAATGTTTTAGGACCGGCTCTGTGGCCTGGAGGTATGGACGACCCTGCAGTTCAAGTCCCACACAGAAGCCTGAGAAACTTGCAGGACGCATGCGCACGTGCACCGAGCTCCTGAAAGGAAGGAGCAATGGGAAGAAACTGCAGGTGACCATGCTTTCTGAGGGGAGGGGTGCTTTCTCCTCCTCCTCCTTTCTGTCTCTGACAAGTGCATACACTCTCTGGCAAAATTTAAATTCAAAAAATATAAAAAGCTTTAATTTAAAAAATCATAATGTGGGCCAGGTGGTGACACAGTGGTAACACGAATGGCCACATTAGAATGATCCGAGGTTCAGGGCCGGCCAGTGCTATGGCAGTTCATGTCACTGGATCCCACAAAGCCGACGCAGCGTTTGAGTGTCAAACCTGGTGGCCTGAAATTCACACCAGGCACATGTGCACGCATGCCCAATACGTCAAGAGGAGAATGGAGAAGAAACTGCAACGTGGGCATCCCCCCCTGGATGGGGTGTGTTCTCACGCTCTCTCTCCCCGGCAAATACACATGCCTGACAACAGACTTTAAAAAAAGATCCTAGGTTCAAGTCTCAGGATCTCCCTGAGCATGCTGGGAGCAAACAGATGTGCAGGTGATCCAGGCTTGCTGAGTCTGGGGTAGATCACAGTACAATGAGTCTGTTGGGGGTACCTGTCTATCTCTATCATGGGAGAAATAAATAAACTTTAGGGACCAGCAGATGGGGTAGTGGTGACATCGCTGGAATCCCATGTAGTCCACTACGGTTTGAATCCTGGACCCAGTGGCTTACAACTCACACTGGACTATGTGTGTGAGTACCCAAAATCCTGAGAGGAGAATGGAGGAAAGGGATTGTGCTGTGCTCATCCCCGGGGGGATGATTTCTTGCTTTCTGTCTCTCTGTCTCACTATGTCTCTCTGGTGAGTGCATGATCCCTATACCAAAAATTTCTCTAGAGAAAAACAAAAAAGAAAGAAACCTTAATAAATAATAAATCATAATGTAACAGACTCATCCTACACTGAATTTTTTTTTCATAATTCTTTAGGAATTATTGTATTTAACTTTATTTATTAAAATATGACCAGAGAGGAAGGGAGAGAGAATGAGAGAGAGGGAAAGTGAGAAAGCAAGCTGCCAGGTCCGGGCATGAACCGAGGTCGGCCATATGGAGTCAAGCGCCCTCAACCACCACGCCACCTGCTGGCCCCTAAACTGAATTTTTCAACACATGTTGTTGACCTCTCTTACCAGCAATTTTAATACACATTCAGAAAAATGCATTTGTATATGTTTTAATAATAAACTTTAAAAGAAGCCAGGGACTATGTAGAGAAAAAGTCTGACCCCTGTCATGTCAAAAAAGCGCACGTGTGCAAAAGTATGTCTGTCTTCAAGGTACAGGAAACAGGAAGAACAGAGGTGGGGATAAGGTACCTTCAGGTGTGAGATCTTCCACTTAGTCTGAGTCCACAGAAGTCCAACACTGATCCAAAAACTCCAATATAGACTAAGAAGGCACTTTAAATGCTTGTTTATATCAGAACACAGTATTTTCTCATTTTTAAAGACAGGCCTTGTTCTGTACTTTAAACTGGGGCATAATTATCCATATTTAATAAGATAATTTCCCGTTTCCAGAAATGAGTGATGCAAATTAGCACTCAGTGAGCAAAGACAGCACTTTGATGACCTCTCTACTTCCTCTTCCAGCCCTGCAAAGGAAGAAGCTGCACCCCACTCTCCTCTCCCTACCCTGGGGGGTACGTTCCCCTTTAAACATCCACAGGGACACAGAAGAAGGAAGAAGCAGCTCCTCTCTGATTTCACTCACAGCTCTGTCCTGTCTGCCTGGCTAAAGGCGGAAGGGAGTTTTGGAGGGGAATTTGCAGAAGAAAGGCTGTGTTCATCAGCCATGCACATTAGTCAGTGATAAGATGCTGATGAGCAGGGCCAAGTAGCTCCAGGGGAGGGACAGAGTCCAAGTTAGGCTGCAATCCAGTGGAATAAGAAGCTGAGTAGGAGAGGCAGGATAAGGATCTTTTCAAAAATTTGGCTTTGGCTATGTCACTGGACTCCCATGTAGTCGACCGCGGTTCAAGCCCCGGACCCAGTGGCTTGAACTCACACCGAGTGAATATGCGTGTGTGCCCAAGATCCCAAGAGGAGAAGTTACGGCGTGGCCATTCCCTCGGGGGAGTGATTTCTTGCTTTCTGTTTCTCTGTCTTTCTGGCGAGCTCACCTGCCCTATAGCAAAAACCCTCTCCATTAAAAAAAAAGAAAAGAAAAAAAAAAGTGACCCCATAAAACAATAAATAAATTAAAAATTAAAAAAAAAAATTGGCTTTGTTGGGGCCAGCGGATGGCATGGTGCTTAAGGTGCTGATTCCCACATGGCCAACAACGATTCCACCCAGGCCCAGCAGTCTGGAAACCAAGCCAGGCACTTAGACAAGTGTGCCCACCCGAAAGTCCAAGAGGAGAAGAAGGAGAAGGGGTTGTGGCATGGCCATCCCCTAGAAAATGATTTCTCACTTTCTCTCTCTTGGTCTCTCCTGTCAGTGCATGCGCCCTCTAGCAACAACCTTTAGGGGGAAAAAAAATTGGCTTTATGGAGGGGAAAGAGCCAGAGAGGACTGAGGAGCCTGAGCACTCTGTTGCTGCTGCCATTACTTAAATGTGAGCGCGAGCTGCCTGTAGGGTGCCAGTGCTGCCAGTGCAGACACTCGCATGGATACTAGCACGTCTGACTCAGCCATCACTGACATGGTCGGAAAGGAACTGGCCAGAGAAGGAAGCAAGTGACCTGCCCAAAGTCTGAGCTCTTTCCACAAAACCACAGCTACTAGTGACGGAATGCTAGGAAAAAAAGAGTTAATTATCCGTAACATCAATTCCAAAGGCCACGAAATAGTACAACTCTATCTCCCCTTGTTCAGACCATGGAAAAGCCTGCTCATTCTAATTTATTACTTTCCTCTAGGACTCTAAGATCTAAAACAAGGAAATGCTGGGGCCGCAGGTGGGGTGGTGGTTCAAGGCGCCGATTCCCACATGGCCGACCTTGGTTCAAGTCCTCGACCTGGTGGCTTACTTTCTCGCTTCCCCTTTCTCTGTCTCTCTCCGGTCAAATTAAAAAATAAGAGTAACAAATAAATAAATAAATAACTCTTGGGGGAAAAAAAGGAAATGTTTAGAAACTATTAGAAGCTCCTTGAGTTTTTCAAATTTAGAACCATATAAGTCTTTTCCTTCTGACTGTTTTTCAAAGAATAATGGAATAAAAATCCTAATCCTATACCAAGAGCTCTTTGGATCCATTTCTGGAGGTCTTTTATATGCAAGCTGCTGAAAAGACCGTTAAACTACTGACAATACTTCACATTCCAGACAAGTGACAAAGCTGGAAAAGGACGGTCTGAAAGAATTTCTGGCTACAGTACACAAACAATTTTTCCAGATTTAGTCCAAAACAAATTGGGTCCCAAAGTTCAAATTACAAAAATGCAAAAACTTTTGTCTCCTCTGTCCAGTCCCTCTTCAGTCAAGGTTTCTGAATATTTACCGAAACAAAACAAAACAAAACAAACAAAAAAAAACATGTATTTCAGGACCCTCCTGAATCACAGTTTTTTGTTCAGATGGGCAGTTCATAAACTTGCACAACACTGTATTCAGAAAGTTAACTGTCGGCCACTGCTTCAATGAATAACATCAGAATAACATTTGATAACAAATACACACTTATAACAAACTGATTTGAAATACAAAAATGAAACATTTCAGATTTCACTGAAGATTCAAATGGAACAATGTAAAAAATATTTTTTTAAATATTAAAATTTTAGAGTTGAGCATTTATTTTGACAGTGGCACAAAGGAAGTCTTTCTAAACTAAGCAAGTTAAAATAGATTACAATTTAAATTGAGTTTCATAAAAGGAAGGTCTTTTTCTTTTTTTAAAAAGAAAAGCTTTTTTAAACCAGGACACATGTACTCCCTGGAGAGAGAGAGAGAGAGTGAGAGAAGGAAAGGAGCAAGCACTCCTCCCACGAGAAATGACCACTCTGTAATCTCTTCTCCATTTTCCCCTTTTGGAAGCACGCCAAGTAAGGTTTTCTTCTTTGTTTTTCATTTAAAAACGTTTTTGCCGTAGGGCACGTGTGCTCATCAGAGAGACAGGGAAAATGAGAGGATAAGTGAAGGCCCCGCTTCTATCCCTTCTCCATTCTCCTCCTGGCATCTCGGGCATGCACGCACAGGCGTCTGGTGTGAGTTTCAAGCCAGCAGGTCCAGGACTCAAACTGTGGTCCTCCATGTGGGAGTCCAGCAACGTAACCACTATGCCATCTGCTGGCCCCACCAAGCATGTTTTTCAAGCTGCCAGGTCCAGGTCCAACCACACAGTTGGCCCATGTAAGATCTAGCGGCCTTCACCACCATGTCACAGGCTGGCCCAGTAAGGTCTTTTCTCAATAAGCTTTCAGTGGGTAGGTTAAAAGAAAATTAGTAAGACCAACTCATGGCCAGGTGGTTAAGCCAGCTGGATCCCACATGTATGACTGCATGGTTTGAGTCCCAGACCTGGGTCTTGGAAAATATGCTGGATAGAACATGTGGAATGTGAGCATGCATGCCCAGAATTCCAAAAGGAAGGAGAGACAGAGGAGAGACGATTCCAGCGTGACCATCCACCGTGGAGATGCTTTCTCACCCCCTAATCCTCTCTCTCTCTCTCTCTCTCTCTCTCTCTGTCTCCCTCCAGCAAGTGTACATGCCCTCTGGCAAATTGAAAGGAAGGACAGGAGAAGGGAAGGGAAGGAGAGGGAGGGAAGGGGAGGGGAGAAACACTGGGCACGTGTATACAGGTGTGTGCATGCCCAGAATCCCAGAAAAAAGGGAGGAATGGAGAAGAGATTACAGCGTAAGCATGCTCCATGGGGGAGTGCTTTCTCTCTCTCTCTCTCTTTCTCTCTCTCCCTCTCCGGTAAGTGCATATGCCCACTGGCAAAATTTTTTTTTAATTTACTTTAAAAAATGCTAGAGTTCTTTTTTCCTTGTGCCAAGTGAGTTTAAAGCAATGGTACTCAAGAGGGGGGACTAGCGACTGCACCCTGCAGGAAGCTGGGCACTGTACGCATGCATTTTGGGTGCTCACAACTTGGGAGGCATTACTGACAGACGGCGTGAAAGGACAGGGATGCCGGCCAGCCACCTCCGACACACAGGGCAGTGCCCCACAACGAAGAACTACACCGTCTAAAATTCGTTGAGTTGAGAGAGCCACATCTCTGGCAGCTGGCGGAGCTGGAAGAGAAGGGCCCTGTCTACGTGCAGGGCCTGTCATACCCTATATTTTCAGGCACGTCCTAGGAATGGACAGGTGACTCCAGGACGGGCTCTCTCCAACCTCCTGGGGTGGAATCTGAGGAGGACCCACTGAGCTCACCGCTTACCTGTGTCCTGGGTGGCCTGGCAGACGGACAACCCCAAATGGATGGTCAAACCCTATTGTTCTCCTGTCCCTCTGAGACCACTGGCAACGGAGAAAGCTAGGCCAGAAGGACCCGCTAGACACTGAGCCCTGTCCTGAGGACTCCATATACACCACTCAGGCTCCTGCCACAGGAGGTGGGGGGTTACCATCAGAGGTGCACAGAGGTGACCGGAAGCTTCCACAGCGAGCCAGGGCCGCAGCAGGAGCACGAACAGGCCATCTCCGAAGGCCGCTCCAACAGTGCCGCGCTCGCTGTCTCTGCTGGCTCCATGTCTCTCTCTGCACCCCAAAGGCAGCCCGTACTGAGACCGGGGAGCCCGGAGAGCTGCATGGATCTTCCGAGACGCTTCAAATGGGGAAGACGCCCATGGGGACTAAAAGAAATTCCACACCTTGCGGCATGTCCTCGTTCCCACTGCCCCGACAACCCTACCCTGGCTTCTTCTGTGTCACAGAGGAAATCCACACCACAACCGCGACTGCCTCCTGTCCCACAGCCTCTCCACCCGAGAAGTACAAATCCCACATGCCATCCTGCTGGAGAGAGCCCGACTGCCTGAAGCCAAACCTCACACAGTGCGCTGTCCTTCAGACCTGGACCCCGAGCCACCTCCTCCGTCTCTCCCACTTCACACACAAACGGGCACGTGTGCGCGCAGCCTGCACTGTCAACCGCCAACCCTTCCGCTGCTGCTGCTGCCGCCGCTCCCCCGAGCAGTCCTACCTGAGAAGTCACTCTCACGGTTACTTGGGAAGCCGGCTCTGACACCCCCTGACGCCTTCCCGGACCTGCCCTGCTCTGCCTCTGCACTCGCCTCGCTGCATTTTATGCACGTGAGAGTACTGGGCGGCATTCGGACCTAGGACAGACTGGCTGCTTCTGGGAAACTCAGACTGAGCCAGCATCCCATTTTACCTGGCACATCACAGACCCTCAAACAGGGAAGGAAAGACAGGCACTGCAAGAGAAGGGAGCAGCCAGAAAGCAAGGAAGCCGACACCGAAGTGAACCACCGGCCAGAAAGGTGGGCAGAGGTCTTAGCTGAAAGCAGGAACATCAAGCCCGAACCCCCTGCCTGACGGCCACCGCGCCACAATGCCGCCTGACCTACGGTCCCAAAGCCACCCCCCCCCCACGACTCTTCTCTGGACGCCTAAGCTCAGAGCAGCGGGTCTGTTTCACGTAAAGCCAGCCGCCTTGTCTGGTCACTCTGCCTGGTTCACTCACCTAGGCCCCTAAGACAGGTGTACTCCCCACCCCAGTGTCCTCCATCCTTCAAAGCCAACCCCAAGGATAAGCCACACTTCCGCTTGTCCCATCCTGCCCTACCTCACCCGCATGGCAGCAGAGATGGAAGGATTTGTCTCCCTGGTCCCCCCTCCTCAGGAGGCCTCGAACACTGGATTATAACTCTTCCAGCACTTATCAACCATCCCTCAGCTAGGGCTTCCCAGAGACCTCACTTCAGAAGCAAAGGCCCCATATAGAAGGCAGGGCAAACACCTTAACGATATCGTTCCCTAACTACTGGGTTCACTGGGAAAGTCGCGACACATTTTTGTGTGGAAAAACACGTTACAACTTTCCCCAAATCCTAATATATGGAAAATATAACCAAACACTTGAAAAACAGACAAAATTGAAGCTATGATGTCATGGCCAGCTGGCGGTGTGGTGGTTAAGGCAGCCGGAACCCACACTGCCAACGGTGTGGGCCACGTCCTGGAGCTGGCAGCTTGAAAAACACACCAAGCCTGGGGCCAGCTGCTGGCATGGTGGTTAAGGGCGCTGGACACCCACAAGGTTGATCACGGTTCGAGTCCTGGACCTGGCAGCTTGCTTTCTCACCACCCCACCCCCCTTCTCTCTTGCTTTGTCCTTCTCTGGTCAAATTAAAAATAAGTAAAGTTTAAAAAAAAGAAAAGAAAAGGAAAGAAAAGAAAAACACACCAAGCCCGTGTGCACCACATCATGCCCAAAATCCCAAAAGGAGGGTGGAATGGAGAAGGCACGACCATCTCCCGTGGGGATGCTTTCTCTCTCTCCCCCGGAAGCATACATGCCCTCTGGCAAAATAAAATAACACCGAAGCTATGATGGGAATAGCCCGAATCACTGCTGAAAAGTACATGCATGTCAGAAATCAATCCCAACTCGGACTAGACAGGTTAATCACTTATTACACAGTTCACAGCCTGGGTCTAGAACTTCTACTCCCCTAAGAGGATGTAAGAGGGAAAAAGAGGAAAACGGTAGAAAGCACTTCCTCCTGACTTCACTATGTCATCGTTCACGCTTCCATGTGAAAATGCTGACACGTCACGTTAACTCCATTACAATGATTTTGCAGTTGCAAATTTAGAATAAGTTTTCTGTCTTCACTGCATGAGCAATGTACTGTAAGTTAAAACAAGAAAATTCAGTAACATGTCAGACTTTCAACATAACATAATCAATCAGATATTAAGAAAACAGAACAGGGGGCCAGCAGGTGGCATGGTGGTTAAGGACGCTGCACTCCCATACACCCAACCACGTTTCGAGTCCTGGATCTGGTGGCTTGCTTTCTCACTTTCCCTCCCTCTCTCTCACTCTGTCCCCCTCTGGTCCAAATGAAATTAATTTTTTAAAAAATCATAGATTAAAAAAAAAAAACAGAACATGGCCAAGTCCTGTGACACAGGAGGCAGCATACTGAACTGCAGTGTTGGAGCCAGATGGCCGACCATGGGTTTGGATCCCAGGCTGACCTAAAAACACACTGAGCACGGCACACCCACGCCCAAGATCTTGCCAAGGCTGTGGGAAGGGCATGGCTGCACGACAAGGCCCTGTCAAGCATGCCTGCCCCTCTTCTTGGGCAGGTACGCTCTCCCATGAATAAAGTCAACTTTAAAATTAAAAGATACGTAAAATAACTGTCTCTTCCTAATGCTTCATTCTAATTTTTAGAAGTGAATTTTCAGGCCTAGCCTGGTGGCACAATCGGCAGCAAACTGAAGTGCAATGATGGAAGCCACGTGGCCGACGGCAGGGGTTGAGCCCTAGGGCACCTTGAATGCACAAGGTCATGCGTACATGCCCAGGAGCCTGATGAGAGAGAGGGCCCCAAAAAAGGGAGGACGGCACGACAATCCTGTCAAAGGTGCAGCTCTCTCTCTCTCTCGTGTACGCACACACAGCTCTCTATCATGAATAAAATAAATAAATGTTAGGGGGGTTCACAGCCTAGTGACCACAGTTGAATCCCACATGGCTGGTGGTGGTTCAAGTTCTGGCCCTGGTGGCTTGAAAAACACACCAGGCCCGTGTGTGCACATGCCCCAGTCAACAGGATGGAAAAACGGAGATGAGATTGCAGCATGAACATGCCACACTCAGGGGTGCTTTCTCCCTTCCCCCCCTGTCCTTCTGACTCTCTCATGCCTTCTGGCAAAAAAAGAAAAAAAATAAATACACAAAAAAAATTTTGGGAGAGGTTTTCGCTATAGGGCATGTGCGCTCGCCAGGAAGAAAGAAAGAAAGAGAGAAATCACCCCCCAGGGGCACGGCCACACCGCAATCCCTTCTCCATTCTCCTCTCGGGATCTTGGACACGCATGCACACGTGCCCAGAGTGAGTTTAAGCCACCGAGTATGGGCCTTGAACTGTGGTCGACTACATGAGAGTCCAGCAACATAGCTATTACACCAACTGCTGGTCCTCAAAAACTTAAATAAATAAACTTTTTTAAAAAAAGGACGAACAAGTGGTATAGAGCTTAAGGCAGCCGGATCCCACATGGCTGACTACAGTTTGAATCCCAGACTCGGCATTTTGAAAAACACACTGGGGCTCCTCCATGGCTCCTGAGAACTAGTGATTTCAGGGGAAAAAGAGAAATGAAGATTTTTCTGATAATTTAGCCTCCAGCACACAAACTCAAGAAGGATCAAAATGGAACAGCAAAAAGATTCCAGATTACCTCTTTCTACACACTCCTGAACGCTCAGGTTGAACTTCAAGTTTAGGAAGAAACACACCATCCATCCGATGACTAGAAATCACCACAGGGCCACAAGAAATATGGGAAAGCAAGAAAATACCTCTCCTCCAAGGGAAAAGAAAAACTCCTCTTCATACACAGATAGTTCAATGGAAATCATGGAAATGTCTGATAAAGAATTTAGAATACTGGGACCAGCAGGTGGCGTGCTGGTTAAGGCGCTGGACACTCCCATGTGGCCGGCCACGGTTCAAGTCCTGGACCTGGTGGCTTGCTTTCTCACTTTGCCCTCTCTCTCTCTGTCTCTCTCTGGTCAAATTAAAATGAAGGAATGAATGAATAAATAAATAAATAAATCTTTTTAAAAAAAGAATTTAGAACATTCATAATGACGAAGCTAACAGAGATGGAAGAGAAGAGAGATAAGAAGAGAAGAGAGACAAGAAGAGAAAGAAGAAAGGAGCTGACTAATTCCAGGAGGTGAGGAAATTCTTGCAAAACCTAAAAGAGGAATTGCACACTTTAAGAAAAGAATCAAGTGGACCTGTTAGAGATGAAGGATATAATACAGGAAGTCAAAATCTGCCTCGAAAATATTAAAAGCAAACTAGATCATACAGAAAATAGAATCTCAGATGTAGAAAATTGCTGACCTAGAAAAATCCACCACAAGGACCAAGAAAATTGCCCCAAAAATGAGAATATACGAGAAATACTGGATACCATTAAATGTCCAAGCATCCAGATAATTGGTATCCCAGAAGGCAAAGAGACTCATAAGGGCATTGATAATCTAGCCCATGGCATCCTGCAAGAAAACTTTCCAAACCTAGAGAGGCACTCAAAGATCCAGTCCCAAGAAATACAAAGGACCCTAAATAGAATCAATCCAAAAAAGATCCTCTCCAAGACACATTATAGCCAGACTGACCAAAACCACAGATAAAGACAAGATACTAAGATTGGCAAGAGAAAAATGGCAAGTTACCTACAAAGGATATCCCATCGGGCTAACAGCGGACCTCTCATCGGAAACAATGCGAGCAAGGAAAAGAATGGGAAAATATATTCAGAGTGTTAAGGGAAAAGCATTTTCAACCAAGAATACTGTACCCAGCAAGATTATCCTTCATATGGGAAGAAAAGAACATTCTCAGATAAACAAAACCTGAAAGAATTTACCAGCCCAGATCTCCAAGAAGTTCTCAAGGGAGTACTACCTCAGAAAAATTAAATACAGACACACAGAAATAAGAGTTCAAAAACTAAGAAAATGGCCAGTTTAATCATAGGAGACAAGTCTGGAGTTGAATATTATATCCCAGAATTTAATCGGAAAGATGGAATCACAACAGAAGATAAAGTACATGAGACTCAACTAGTGAAATAGCATTTTATGACTTTGACTAAAACACTGCTGATTTTCTTCTAGGCTTTGTTGTCCGATTTTAAGGATTTTTGTCCTGTCTTGAGCTGTGGATAGGTTCATGTACCTGCTATTTGAACAGAATCCTAACCTGCTTCCTGGCTTTAAGTTTTAAGCAAAGTTCTTTAGCATTTCTTTGATTTATTAAAGTTAAAACTGCTTTTCTTGGATCTTGGGCACGCGCACACATGCACCTAGCGTGAGTTTAAGCCACTGGGTCCAGGACTCAAACCGCAGTCGACTACATGGGAGTCCAGCAACATAGCCATTACACTAACTGCTGGTCCCAAAACTGCTTTTCTTGAAATTACCAGTTGAACTTGCTATTGAAAGTAGTTAGATTATTTAAGAAATTGTGTGATCGATAAAATGTGGGGAAAAAGAAGACAACTACAGACACCAGAGATAGTGTGAGAAGAGGGTGGGAAAAGGCAAGAGGGTCAGAAATAGGGGTAAAATACATATATACAAATGAAACTAGAAATAGAAAATTATTGACCATAACATGCATGGTTAAACCACCATGCAGCATATCCTGGATGGGAAATTACATTTTGTATCCTGTGACAATGCTGAGGGAATGAATGTAAATTAATTAATTTTAAAAAATGTTTCAGAAAAAAAAAAAAACTGAAACTTGAAATTAAAAAAAAATGCATTAAAAATACCTATTTGATGACTGCAGTAAGCTATATAGCACCAGCTTGGTGCTACCTTATAGTATATTCATTCTCATTCTACTCACTGAGGTTTATGCCTGAAGTCAGACTTGTGTTCATGGATATGTATATATCAGCTGTGCTTGCTACTGGAAATATTTAGATGAACTAAGATCTTTAATGAATCAATAAAATTGGGTAGGGGGGAGGCATAGAATGCAACCATGGATACCAGAGACAGTGTGGGAGGAGGGTTGGAGATGGCAGAGGTGAGAGACAGGGAATCAAGGACGGGGTAAAAAGCAAAATATACAGGAAACAAGAAACAGAAAAGTATTTGTTGACGATAACATGTATGTTGGTGTGCTTGACTGAGCCAATATACAGTGTATTCTGGGATGATGTACGGTATGCTGTAATGGCAATGAATGAATGTAAATAAATTTTTTTTTTTTTAAAAGAAAAACACACTGGGGGCAAGGGAGCAGCAGATGGCCTAGTGGTTACATCACTGCACTCTCACATTGCCAACTACATTTCAAGTTCCAGACCGGTGGCTTCAAACGCATGCCAGGCACATGTACATTTTTGCCCAAGACTGTGGGAGGTGAATAGAAGACAAGGGATTGCGGTGTGGCCATCCATCCTGAGGGGTGATTTCTCCCTTTCTGTCTTTCTTGCAAGCACACGCACCCTACAGAAAATCCCCCCCCCAAAAAAAAAATCACACTTGGGGAGCCAGCAGGGGATGTGGTGGTCAAGGCACTGGACTCCCACATGGCCAACCACGATTTAAGTCCCAAACCTGGCAGCTTGCTTTCTCACTTTACCTTTCTCTCTCTCTCTCTCTCTCTCTCTCTCTCATCAAATTAAAATAATAATAAATAAAATAAAAAATTCTTTTTTTAATAATTATTTTTATTATTTAACTTTATTTATTTATTTTAATTTGACTACAGAGGGACAAAGGGAGAGAGAGAGAAGGAAAGTGAGAAAGCAAGCCACCAGGTCCGGGACTTGAACCACTGTCGGCCATGCAGGAGTCCAGCGCCCTTAACCACCATACCACCTGTCAGCCCCAAAATAAAATCAATAATTCTTTAGGGATAAATACAACACACTAAGCATGCATGCCCAAAATCCAGAAAGGAAGCAGAAATGGAGGCAGGGATTGCAATATGACCAAGCCCCATGAGAGGTGCTTTCTCCTCTCCCCCTCTCTTCCCGTCTCCAGGGTGAGCACACTTGCCCTCTAACAATCAACCACATCACACTGCACCCAAGTGAAGAAAATTCTCCTTCCTCACCTTCTCACTTGCTTGTTTCCCCTCACCCAGAGGCAACCTCTTTTTACACTCATCCCTCCCCCATCTCAACTCTCCCAGCCTCCCTTATGACCTAACACAGCACAGACTTAAGACTTACCAAATATTTAAATTCGACTTCTGGCAATTTAAACAAAAAAGTGGGGGAACCAGGACCAGCAGTTACCGTAATGGCTATGTCGCTGGACTCCCACATAGTCGACCGTGGTTCGAGTCCCGGACCCGGTGGCTTAAACTCACGCTGGGCATGTGTGCGTGCATGCCCAAGATCCCAAGAGGAGAATGGAGGAGAAGGGATTGCAGTGTGGCCATCCCCCCGGGGGGTGATTTCTCGCTTTCTATCTCTCTGTCTCTCTCTGTCTGGCGAGCGCACGTGCCCTATAGCAAAAAAAAAAAAAAAGTGGGGGAACCAGCAGGTGGCATGGTGGATAAGGGCACTGGACTCTCACATGGCTGACCATGGATCGAGTCCCAGACCTGGCGGCTTGCTTTCTCACTTTCCCTCTCTCTCTCTCTCTCACTCTGTCCCTAAATAAATTAAGTTACATTAAAAAAATAATTCTTTAAAAAAAAATGGATGAGGGGACCAGCAGGTGGTGTGGTGGTTAAGGCACTGGACACTCCCACATCGCTAACCATGGTTCAAGTCCCGGACCTGGTGGCTTGCTTTCGCTCTCTCTCCCTTTCTCTCTCTCTCTCTCTGATCAAATTTAAAATAAGTGAATGAATAAATAAATAAAAATAAAGTAATTCTTAAAAAAAAAAAAAAAAAAAAAAAAGGAGGGACCAGCAGATGGCATAATGGTTACCTTGCTGGACTCTTACATAGCCGACGGTGGTTTGAGTCCCAGACCCGGCAGTTTGAAACACACAGCACACGTGTGCATGTCCAAAATTCCAAAAGGAGAATGGAGGAGTAGGGACTATGGTATGGCTATCCCCCCAAGGGGCGATTTCTCGCTTTCTGTCTATCTCTCTGGCGAACACACGCAACCCTATTGCAAAAATCTCTCTTAAAAAAAAAAAAAAAAAAAAGATGTAGGATAAAGACAAAGGAAACAGTCCATGATGACAAAACTCTCAACCTGTCTGAGAATAGTTGTCTCCTGGTCCTCACTAGTCTCTGAAACATTGCCCTCAAAGAAGTTTGGTGACTGAGAATTCTCTTCATTTTAAAATTCTGCCAGAGGGTACATGCATGCATTGACCAGAAAGAGATGGAGAGAAATAGAGAGAGGGGAAAGCAAGAAAGCACACCCCACTGGGAATGGTGGTGTCACAATCTCTCTTCTCCACCTCTTCCTCTTTCCAGGGCTTTGGGCACACAGGCACATATGGCCAGCATGTTTTTCAAGCCATGGGATCTCGGACTCAAGCCCCACTATCGGCCACGTGGGATCCAGCCACCTGAACCACATCACTGACTGGCCCAGTGACTGAGAATGCTGATCCTTTCTCAGAACCCACTCTCTGGTGTTAGTACGCAAGCTGCCACTACTGACGGCCCACTCTACCCTTGTGCGGTACATATTTGACCAGGCAAGCGTGGGATCCACGGAGCTTTCTCGACATAACACCGCACCATCACGGTAACTAGGGAAAATGCTCTGAGGATAACAAACCTCGTGTGAGAAAGCAAATACTGCACTAGCCTTGCAGTAGCGAATCCAATACTTAGTAAATCCTCTTCTTAGCTTCTCATAAGCCTAAGTTTATTTTTATTTCTAGCTTTTAAAAAACCCTACAGGAAGACTATTAGGGAAAAAAAATCGTAAATCCCAAATTCCTACTATTTTTTTAAGTTTATTGATTTCTTTCATGACAAAGACAGAGAGAGGCAACCATAGCGGGTCTTCACACTGCAATCCACCCCTAGTCTCAGCCAGCCCACAAAAACAGCATACTAGAGTACTCAGGGAGGTGCCAGCACACAAACCCAGTGCTTTTCCCACTGTGCCACCATCCACTGACCCCCAAAATCATTCTGTACTGTCACTTTATTTAAAATAACAGGAAAAGAATTAGAACATTTCAAATGTGAGGGAAAAAAGGAAACCAAACAAAAGTATTATTAAATATTATTAAGAGACTATCCCATGGAGACCAGCAGAAAGCGTAATGGTTACGTTGCTGGACTTCCACATGGCTGACCTTGGTTCAAGTCCTGGATTTGGCAGTTTGAAACTCACGCCAGGCATATGTGCATGTGTGCCCAAAATCACAAGAGGAGAATGGAGGAGACGGGATCTCCTCTGGGGAGTGATGTTCACCGTCTCTCTCTCTCTCTCTAGCAAGTGGATGCACCCTACAGTAAAAAAAAAAAATCTAAAATTTGAAAAAAAAAAAAAAAGAAGGCAAGAACCATCCCATGAAGTAAAATCATGCCTCTAAGTAGGTTATAGAAGAGGCATGAAATTAGGAAAGAGAAGAGAAGCACAGGCAAAACAGAGAATAAAGAGAGGCAGCGAAAGAAGAGGAGCAAAACGAAGACTGAGTAGGACTGGGGCCAGCAGACGGCATAGCAGTTACATCACTAGACTCCCACATGGCAGACCGTGGTTTGAGTCCTGGACTCAGAGCCTTGAAACTCATGTCATGCTCACATGTGCGTGCCCAAGCTCCTAGGAGGAAAATGAAGAAGGGACTGCAGCATGGCCATTCCCTGGGGGGTTTTAAGCAAAAACCTTAAAAAAAAGAAAACCGGGGACCAGCAAAGGTTATGTTGCTGGACTCCCACGTAGTCAATCGTGCTTCGAGTCCTGGACCCAACAACTTAAAACTCATACCAGGAGTGTGCGTGTGCATGCCTAAAATCCTGAGGAGAATGGAAAAGGGATTGTGGCGTGGCTAACCCCCCAGAGGGTGATTTCTAGCTTTCTGTCTCTCTCCAGCAAACACGGCACCCTATAGCAAAATCTCTCTTTAAAAAAAGAAAACCAAAGAAAGTTCATAACTGAAATGTCATTGTTTTGCAAAATAATTCTGAAATTATTATTACTACTATCTTAGAAACAGGATCTCAGTACGTTGCCCAAGCTGACTTGGAACTTGCAACCCTACTGCCTCAGCCTCCTGAGTAGCTGTGACTAACAGGCATGGGCCACCACATCTGGCTTGCAAAATAATATTTTATTTGTTACAGTGAACTTACTATTAATACATGATTCGCTTTCCATTACAATTAATGAGTTCCGTTTGGCCCTAGGCTGAAGGGTCTGGCTGTGCAAGTCTTTAATCTGGGCAGGTAACTGGAAGGTTGAGTAAATATGTGTAAGATGTACATTTCTGCCTTGGTTTCAAAGTCAAATATGAAAAAACAAAGTCAGAAGGGAAATGTTTATTTTAGCTGCATTACTTGCGGGGCCTCCAGGGAGAAGGGTCTGCACAAGTTCAATGAGGCTGCATATCAGTCTGAATCTGCCCCAGCAGAGAGGACATCATTTTTTCCTCCAGGCCTAACTGGTCTAGTTGACCTAGATTATTTTCCCTAGCCATTAGTATGAAGTACATTTGTTCAAAGTTCTTTTTTTTTTTTTTAATGAGGTCGTCAGGAAAGTCATGACCTATTTTCCTGTTTTTCCATGCAAAAATGTATCATGACTTTCGCAACGATCCGGCAGTGCTATAGAACACGTGTACTCACCGGAAAGAGACACAAAGAGACAGAGAGTGGAGAAAAGTGTGAAATCACCCCATAGGGGAATGGCCATGCTACAATCCATTCTCCATTCTCCTCTCAGGATTTTGGGCATGTATACACATGTGCTTAGCATAACTTACTTTTCTTTTATTTTTAAAGAAGTTTTTACTTATTTAACTTTGTTATTGTTGTTTTTAAATTTCACCAGAGTGAGAGAAAGGGAAGGTAAGAAAGCAAGCCACCAGGTCTGGGACTCCAACTATGGTCGGCCTGTGGGAGTCCAGCACCTTAACCACCACACCACCTGCCAGCCCCGAGCATGACTTTCAAGCTACCTGGTCCAGGACCTGAACCACTCAGTTCGTCATGTAGGATCCACTCGGCTTAACCTCCACGCCAACCACTGGTCCCTAAAGTTCATTTGTTCACTTCTTTCATATAAAAGACAGAGATACAGGTATCCTTGATAGGATCTCAACATGCCATAATTCACCAGTCTCCCAGGAAAGTATGACCACAGGTGTATGTAGGCGCACCTACCAAGTTTCAATTTGGCCCGGAATCCAAACGCAGGCCTCAAGTGGCTTCAGAATTGCATGGTAGTACCCTACTACCTGTGCCAAGGCAGCTGGGCCCAGCATGAATAATTTAAAGTAAGCTTTACTCCAGGGTACAATAGCAATAATAGGGCAATGCAATAAACTTCAGGGAAAAAATAAGACACCTGCATGGACTTGGAAGTTGTGCAATGTCCCACAAAAGTACTCTCGGCTGCATCCATCACAAACTTCTGGAGTTCTGAGCGGCCCCACTCAGGGATTAGGACCACTGAAGATCTTCTGCCCAGACTTCGCCCTCCTGTCCACCAGATCTAGCCAGGAGCCAGGGCAAGCCAATCACCAGCCATCTCTATCTGAGTTCTGAGCGGCCTCATTTAGGGATTAGGGCCACTGAAGACCTTCTGCCCAGACTTCACCTTCTTGACCGCCAGATCTAGCCAGGAACCACAGATGGCAAGTCACCTCCTCCTGCATGCCTCTGAATGCTCAGATTTAACTCCAACAACTAGGAAAAAAATGTATAATCCATGAGACCAGAAACCACCGCAGAGGCACAAGAAATATGAGAAACCAAGAAAATATCTCTCCCCTAAGAGAAAAGAATAACTCTTCATCTTCCACAGACGATACAAGGGAACTGTGGAAATGTCAAGCGAAGAATTAAAAATACTTACAGTGACAAAGCTAAAAGAGTTGCAAGAGAAGAGAGACAAAGAACTCCAGAAGACGCAGCAGAAAAGAGACAAGTTCTAAGAGGTGAGGAAGTCTGCACGATCTGAAAGAGGAAGAACAGGTGTATGCAGGTGCACCTACCACGTTCAGATTGACCCAGAATCCAAACACAGGCCTCCCATCATAAAAAATAATCAAACAGGAAATCAAAGTTCCATTGAAAATTTTAAAAGCAGATTAGATCACTCAGAAGATCGAATCTCAGATGTAGAAGATAGAACCTTTGACCTAGAAAAATTCACCAAAACATCTGAGAAAATAACCCCCCAAAATGAGAATAATATACGAGAAATACTAGATACCATTAAACACCAAACATCCGGATCACTGGTATCCCACAAGGTGGAGAAACTAATAGGAGCATTGATAATCTATTCCATGAAATCCTGGAAGAAAACTTTCCAAACCTAGAGAGGCACTCAAAGATCCAGTCTCAAGAAATACAAAGGACTCCATATAGAATCAACCCAAAAAGATCTTCTCCAAGGCACATCATAGCCAGATTGACCAAAACCACTGACGGAGACAATATGCTAATTTTGGCACAAGAGAAACATCAAGTTATTTTCAAAGATATTCCATCAGGCTAATATCAGACCGTTCTTTGGAAACAATGCAAGCAAGGAAAGAATGGAAAAATACATTCAATGTGTTAAGTGAAAAACAATTTCAACTAAGAATACTATACCCAGCAAGATTATCTTTCATGTGGGGAAAAAAGACAAAAACATTCTCAGATAAACAAAATTTTTAAATTTACCAACACCAGACCAGCTCTGCAAGAAGTGCTGAAGGGAGTGCTATACCAGAAAAACTAAAATACTAAAATCAGACACACAGAAATAAGAATACAAAAAAAAAAAAAAAAAAAAAAAAAAACCCACAAGAAATTGGTCAGCCTAATGGTAGGAACAAGTCCCGAGTTGAATGTTAACTTTCAGAATTTAAATGGGAAGATCAGACTACAGTAATGCTGCAAATTCAATACAAGACAGATTAATTATATGAGACTGAACTGGTGAAAAAGAATTTTTTGACTTTAGACTAAAACACTACTGATTTTCTTGGTAGGTGCACCTACCAAGGTGCACCAATCAGATGCTTTGATTTCCAGATTTAAGGATTTTTGTCTTCTCTTAAACTGTTGATAGGTTCATCTACCTACTACTTAAATGGAATCCTAACCTTTTCCCTGGCTTTAAGTCTTAAGCAAATTTCTCAACATTTTTTTGATTTTGAGCTATTAAAACTAAACTGTTTTCTTGAAATTAAAAAATGCTTGAAAAAATACCTATTTAATGACTGAAGTAAGATATACAGCCCCAACTAGGTGCTACTTTATAGTCTGTTCACTTTACTTACTGAGGTTTATGCCTAAGTCAGACATGTCTTTACAGATACGTATCTATCAGTCGTGCTTGCTATTCAAAGTCTAAATTAAGATCTTTAGAGAATCAATAAAATGTGGGGGAAAAAAGGCACGGAAAACAACTATAGATATCAGGGACAATGTGGGAAAAGGGTGAGAAATGGCAGAGGGGGATAGATATCAGGGACAGTGTGGGAAAAGGGTGAGAAATGGCAGAGGGGGAGAGAGAGGGAATCAAGGGGGAAGAAAACAAAATAGATAAACAAGAAATGGAAAAGTATTGGTTGACGATAGCATGTACGGCAATATCCTTGATTGAGCCAATATACAATATATTCTAGATGGAAAACCTTATTTTGTATATCATATGGAATTAATGTAAATAAATAAAATAAATTCAATTTGAAAAACCTTTCAACACATCTGGCTCACTCATCTTTCTGTGAGGGGTGTCTATTATCACCAGATTAACAGGATTAGGATACAACTCAGAAATGCTGGAACTACCAAGGACTTATGTATTTCTCTGTCTAGTTTATCAGTTCATCTCCTAGACAAAGTATGGATCTACATTTACCAGTTTTTTTTTTTAATTATTTTTCATTTTATGAAAGTGTTTCTACTTTCACCTGCAAGGTGATTAATACTATTAATAATACTTACCTCAGTAACTTGAATAACACTATACAGGGTAACCCAGTCTTTGGTACTCCATACACATGACTCGGAAAGCTGCCAACCACACTGGTGGAACCCTAGACTATATAATTACTTCCAGACTTCTCACCATCGCCACCACTCCCATCAGGACGTAAACTCTAAGAATAAAGGGGTTTTGTTTGTTTTGTTTAATGTTATTCCGATACCTAGAATGGTGCCTGACACACAAAGCCACTTAATAAGTATCTGCTAAACTGAGTGAATGATGTATTCATACTATGCATTACTATACAGTCACAAAACATGATGAATTAGAGGGACACTGGCTAAGTTAATGAAATTTCCGCAAGTATTAAGTGAAGAAAACAGGAAGAGAAGTGTCAAAATCAGGGCCCATTTTTTCCAAAGAATACCCTAAGCCCCATACATTGGTGAGGAAGTAGAGAACTTGGAATCCTCAGGCACCGCTGGTGGGAATATAAAATGGTACACCTTTAGAAAACGATTTGACATTTCCTCAAAAAGTTTTCCCCAGCAATTCCACTCGTAGGTACGTACCTAAGAGACTTACTCATGTACAAGTTTATGGACACATAAAAACTTGTACACAAATGTTTATGGCAGCATTATCCCTAACAGTCAGAAGTGGAAAACACCCTAATGTCTGTCAGCTGATGACCAGATAAACTATGGATCATTATTCAGTCACGCGATGGGTGGAATGTGTCCCCACAAAAGCATGTATTACACACATATGGCAACTTCATCCCCAGTGCAGTAGTGTTGGGAAGTGTCTCCTAATGGGAGGTGTGTAGGTCGTGAAGGCACCATGTGGCCTCATGAAGGATTAGTAGCAATTACAAAAGCACTTAAGGCTTTGAGTAGCCTCTCGCTCCTCTCAGAAGCTCTGTCACCATGTGAAGCCTCCCACACACCATGTCAGGATTCACTGGGAAATCCCTCACCAGATATGGCCCCTTGATCTTTGACTTTCCAGACTCCAGAAGCACAAGACAAAAAACAAAAACAAAGACTTTACTGTTTATAAATTACCTGGGTTGTGATGTTCAATTATGCAAGCACAAAATGGACTAAAACAAGCTATGAAAGGAACGAAGTACTTTTGGGGGCCGGGGAGTGGGGGTGGTGGTGGAGATTTCTGTTATAGGGTATGTGTGCTCATCAGAGAGACAGAAAGTGAAAAATTGCCCCCCGGGGGGTGGCTACACCACAATCCCTTCTCCATTCTCCTCTTGGGATTTTTGGCATGCACACACACATAATGGGCATGAGTTTCAAGCCACAAGGTACATGGTTGGTCAGCCATGTGGCAGTCCTGCACCCCAACCACCACACCACCTGCTGGCCCCAGGAATGAAGTACTTCATTCGTGCTCCAACAGAGATAAATCTTGGTAACATTACGCTAAATGAAAGAAGCCAAACAAAAGGCCATATATTGTATATGTTACCCCAAAAAGTTGGTGCGAAACTGAATAAAGCATTAGTTTATTTTGTACAAATAAATTCATACTTCTGGGTCTGGGAAGTTTGAAGTCTATGCATAGTTTTTTTTTCATAATTTGTATTTTCCATGAATTTTTGGAGGACCTCCATATAGGAACTGTCCAGAGTAGACAAATCCATAGAGACAGAGATTACTATTTGGGGCCGGTAAGTGACACAGCAGTTAAAGGCACTGAATTCCCACATGGCCGACCGTGGACAGAGTCGCAAACCTGGCGGCCCACTTTCTCGCTTTCCCTTTCTCTTTCTGTCCGGTCATGTTAAAAAATAACAACAACAATAATAACAAATTAAATTAATTAATGATTTTTAAAAGAAGAAGAAAATTACTATTCAATAATTACCAGGGCTAGGGGAGGAGAAAATGGTGAGTGACTGTTAATGAGTATAAAGTTTCGTGGTTATGGCACTGGACTCCCATGTGGCCAATCACGGTCCAGTCCCGGACCCAGTGGCTTCAAATTCATGCCAGGTGCATGTGCATGCGTGCCCCAAATCCCAAGCGTTCAAGAATGGAAGAGAAGGGACTGCAGTGTGGCCATCACCCCAAGGGGTGATTTCTCACTTTCCTTCCATCTCTCTCTGATAAGCACATATGCTGTATGTCCAAAACTTTCAAAAAAAATAAAAAGTGTTTATTGCAAATGAGTAGCTGGCAGGAAGAAAAAGATGGCAGCTGTATAAGAGAAAAAAGAAGCAAGCAACATAGAACGCACACTTCCCGCAGGCTGGGAACAAAGATGGTGCCAACTCGTTTCCAGACGGTAAGGCAGACATTTGAGACCGTTTCTTCTCTCAGGAAATAAAATTTGAATTGGACTTTAAGATACAATTAAATGGGCTCTGAAAGTTGGTGAGCACCCCTAGGAGAAATGCAACTTACATGAAAAGCTCTGTAAGGGCAAGTTCCAAGTGGTCTACCTTCTCCATAATGTGGACTGAGCTTAGTATGGTACCGGTGCCCACCAGGTCCAACTCTTTCTGTCAAGCCACAAATCCTGCTACACACTACAGCATCACTGTCCAGGGAGGGTGGCACAGAGGACACACACATCAATGTACAGTGTGTTGGACAAATCCACGCAAGGTGCTACTGGAGCTGAATTTTGAAGGTGATAGTAAGATGAAGTAAAAGAACACCCCAGTAGAGGAAGGCCACCAGAATGGAGAGGTTTCAAGGGACCCGAAGTTACTCGACACAGTTACGAAGCACCTGAACATCTGCAGGAAAAGACTAAGAGCAAAGGCCAGAGACCAGTGAGAAGGTGTCCTGGATAGCAGGTACGGTAAGAGTCCTTATTATGAAGGTGGGGGTGGGGGGGGCAATGAAGGGTTTTAAATAGAGACTGTGAACAGATGAACAGTTTGGAAAGACAGAAGCAGAATCAAATCCCTGGATTTAACTAAAAAGTAAAGAACTG
>NW_006160044.1:679822-691979 GCF_000334495.1 Tupaia belangeri chinensis
AAAAGAGGCTCACTCGGGGGCCAGCAGGTGGCGTAGTGGTTAAGGTGCTGGACTCCCACATGGTGGACCACAGTTCAAGTACTGAACCCAGTGGCTTGAAACTCACGCCAGCGCACGTGCAAGCATGCCCGAAATCCTGAGAGGAGAATGGAGGAGAAGGGATTGCAACGTGGCCATCCCCCCCAGGGAGTGATTTTTCACTTTCTCTCTGTCTCTGTCTCTCTCTCCCTTCCACCCCCTCCCCAGCAAGCACAACTGCCCCAAGGCAATAACCTCTTAAAAGAAAAGAAAAAAGAAAAGAAAAGAAAAGAAAAGAAAAGAAAAGAAAAGAAAAGAAAAGAAAAGAAAAGAAAAGAAAAGAAAAGTGCGGCAGTGAGTGTGCATGCATGCCCAAATCCCAGAGGAGAATGGAGAAGGGACTGCAGTGTGGGACTACTACCCTCCGGGGGTTAGTTCCTCACTTTCCCTCTGTGTTTCCGGTGAGCGCGTGCACCCTATAGCAAAATTCTCTAGTAGAAAAAAAGCAAGGAGGGGAGGGGGAGCCAGCAGATGGTGTGGTGGTTAAGGCACTGGGACTGCCACAAGGCTGACTGCAGTGGGAGGAGAATGCAGAAGGGATCGGAGTATCATTCCCAGGGGGATAATGGGATGATTTACTTTTATAAAGAGTATTTTTGCTATAGGGCACATGCACTCGCCAGAGAGACTGAAAGAGACACAGAGAAAGCGAGAAATCACCCGCTGGGCCGGATGGCCACGCCACAATCCCTTCTCCATTCTGTTTCGGGATTTTGGGCATGCACGTATACCCACGCAACCTGAGTTTTAAGCTGGGTCTGGAACTCAAACCGAGGTCGACTATGTGAGAGTCCAATGACGTAACCATACCGCCATCTGCTGGCTGGAGGAGGAGAGTACTTTCCCTCTCACTCCCCTCCCACCCCCACAAAGCACTAAGGCAAAAATCTCTTTTAAAAAAATCATGGAACCAGCAGTTGGCGTAATGGCTATGTCGCTGGACTGCCATGTAGTCGACTGCTGCTTGAGTCCCGGACCCAGTGGCTTCAACTCACGCCAGGCATGTGTGCGAGTCCCGGACCCAGTGGCTTCAACTCACGGCAGGCACGTGTGCATACGTGCCCAAGATCCCGAGAGGAGAATAGGAGAGAAGGGATTATGGCATGGCCATCCCCCCAGAGGTGATTTTTTGCTTTCTGTCTCTCTGTGTCTCTCCAGCAAGCGCACGCACCCTATAGCAAAAACCTCTCCCCCCAAAAAATCATACCGGGTGTGTATGCATGTGAGCCCACAGCCCGACAGCAGAGTGGAGAAGAGACTGAGGCATAGCCATTTCCACTGCGGGGTGATTTCTCACTTTCCCTCTTTGTCTCTGTCTGTCTGTCTCTCTCTGCTTGCCTTATGGGGCCAGCTTAGCAGCACAGCAGAAACACGCTGATCAAGCCACGCTGACTGTAGATTCCCTTCCCCAACCCGAGCACATCTATAAATCTGGGGCGCTGGGAAGGTGGGGCCGAGGGGGTAGACCCTGGAGTAAGACCCTGCCGAAGGTTCTTTCTTAGTTGTTCTCTCTCTGTCTCTCACTCTCATGAAAGAGACTTTTTTTTAAAAAATCACTGTCTTCTCTCAGGGACCGATTTCATTCGTGGGGTTGCCAAATTATCCTTTGGAAATGGACAACCCAGAGGTAGCTAAGAGTATTCGGTCAATTTTCAGAAAGTAAAAATTAGTATTTATGAGGAATTTGAGAGTATAACACTAATTTTAATTCAAGATACTTTTAAAATGTACCCTTTAATACTGCACAATTTTTTTGAGAGTATGTCAGTGTAACTCTAAGCATTATTTAGGATTAACAGCAGGCCACCACGAATTTTAAAGGCTTCGCAGGCACAGTAATCATCTATTATATTGACTTTGGAATGGAAAAGCCACTGTTGTTTCTCAGCATAACCAGAACACAGTCTTTAATCCTAATTTTTTGATGGTCACGTTGTTTCATAGCAAACTACTGCGGCCACAATGTTAAAAGATTTCTGAACTGATAGAGAATCTCATGGGGGTTCTTAACCACACAGCCAGTCTATTCAGTACAAACAATTCCAACCACAGGCGATTTCCCTGCCTAGGCTTATTTTGTTGGCACACCACACACACACAAAAATCTCCTGACATTTTATATCCAGTAAAAAAAAAAAAAAGGATTGTACTTAAAGATGACCAGAATGGGAACATCTTTAAAGCCGGGCAGGCAAATTTAACAGCTTTCTAGCGTTCACCAACCTATGGATTGTGCCCAATTGCCACCACAAAATAAACCCATATTGGCTCTTTTCAAAAAAATCTATATTTGAATCTTAACAGCCAACGTCCCAGGAACGTTTTTCTAAACTCGCCAACAGCACCGAAACAACAGATTCTAGGCTCTCTTTACTTCGAAAACCCACAAAGATAACCAACTTTGGATGTGTTGTTTACAATTACCAAATACCATCATTTTCTATCACCGTCATTTCATAAAAGAGTCCCAGACCCGGAGCCTTAAAAACCACACCAGGTACCTTTGCACATGTGCACGCTCAAAATCACGCGAGGAAGGAGACTGGAAGAGTGTGGATGGCAGTGGGACTCCTCCACATGAGGCGTACTTCTCCCAGCCACCCACCGAGAGCAATGCCTCCTCTGGCAAAATTAAAAGGTAAATAAGGGGGGACCAGCAGTTGGCGTAATGGCTATGTTGCTGGACTCCCATGTATTTGACTGAGGTTCAAGTCCCAGGCCTGGTGGCTTAAACTCACACCGGGTACATGTGCATGCATGTTCAAGATCCCAAGAAGAGAATGGAGAAGGGATTGGAGAAGGGATTGCGACGTGGCCATCCCCCCCGGGGGATGATTTCTCACTTTCTGTCTCTGACTCTGTCTTTCTGGCAAGCACACACACCCTATAGCAAAAACCTGTCCATAAAAAAAGGTAAAAAAGGGACCAGCAGATGGCATAATGGTTGCATCGCTGGACTTCCACGTGGTCAAATGAGGTTCAAGTCCCAGACCAGTGGCTTAAAACTCCCACCCAGTGGCTGTGTATGCGTGCCCAAGATCCCGAGAAGAGGATGGAGAAGGGAATGCAGCATAATCATCCCCTTGGGGGGGGTGATTTCTTGCTTCTGTCGTAAATAAAATAGAGATAAGGAGAGAATCTCTCCAGTCTCCTGATGCTCTGTCATCACTGTTCCTCTACTGTAATGGGCAGTTTGCATAATACTAACCACAAGTTAGCCATGTGATTTAAACAATGCATAGGGTTATACAGCAAGTCTTACATATTAGACAATAAAAACCCAAACCTGATAGTCATTTTGAACCTAAGCAATACAGTCACTTGAGTCATCTAAAGTATAGGACAGTGTTGTCAAGTCAGTTATAAAGAGAACGTCTGCTTCAGAGAAATCAGATCTCAACAGGACACATTTTAAATACTCTGAAAGTCCAAGTGTAAAATAGAAATGTTGATATGAAATTTACTTCAATCACACTAGCGTAACTATTCTCCACTCGCTATGACACTACTGGACACACAAATATATGGACTGTGACCAAAGCCCGGAGTGATAAAGCCTTTCTATGGCAAAAGATTTACATTACTTTCAATGTCAAAAAAATCCCTACGTACCTGGATGATACCTGGCAAGGATTATGAAGCATTCTCTGGCTACCTAAAGACGCTGAGTCTTAAAAGACTGCTTTAGGACCAGCACATGGTATGGTGGTTGCATCGCTGGACTCCCATATGGCCAACCACGGTTCGGGTCCTGGACCTGGTGGAAAATCACTCTGGGTACTTGTGCGTGCGTGCCCAAGATCCTGGGAGGAGAACGGAGGAGAGGGGATTGCAGAGTGGCCATCCCCCTTGGGGGGGTGATTTCTCACTTTCCCTCTCACTGTGTCTGTCTTGTTTGTCTTGTCTGTCTCTCTGTCTCTCCCCCTAGCCCCAGCGAACACATGTGCTTTAGGACAAAAACCTCCTTAAAAAAAAAAAAAGAAAAAGACTGCTTTGGGTACACTAAATCAAAGGAAAAAAAGGATACACTTCTGTGAAGAAAAGAATTATTGACTCAGCCACTTCTTCACGGAAAAAAACTGTACCTGTATCGTTACGCGTCTCCTTTCACTATACACCCTTCTCTATTAGTTTGGCTGTTATATAATACATTATTGTTATACTTTGCTTTTTTTTTTTTAAGAACTACTCATTTCACTTGATTATTATTTTTTTTTCTAAATTTGCTATAGGGCATGTGTGTTCAGCAGACAGAGACAGACAGAAAGCAAGCCACCAGGTCCAGAACTGAAACAGTGGTCAGCCCTGGATGAGCCCCACCACGCTACCCACGGGCACCACTTTGCTGTTCGTATTCGTTATTAAGGAAAAACAATAGTTTCTTTGATATCATCTACTGTGCAAAAAACTACAGTCCTCTCACACTACTCCAAACCACCAGAATGGAGTGTCTGTCGACAATCTGGTTTCATCTCAAACTATGTCCTCTGGGGTGACAGCAAATAAATGTTACTGGGTTCTGGAACTTTTTTTTTTTTTTGAGAGGTTTTTGCTATAGGGCGCGTGGGCTTGCCAGAAAGAGAGAAAGACAGAAAGCGAGAAATCACCCCCCAGAGGGAATGGCCTCACTGCAACTCCTTCTCCTCCATTCTCCTCTCAGGATCTTGCCGCCACAGGCGCCTGGGGTGAGTTTAAGCCACTGGGTCCCGGGCTCGAACCATAGTCGACTACATGGGAATCCAGAGACATAGCCATTAGGCTAACTGCTGGTCCCAGCTCTGGAACATTTGTAAAAGGATTTTTTGTTTTGTTTTTTACTATCTGTTATAAACTGAGAAAATATTACCAATGGCTTGTAATGCTCTTTCCAAAAACATTTTCCCCTATATTCAACTGGAAGCGAATTTTTCCTGGCCTTTCCTGCAGTTTTGGACAAATTATCACGGGCATCAACAAATCAAGATTCCCTGCATTTGAATGATCACAGGAATTCTTGCTGGCTTTGTAAATACTATCTGGAAACTGATCTATTTTCCAGTCATGTCCAGGGCAGCTGCCCAAGAATAAACTACGACGTTTTAAACTTAACCACTTCACTTGTACAATTACCACGCTGCTGGAAATGCAAATATTCCTTGGTAAACACTGGACTATTCATATCCTACTTGATGCAACTAAAGGTCTTAAGAATAAGAGCCATGCCTTCTGCTCCGGGCAGAACACCCCAGAGAAGCCGGGCCCGGGCACTGGCAGAAGCACGTCCGCAGCAGTCCCGGGCTCTGCAGCCCCTGCACCCCGAGCTGCTCGCGTCTTCGGGACTCCCGAGCTCCGGGGGAGAGGGCCAAGGCAAAGGGGCGGCGGCCCCGGGTTCCCCCGCGGCGCTGGAAAAGCAAAGCGCGAGGGTCTCTCCCGGCCTTTTGGCACCGGCGCAAGCTGCGGACCAGCATACAGAACCAGCTGGATCTCAACACCAACCAGGAGCAATCTACGAGACTACAGATCCGCGGCACAACCCGTGGGTGGGCCAGGGGGCCCCAAGAGCCCAGAGAAGGGGACGGCGCAGGCGCCGGACGGGCTGGGGGCCGGGAGGGGGGTGGCGCAGGCGCGAAGCCCGGCGGGGTCTGCGGGGCCGCCCGGGCCTGGCAGTACGGGCGCGCTGAGAGATAAACGAACCCGCCGACATACATTGAGAGGTCCGGGTCCTGGGTCTTACCACGCGGCGCCGCCTTGCTCGCTCGCTGGCTCCGGGCTGGGCCCCGCCTTCGGCCCGCCCCTTCCCCGCCCCGCACAGCCGCGACAATCTGCGCAGACGCCGCGTCGGCCCCGCCCACACTCTGCCATTGCGCAGGCGCTCTGTGTGCGGCCCACCCTTTCTCCCCCACCTCCCTCCTGACCCTAAGTTGCGCAGGCGCCCTTCCAGTTGGCGTTCTCACAAAAAGGTAGACAGTGCGCATGTGTCAGGTTTCTACTGGTTTCAAAAGAGTTTACCCGTATTCACAGTGCTGAGATCTGTGCTAGGCGGGAGCTAGCCTTTCCACATTGGCGCTCCCAGCCATTAGGGATTACAAATAAAAAAAACGAGTGAGCGGGACCAGCAGTTAGTGTAAAGGCTATTGTCGCTGGACTCCAATGTGTATTAGACCATGGTTCGAGTCCCAGACCCGGTGGCTTAAACTCACACCAGGCGCGTATGCGTATGTGCCCAAGATCCCTGGAGGAGAATGGAGGAAAAGGGATTGCGACGTTGCCATCCCCCGTGGGGGGTGATTTCTCACTTTCTGTCTCTCTGTCTCTGTCCTTCTGGCGAGCACACATACCCTATAGCAAAAAATAAATAAATAAATAAATAAGACATAAATTAATGAATTAATTAAAGTGGCCGGTTACAAAATCAGCATACAAAATTGGTAGCGGTTCTATATCAGTATATCAGTAACAAATTCGGTTGGGGGGCAAGAAATACCAGGAAAGCAATCTCATTTACAGTAGCTATAAAAGAGGGGCCAGCAGGTGACATAGAGGTTAAGTGGCTGGATCTGCATATCCAACTGCGTGGTTTGAGTCCCAAACCCTGTGGCTTGAAAATCTCACAAAGTGGGGCCAGTGAGTGTCATAGCAGTGAAGGCTCTGGCTTCCATGTGGTAAACGGCAGTTCAAGTCCTGGACCCTGCAGCTTGAAACTCATGCCCAGGTGCGTGTGCATTCGTGCCCAAAATCCCAAGAAGAGAAGGGATTATGGTGTGGTCATTCACCCTAGGGGGTGATTTCTCATTTTATGTCTCTCTGGCGAATGCATGTACCATATAGCAAAATCTCTCCAAAAAACAAAGAAAAAAAAATCACACTGAGCAAATGTGCAGAAGGAGAGTAGAGAAGGGATTGGATTGTGATGTGGCCATCTCCCTGCAGAATGATTCCTCTCTCTATCTCTCTCTCTCTCTCTCTCTGGTGAGTACGCATGCCTTCTAGTAAACTAAAACTTAAAAAAGATAAACAAAAGCAACTAGTAATAGGTTGATCTAAGGAGATAAAAGATTTCTATAATAAAAACTATAAAATACTGGAGCTGGCAGGTGACGTAGTTGTTAAGGGTGCTGGATTCTCACATGGCTGACCACGGTTCAAGTCCCGGACCTGGCGGCTTGCTTTCTCACTTTCTCTTCTCTCTCTTTCTGTTACTCTCTAGTCAAACTTTAAAAATGAATGGATAAATAAATGAAGTTAAATAAAATAATTCTTTTTAAAAAAACTATAAAATACTTATGAAAGAAATTGAAGACAAAAATAGGGGGGAAAAATGTTCAGCTGGTACTGGACAGCTCCATCCACATGGCCGACTGATAGTTCGAGTCCCAGCCACAACAACTTGAAAAATATGCTGGGCGTGTGTCCATGCATGCCCGAAAACCCACGAAGAGGATGGAGGAAAAGGAACTGCAGCAGGGCTATCCTCCCTGCAGGAATGACTTCTCACTTTCTCCAAAAGGATGCATGCTCCTTTAGCAATTTTTCTTTTAAAAAATGGAAAACATCTCATGTTTATGGATTGTAAAAAATAATATTGCTAAAATATAAATATTACCCAAAGCAGTCTACAGATTCCGTGCAGTTCATATCAAAATATCAATGACATTCTTCACAAACCAATCACAAAATGTATGTGGAACCAAAAAAAGCCCCAATTAGCCAAATCTTAGGCAAAATGAACAGAGCTGTCAACATGTTCCTGTACTTCAAGATACACTACAAAGAGGGACCAGCGATGGTGTAATGGTTACGTTGTTGGACTCCCACAGAGTGGACCATGGTTCGAGTCCTGGACCCGGTGGCCTAAAACTCAGTCTGCTGCGTATTCACGTATGCCCAAAATCCCAAGAGGAAAATGGAGGAGAAGAGATTGTAGCATGGTCAGCCTTTCTGAGAGCAATTACTCACTTTCAGTCTCTCTCTCTCTCAGGTAAGCACACAGGCCCTATAGCAAAAATCTCTCTTAAAGAAAAAATAAAATAAAATACACTACAAAGCTATACTAAACAAGACAGCATGGTACTGGCATTCCAAATCATAAGTGAGATTATGCAGTCATTACCTTTCCTTGCCTAGGTTATTTCACTTAGCTTGATTGAATTGTTCTATAATGTATACCTAGGTCAAAATACAATTACTCCTCATGTAAAAATTAATTAATTAAAAAAGGAAATCCTGGGTCCAGCAGGTGGCATGGTGGTTAAGGCACAGGACTCCCACATGGCCCACTGTGGTTCAAGTCTTGAATCCAGGTGCTTGAAAATCACACCAGGCACGTGTGTTTGTGTGTGTGTGTGTGTGTGTGTGCAGCTAAAATCCTGAGAATAGAATAGAGGAGAATGGATTGCAATGTGGTCATCCCCCTGGGGGTGATTTCTCACTTTCCCTCTCTCTATCTCTCTCTTCTTCTCTCTCAGTCTCTGGCCAGTGCACACATCCTATGGAAAAAAAAAAAAGGGAAGGAAATACTGTTATATGTCATAACAGTAAGTGAACCCTGAGGACATTATGCTAAGTGAAATAAATCAGTTGGAAATCAGTTGGAAAATACCGCCTGATTCTGCTTACATGAGTCATCTGAATAACTGGAATGCATAGAAGCAAAGTTTAATGGTAGCTGACAGCAACTGGGGAAGAGATTAATGAGGAGTTGTTATTCAATGTTTATTTCTAGTTATTTAGGATAATTATGTCCTAGAGATCTGTGGGATAATTTTGCTCTGTGTTAGCAATACTGCATTGCACACTGATGTGTACTTCTGTATCCATTTGCTAAAAATGTAGATTTGGGGACCAGCGGATGGCATGGTGGTTAAGGTGCTGGACTCCCACATGGCCAACCGCAGTTCAAGTCCTGGACCTGGGGACTTGCTTTCTCACTTTCTTTGCCTCTCTGTCTCTCTTTTTCTTGTCTTTCTCTGATGAATACACATGCCTTTTAGCAAGTTTTAAAAATAATAATAAATAGGGGCCAGCAGGTGACGTGGTGGTTAAGGATGCTGGACTCCCTCCCACATGGCTGACCCTGGTTCAAGTCCCAGACCTGGCGACTTGCTTTCTCTCTCTCTCTCTTGCTCTATCACTCTCTCTTTCTCTTGCTCTGTCCCTCTCTGGTCAAATTAAAATAAATAAATAAAGTTAAATAAAATAGTTCTTTTTTTAAAAAAAAAATAATAATAAATAAATGAAATGAAATAAAATTTTTAAATGTAGACTTCATACTATATATGTCTACCATCACAATAAAAACAGCCATTAGAGCAATGTTAGAAGGATTTTTTGGGTGATTTAATACTTTTTTTTTTTTTAGAGAAATTTTTGCTATAGGGCACGTGCACTCGCTGGAGACAGAGAGACAGAACACACGAAATCAGCCCCCCAGGGGGGATGGCCATGCCACAATCCCTTCCTTTCTATTCTCCTCTCGGGATCTTGGGCACCCACGCACACACGCCTCGTGTGAGTTTCAGGGTGCCGGGTCCAGTCCAGCCATGCGAGACTGGATACCGTTTGCTGATCCCGGGTGATTTAACACTATAAATTGGATTGTGGTGGCTATAAGACTGTACATTTACAAAGTATCAATGAGCTGTGTTTATTTATTTATTTTTATTAAGAATATCACCATTTATTGTTCTACAGGTAAATTTTCTGTATCTTCAGCATTTTCTGCTCAAAATTAAGAGAACAAAGCAATCTCAAAGTTTAGAACTGGATCACCTGGCCCGTTCTCTTCTTATCTCCCCCCAGTTTAAAATGTTTGCATCTTTTAATGGCCAGCATCCTCTTGGGTCTGCAGTTGGGTTCAACACACTCAAGCCTTCGGACAATCTTCTTTGTGGTTTTAGCCTTCTTCCGGAAAATTGGCTTTGTCTGCCCACCATAGCCACTCTGCTTCTGGACGTAGCGCCTCTTCCCTTGAGCATACAGGGAATCCTTGCCCTTCTTATACTGGGTCACTTTGTGAGGCTGATGCTTGCCACATTTCTTACAGAAAGGCCTTCGAGTTTTAGGTACATGGACCATCTTGGCAGTTGAACTGTCTTCACGTTGAGAACGAGAAGTTGGCGTGCACGACCCTCGCCTCGCGCCACTCACGCCTAACAGGAAAGGCATGAGCTGTGTTTTTAAAAAGCTGAACATTAGTGCCTGAAAATTATAGCTCAAGATGGGACGATGGTGTCGTGATTACGTCGCTGGACTCCCACATGGTCAACCGTTGTTCAAGTCCTGGACCTAGTGGCTTCAAAATCACGTTGGGCACGTGCATTTGCATTCGTTTTTTGTTTTTTCTTTTTTTGGAGAGGTTTTTGCTATAGGGCACGTGCGCTCACCAGGCAGACAGAGACAGAGAGACAGAAAGCAGGGAATCACCCCCCAGGGGGGATGGCCACGCCACAATCCCTTCTCCTCCATTCTCCTCTCAGGATCTTGGGCACGCACGCACATGCGCCCGGAGTGAGTTTAAGCCACCAGGTCCGGGACTCGAACCACAGTTGACCACGTGGGAGTCCAGCGACATAGCCATTATGCTAACTGCTGGGCCAGTGCATGTGCATTCGTGCCCACAATCCTGGGCAGAGAATGGAGGAGAAGGGATTACAGTGTGGCCATCCTCCCTGGGGGGTGATTTTTCACTTTCCCTCTCACTGTGTCGTCTCTCTCTCTCTCAGATAAGCGCACATTCCCTAAAGCAAAAACCTCTCACCAAAAAAAAAAAAAAAAAGTATAGCTCAAGAAAGCTGCTTCAAAAAATATTTAGCAGACCCTCACCCAGAATTCCTACATGAAGAACAAATAAAAACATATGTTTATAAAAAGGACAAGTAGGGACCAGCAGGTGACATAGTAGTTAAGGTACTAGACACCCATGTGGTTAACCACAGCTTGAGTCTCGGGCCTGTAGCATGAAAATAAAGCCAGATGTGTGTGCATGCGTGCTTAAAATTCCGAGAGGAGAATGGACGAGAAGGGATTGTGGCATGGCCATTCCTCCTGGGACGTGATTTCTCACTTCCTCTTTCTCTGTTTCTCTCTCTCTGTTTCTCTCTGATGAGTACACACCCTATAGCAAAAACCTAAAAATAGATAAATACCTTAAAAGGACTTACCTCTAGCCACGGTATATTTATCCTTAATAGCCCATACTTGAAATCCAAGTATCCATAAATACATTGTTATATACACATATAGTGTCAGGTTACTCAAACACAAATAAAATGAACAGCATATCCACAGAAAAACATGGATGTATATGAGAAGGACTGCTCTGGATAAAAGAGGCAGACATCAATTTGAGCCCTGGAACTGGAGGCTTGAAAATCATGCTGGGTGCGTGAAGCCCAAAATCCCAGAAGAATGGAGGAGAAGGGATTGTGGCCTGCCCATGGTGGTGGTGGTAGGGGGGATTTCTCTACAGTGAGTGCACACAGCCTATGGCAAAATCTTTTGTCTCTTTTTTGAGAGGTTTTTGCTATAGGGTGCGTGCGCTCGCCAGAAAGAGACAGAGACAGAAAGTGAGACCTCACCCGCCAGGGGGGATGACCACGCCACGATCCCTTCTCTTCCATTCTCCTCTCGGGATCTTGGGCACGCACGCACACACACCAGGCGTGAGTTTAAGCGACCGGGCCCAGGACTCGAACTGCGGTCAACGACATGGGAATCCAGCGACATAGCCATTACTCCATCTGCTGGTCCCAAAATCCTTTTAAAAAAGAGGCAGACATCAAAGTGTAATAGTGTAATTGTGATTTGTTTAATTATGTGACATTTACGAACTGGTGAAATTGATTTATGTTAATAGAAATCAAGGGAACCTGGGTGGGGGGGTGATTTCTTGCTTTCTGTCTCTCTGTCTCTCTCTTTCTAGTGAGTGCATGTGCCCTATAGCAAAACCTCTCAGAAAAAAAAAAAAAAAAAAAGAGCAAGTAGAAATCGAAAGAGGATGCACATGTCCATGGTAGGTGAGTTGATTAAAGTTTCCTGGGGCCTGCAGGCAGCATGGTGGGTAAGGTGCTGGACTCCCACACAGCAGACCGTGATTCAAGTC
>NW_006160044.1:692015-702300 GCF_000334495.1 Tupaia belangeri chinensis
AAAAAAATAAAAATAGTAAAAAAAATTAAATAAAAAATTCTTTTTTTTTTTTTTTTTAAGTGACACAGCATTTTCTATTCTAATGGAAAGGATAAAGTGGTAGGTACCGCTGAGGAGAATAAAGTTTTAAAACTTTGCCAGGTCACACGCTCACGATGGGCATATTTCACATTGTTTTACGCTGACATAAAAACAGCAGGGTGGGGAACCAGCAGTTAGTGTAATGGCTATGTCGCTGGACTCCCATGTGGTCGACTGTGGTTCAAGTCCCGGACCCGGTGGCTTAAAACTCACGCCGGGCACGTGTGCATGTGTGCCCAAGATCCCAAGAGGAGAATGGAGGAGAAGGGATTGTGGTGTGGCCATCCCCCCTGGGGGGTGATTTCTCGCTTTCTGTCTCTATGTCTCTCTCTGTCTGTCTGGCGAGCGCACGTGCCCTATAGCAAAAATCTCTCCAAAAAAAAAAAACAGCAGGGTGGATGAAAATAAGAATGATCATGGGGCTGGCAGGTGGTGTGGTGGTTAAGGACGCTGGACTCCCACATGGTCGACCATGGTTTGAGTCCTGGACCTGGCGGCTTGCTTTCTCACTCTCTCTCTCTCTCTCTCTTTCTCTGTGTGTGTGTGTGTGTGTGTGTGTGTGTCTCCTCTCTCTTTGTCTCTCACTCTGCAACCCTAAAACAAGCAAATAAATAAAGTTAAATTAAAAAGTAATAATAATAAAAAAGAATGATCGTTATTGGACCAGCTGGTAGCATGGTGGTTAAGGCAACTAGAGCCCACATGCCCAATTTCAGTGTTTGAATCCTGAACCTAGAGACTTGGAAAATACTCCAGGCACGTGTGCATGTATGCCCGAAATCTCAAAGGGAAGGAGAAATGGAGAGGAGGGGATTGTGGTGTGGTCATCCCCAGTTGGGAGTGGGGTGCTATCTCGCTTTCTTTCTCTCTCTGTGTCTCTCTCTGGCAAGCCCTGTACCCTGTAGCAATTTTTTTTTTCTTTTTCTTTTTGGAGAGGTTTTTGCTATAGGGGGGGTGTGCTCGCCAGAAAGACAGACAGAGACAGGAGAGACAGAAAGTGAGAAATCACCCCCCAGGGGGGATGGCCACGCTGCAATCCCTTCTCCTCCGTTCTCCTCTCGGGATCTTGGGCACGCACGCGCACGCGCCCGGCGTGAGTTTACACCTCTGGATCTAGGACTCAAACCATGGTCGACTACATGGGAGTCCAGCGACATAGCCATTACGCCAACTGCTGGTTTGCCTGTAGCAAACATTAAAAACACAAATTTAAAAATAAAAAAGAATGACTGTGAAGATGATAAAGATAATGATTATAAAGATAAACATATCTGATTCTCCACATCTCCCCCCTCTGCAAACCATGTAACTGACCAATCCAGAATGCCAGGGGCTGGGTGGGTTCCAGGTGGAATGTGGGGGTATTCCCTGGGGTCTGTTGTGGCAGCTGGATCCACAGTGACGGGGCAGGGCCCTGTGGTGGCTGCAGAGCCATGGAGGGGCTGCGGTCCTGTGTGGAGCTTGGCTTTGGACTGGTATTTGGGAAGCCGGATGGGGTGATGACGGAGCTGTTGCCTAAGAACCCGAGTCCAAGGCTCACTTTTTACAACCTCCAGGGGGAGGCGCTGGAGTGTCCCCCTCTCCTCTGTTTCCTGGTGGGCCTCTTGTTTCTATTCAGACTTGTCTGGTCAGTGAGAAGTCGGCGTTATGTGAGGAGAGAGAAGCAGCTCGCAGCGACCCTGGCTGTGTGCATGGAGGAGAAATGTCAGCTCCTTGACACGCTCAGTGCTCGCAGAGAAGAGCAGGCCGCGACTGAGTCATCTTTGGAGAGAGCCAGGCAAGAGAGAGAGTCCTTCAACCTCCCCCACCTTACCGAAGACTACACAAAGCTGAAGAGGGTCAATCTGATGCTGAGGCAGGAATTAAGGTCCCTGGTTCAAGACCTGGAGGAGGAGAGATGCAAAAGCTCCAAACAAGAGGAGGGGATGCTGGAGATGCTGCAAGTGTTCGAGTCTCTTGAAGAGATGAGAGTCTCCACACCACAGGGAGCTTTTGTGACCCTCCCAGGAGCCCAAGGGCCCAGCCTGGATGGTTTTCCCCAGAGTGAACCTGGGTCTTAAAGCAGCACCATTCCTTCTATCCGCTCAGGCCTCCTGAGCTGCCAGGCTGTGTCCAACCACCTCGAATCCATCTGAGGCTCACGGAGGACAGTGGGACCCGGGGAGTTCCTTCCCCGTGGGCTAGAACTTCCCAACCATCCCCTCCTGGAAACAGCAGTGAGTCTCTTCATTGTGGATTCTCCCAAATCAAAAGAATATTGGAAAAAAATATATATTGGACTTGCTGAAATACAAGGAATGTTGGACTTCTCTTTCTCTTCACAGACATTTGGGGTTATTACTCATTAACATTGAGAAAAATGGTGTCTTTAAGAGAATGAATCTTTTCCCTAAATTGAAACATCTTTCAAGACAATAGTTATAGATATATTCATATTCTAAGTAAGAGATTTATATGAAAGATCTTTACAAATATTTTATGATACCTAGAAAATAGAAATAGAGTAGTAATCCTTTAAGAAGCTATGTAATATTCTTTTCCTTGAGTTTTTAGTTCCAACAGTTGTAAGTCCTAAGTAATAGCAACTTTTTTCCCTAAGTACATGTTACCCCCCCAAAATTAGGTATAGATATCTTTCATAATACAGTTGAGTGGGATGCGTAAGAAAAAAATGTATATTCTGAAGCTATATTGGATCATCTTAAAATAAGACAAAATTAATTACAAAAATAATCAAAATAAATAAAATTATCAGCATAAAGTTGTTCACGAAATTCCCTTATGGCTTTTACTGTAATGTTATTCATTTATTTTTAATAGATAATAAATGTATATATTTCTTTTTCAATTTTAATTTAATTTGTTATTAGAAATATTTTTAAAAATTTGCTGGGACCAGTTTAAAAATTAGCTGGGACCAGCAGTTAGCGTAATGGCTATGTCACTGGACTCCCACGTAGTCAACCGCACTTCGAGTCCCAGACCCCGGTGGCTTTAAACTCACACCGGGCGTGTGTGCATATGTGCCCAGGATCCTAGGAGGAGAATGGAGGAGAAGGGATTGCGGCGTGGCCATCCTCCCTGAGAGGGGATTTCTTGCTTTCTGTCTCTCTGTCTCTCTCTGTCTGTCTGGCGAGCGCACGCGCCCTATAGCGAAAACCTCTCAAAAAAAAAAATTGCTATAGGGCCCATTCACTCACCAGAGAGACAGAGAAAGAAAGAGAAAGCAAGCCACTAGGTTTGCTTTCAAACTATAGTTGGAGGGACCAGTAGGTGATGTGGTGGTTAAGGTGCTTGGACACTCCCATATGGCTGACCATGGTTCAGGTCCTGGACCTGGTGGTTTGCTGTCTCACTTTTTCTCTCTGTGTTTCTCTCTGGTCAAATGAAAATAAATGAATGAATAAATACAATTAAATAAGTAATTATAAAAAAAGAAAACTGCAGTCAGCAATGGGGCAGTCCAGCGCCTTAACTACCATGCCACCTGCTGACCCAGATTTATGTATTTCAAAATTCAGAAGGCACCATCTCTATTCCGATCCCATTTTATAGTTCCCCAGATGCAACCAAATCTATTCAGTTTCTTAATATCCTTCTAGAGACACGTTATAAATGTAAACAGATATCCAGATAAACAGATAAGTTCTTTTTTGTTGTTTTTAAATTTGCTATAGGGTGCACATGCTCACCAGAGAGAGAGAGCGAGAGTCACAGAGGAAAGTGAGGAAGCACCCATGGGGGATGGCCACACTGCAGTTCATTTTCTTTCATTCTCCTCTCAGGATTTTGGGCACACATGTACACGTGCCTGGCTTATTTTTCAAGCCTCCGTGTCCAGGACTTGAACCTTATAGTCAGCCATGTGGGATCCAGTGCCTTAACCACCACACCATCTACTGGTCCTTAGAATTTTTTTTGAAGTTATTCTTATTTCTTCCACAAGAAATGCAGAGACAGAGAGAGACAGTCACCCCCAAAAGGATCCACCCCCAGCCTTAGCCACCCTGTATCAGGGTCATGTGCACACACACACACACACACACACACACACACGGCATGTCGTGTACACGGAGGCCTCAGGACACGAACCTGGGGCCCTCCCATTAAGTCCATCTGCATTATCGTGCCACTCTCTGGGCCCCCCATGGATATTCTTGTACATAGAGTGTTTTTAATAATCAAAAATCACTAAAATAATTTTTTTTTTTTTTAAGAGAGGGAAAGTGAGAAAGCAGGCCACCAGGTCTGGAACTCAAACCACGGTCAGTCACGTGGGACTCCAACGCCCTCAACCACCATACTACCTGCTCAGGGCCCAAACCACTAAAATCATTTTTCTACCATTGTCATTCCATAGCAAAGCAGACATTTCCCACCAAAAAGGAAGTCGCTGAGCAAACCTTTCCCGAGCAGCAACTAGGCCCTGCCAGGGTCCCGACGCTGCAATCCGCCAACCTCGGCCAGCCCCGGATCACGGGCGTGTGCCTGCCTGGCATTCTCAGGGAGGGCTCTCGACTCGAACTGGGAACCTCCCATGTAGGATTGCCTCATGCGGCATTGCCTTTTACCACTGCACCACTGTCCAGACCCCCAGAACTCAAATCCGACAGTGTGGACAGGATCTGTCACTGCAGCTCCAGGCAAGGGGAGTGATGTGCCCCGAGATCCCCTGTAGGATGCCCAGGATGGGGAGGCATGGGCCAGGACTGAGGAGGCTGGGAGGTGTGGGTAGCGATAAAGAAGTGAGGGGTCTACCGGTGACCACAGAACCGTGGACTCAGTGCCAGTCTGGCTGGACCTCGGCCCTGGCATCTAGGCCATCCCAATACCCACTGGGTCTCATTCCACTGTCCATGCCCATCCTCCTTGGCTCCCCAAGACTGGAGGGACAGAAAGAGCAAGATTTGGGCAACTGCCGGCTCTGAGCAGAGAGGAGATCTGATGGTGGGTCAGCCCTGGGGAGGCAGGACGCCATTTATCAGCATGTGAGCCTGTCCCGGGGCTCAGCCTCCGAGTATCAGGGTTTGGGGTGCCACAATGACCTTCCTCCGTGGGCTGAGAGCATCCCAGACTCAGGGGCCGACAGCTCCCCTCCTGCCAGCTCCTGCTGGCCCTGCCATGCCAGGGCCTCGTCACCGCTGACCGCAGCCTAGCTCCCCAGCCCAAGACCCCCTTAAACTCTGCACCCCTGGTTTTGCAAAGACCCTCTCAGTTCACTCTGAGCGCTATACCCTGAGACCCACTCCGATCGCTGACCTCCCAGTTAAGCCCAGCTGCCTCTGTCTGCAACACAGCTGGAAGAGCCAGAACCGGCAGGGGCTGCGGGCCAAATTTTAACCGGAAAAGAACTCTTCCCAACCGTTAGCAAGCAATCAGCCCCGCGTGCCAGGACGTCGGGCTTGGGATTTTTGACATGCTTCCCTCGGTGCCAGCAGAGCTCTGGGGCCCGGGAAACGGGCGGCTGTCAGCCAAGCGAAGATGTGTCTGCAAACAGAGATGAGCTGTTTGCCTGCCACAGCCACGCCCCCTCACCCCATGTGCCCAGCGTCCACGCCCACTCACCCCATGTCCCCGGTGACCACAGCCTGAAGCCTGAGAGGCTCCTTCGTTGGTTAACGGGGTTGCAGGCCGCCCAGAGGAAGCACGGGAAAGCCAAGGATGTGGGTCAGGGTGCTCCCCGTTCTGTACGGCCTGCAGAGATCAGACCCTCTCATTTCACGATCAGGGAAACTAAGGCTCTCGAGAGGAAGGAAGTGATCGGTGGTTCCTCGGGCCCTGGTTCAGGCAGCTACGGGCTACAACTTGGAACGGGCATCGGAAGGGCAGGGCAGTTGTGAGGGACTGAGTCATTATGAGGACAGGGGTGGTGGGGACAGAGGGGCTGGAGAAGAGAGTCGCAGTGACTGGATGGAGGTGGAGAAGGCCAACTTCGGGACATAGCTCTGTCCAAGGGAGGTGACAACCGTCTGCTCTCTGGGTGGCTACCCTGAGCCCCTGCTAAGGCAGTCAAGGGTGAGGACAGGGAAGGACTCAGGATCTGAGATTGGTTGTATGTCGAGGGACTGGAACCCTCTCTTCTGCTCCAGCTGCCAAGGTAAAAGAACTGCTTGGGCGCCTTAAACAATAGACATTTCTCTTCTCACAGTTCTGGAGGCTGGCAGTCCCAGATTAAGGGGCCACCAGGGCTGGTTTCTCCCGAGGCTTCTCCTCCTGGCTTGTAGACAGGTGCCTTCTTGCTGTGTCCTCCCGTGGCCTTTCCTCAGTGCGTGCACGTGCAGAGAGAGAGACCGTTGGTGTCTCTTTCTGCTCTTCCAAGGACGGCAATCTTATTGGGACTAATCTTTATTTCTGAATTGTCAGAGGGCACATGAGTTCAACGGAGAGAAACAGAGAAACAGGGAGAGTGAAATATAGAGAAAGAGGGAGGGAGAGGGAGAAAGCAGCTCCCGAATGGGGTGTGGTCACGCCACAGTCTCCTCTCCATTTCTCCATCCTCTTGGGATCCTGGCACACACACACACACACGTGCTCTGTGTGTTCCTCAAGCCACCAAGGCTGGGACTTCGATTACACAGTTGGCCACATGGGATCTGGCTCCAATTACACAGTTGGCCACATGGGATCTGGTTCCCTTAACCACTAAACCGTGGGGTCAACCCTCCATAATCTTTTTTTAAAAATTATTTATTTAATTCCATTTGCTATTATTATTTTGTAATTTGATCACACAGAGATAGAGAGAAAAGTGGAAAAGCAAACCACCAGGTCCAGGACTCGAACCACAGTTAGGCCATGTGGGAATCCAGTGCCTTTAACCACCATGCCACCTGTTGGCCCCAGCCCTCTCATAATCTTAATGACTTCAAAGCCCCTAACTTCAGCCCAGAGGCTGGAAGCCACATGGGAGGCCTGTGTTTGGTTCTTGGCCAACTTGAACACACAGGGTACAGCTGTAAGTCCCAGTCGGGAGGCTGGGGCAGGAGAACAGTAACGAAGCAAGACCTTGTCAAAACTAATCTGCTTCTCAAGGGGACCAGCAGTTAGCATAATGGCTATGTTGCTGGACTCCTATGTAGTCAACCGTGGTTCGAGTCCTGGACACGGTGACTTAAACTCACGTTGGGTGCGTGTGCGTGCGTGCCCAAGATCCCGAGAGGAGAATGGAGGAGAAGGGACTGCGGCGTGGCCATCCCCCCTGGGGGGTGATTTCTCGCTTTCTGTCTCTGTCTCTGTCTTTCTGGCAAGCACATGTGCCCTATAGCAAAACCTCTCAAAAAAAAAGAAAAAAAAAATCTGCTTCTCTCTTTCCCATCCTCTCTCTCATAACAGGGGAAGAGGGGAAGACCCTATCTCCAAATAGGGTCACATTGGTGGTTAGGATTTCAACATATGAATTTGGGGTGGACATAATTCAATCCCTAACGACTTCAGAAACACCCTGAAAAACCCCAAGGCTGCCAGGAAGGGGTATGGGGTGGGCGTGGGCAACACCGGCTAGCGGAGGATGGTTAACCACATTCCCACAGCCCCGTGATTCCTCCGGGAGGTGACTTAGAACAACGTGGCCCGGGTGGGTGGAGGCACAAACAGAGGCCAGAGGTCAGCGAGCCAAGCAGGACTCCTGTCAGAACCCAGGTGTCCTCTCCGGCCCCTCCCTACCTCAGAGGCCTACTTGAGAAAGTTGGCTTGTCTTTTAAAGAGAGAGGAGCAGGGGAGAGAGAGAGAGAAAGCACCCCACCATGGGGAATGGTCACGCCACAATCCTTTTTCCTCCGTTTCTCCATCCTATCAGGACTTGGGGACACACACGTACATGTTTCTCAAGTTGCCGGGGCCAGGATTTGAACTGCAGGTGGCCACGTGGGACTCAGTTTTGTATGCACAGCACTTACCTGCGGTGCTATAGGGCTGGTCAGCCCAGTTTTTTTTTTAAGAGAGATTTTTGCTATAGGGCCTGTGCACTTGCCAGAGATGGAGAGAGAGAGACAGTGAGAAATCATCCCCAGGGGAGATGGCCACGCCACAATCCCCTTTCCTCATCTATTCTCCTTTTGGGATTCTGGGCACACATGTACGCGCGCCCAGCCTGTTTTAAGCCACTGGGTTTGGACCGTGGTCGATTACGTGGAAGTCCAGTATCCTCACCACCACGCTGCCTGCTGGCCCCTACATTGCAGCTCAATTTAAATGAGCGTCTGCTTCCCTCTGGGTGAGTCTGGATTTCCCCTGCTGGCTCCTGGGTACTGGAGGGCCACCTGCCCACAGCCACTTGAGCCTCTGTGGAGACCCCGTGTCTGGCTTGTTATGAGCTACGGTCTGTCCCTTGGGACCAGCAGGTGGCGTGGTGGTTAAGGGTGCCGGACTCCCACATGGCCAACCGCACAGGGACATAGATAGGTGTGCCTATCTCTCTGTCTCTTTGCCTCTCTCTCATGGAAGAAATGAACTTTACATAGGAAAGAAAGGGACCAGCAGATGGCATAGGGGTTCCATTGCTGGACTCCCACATGGCTGACCGCAGTTCGAGTCCTGGACCCAGAGGCTTGAAACTCACATGTGCATGTGTGCCCAAGATCCCGGGAGGGTGGAGGAGGGATTGTGGGGTGGCCATCCCCCAGGGGGTTGATTTTTTCACTTTTCCTCTCACTATCTCTGTCTCTCTCCAGTGAGTGTATGCGCAGTAAGGCAAAAATCTCTAAAAATAAATAAATAAATAAATAAATAAATAAGAAAGAAAAAGAGCTGGGGGGTGCCCAGAGCAGCCCCCCACACCCAAATTTGTGTTGGAGAACTGGCCAGCGAAGCCCTGAGAAGACCTTTCTTGGAACACTTTGCCTTGTGACATCCAGCCAGGCTGCAGGTCCAGGGGACTTGGCACTGTATTACTTTTGGGGGGTGTTTGTGGATAAACAGCCTCTGCTGCCCAAAGCAGCTGGTCTCCTTTCCAACCTGGACACATTTAAGAGACGCCACAGGGCCCAGTCTTCCAGGAAACTGCACACATGCCTGCATGGGACGGCCCAGCGGGCCCGGCGAACTGTGGGAAGAGGGGCTGGCGCAGGGCTCTGCCTGGCCGCTAGGCCAACCTTAACCTCGGGTGCTCTCTCCAGCCTAGTTAGGCCATAGGTGCCAGCACCCCCACCCCTAGGCCTGACAGTTCTCCCTTTCACTCAGAGGTGACCCTCCGGCCCTGACCCTGCACACTGACCAGTGGCAGCTGCTCCAGAGGCAGCCATGTGGGCCTCTTCAAGTGTCTGTCACCCCACACTTTTTCTGAGTACCTTTCCAGAGCTATTTGTGACAATCCAGCCTCGTGAACGCTTCCTTCGAAGGCCGTCAGGGCTCCATTTTGCGGGTGGATATAAAGTTCTGAGCCAGTAGATGGCGTGGAGGTTAAGGCGAATAGATGCCCCACGGTCGACTGCACGGTTCAAGTCCTGGACCTGACGGCTTGAAAAACATGCCAGGTGTATACCAAGTGTGTCTGAAATCACAGGAGGGGATTGGAGAAGGGACTGGGGTATGGCCATCCTCGAGTGCTTTCTTTTTTTTTTCTTTTTTTGGAGAGGTTGGGCACGCACACACACGCGCCCGGCGTGAGTTTAAGCCACCGGGTCCAGGGCTCAAACCATGGTCGACTACATGGGAGTCCAGTGACATAGCCATTATGCTAACTGCTGGTCCCTAAATAAGTCATTCCTTAAAAGAAGAAGAAGAAGAAGAAACGCTGTGTGTCCATTTGGCCACTCTGATCTCTGCTGAGCAGAGAAGGGCAGCTGCTGGCCCTTCACGAGTCACCGAGGAAACAGGACCACTCCCGGCTGCCCCAGACCAGAGCCCTCAGAGGCCGCCCACCCAGTCCCTGTGTTAGATGGTGCCCTGGGCACAGGCGTGCTGCCAGGGCCCGTCCTTCCCCAGGGCTCCGCTGTGTTCCTGCTATCAGTGAGGTGGCCGAGAAGGCACCCCGCAGGCCCGAGCTTACCTGCCACCCGGCTACGAGAATGCCTCCTGGGTGCCTGAGCAAGACCCTGGGCTCTCCCACCCTTTGGGCACCTCCCTGTCCTTGTCAGGGGAGCCTGGCTCGGCCGGGGACCTGAGAGCGATGGCCAGCAGATGTGGGGGGACCTCTGAGTACCCGAGCTGTGTACTGGGACGCAGTGTCCCCCGAAACTGGGTGGGCTGCAGAGGGCAAGGCGGGAGG
>NW_006160044.1:702596-702905 GCF_000334495.1 Tupaia belangeri chinensis
TACCCCGCACTCGGCAGGTCCCCAACACTGCAATGCTCTAACGCTGCCTCATCGGGCACCTCTGCTGGCTCCCCAGTACCATCCCATAAACTCGGCTCCTCCAGAGGCTCCAAGGAAGCTTGCCTTTTTTGGGGGGGTGGGGTGGGCTATAGGGCGCATGCACTCGCCAGAAAGAGACAGAAAGTGAAAAATCACCCCCCCGGAGGGATGACCACGTCACAATCCCTTCTCCTCCATTCTCCTCTTGGGATCTTGGGCACGCACATGCGCCCGGCGTGAGTTTAAGCCACCGGGTCTGGGACTCGAACT
>NW_006160044.1:702921-703311 GCF_000334495.1 Tupaia belangeri chinensis
GAGGAGCCCACCCATTACGCCATCTGCTGGTCCCGAGGCTTGCCTTTTTAATCCAGAAATCACCACCAATGCGATTCGTCTCAGGTAACTTTAATGGAAGTGTCAGTCCGTCCCCCCAGGCGGCATACAGACAGCTGAGCTCAGAACCAACAGAACTGCTCTGAGACCAGCCATGCACCGAGGGGAGGTCGGGCCGCCCCCACCCAGGGGGAGCCAAGCCCGCTGCTGCCCTGGGCCCTGGGCCTGAGGCAAGAAAGCATCACTTTTTGTTGTACAGTCTGCCAGCCATGCCTCGTGGAAGGTCACATCTGGGCTCTAGGCTGTGTCCCCTAGCCCCGTGTCGGCTTTGCCACCTCACAGGCCAGTGGGGGGTGGGGCGGGGCAGGCCGA
>NW_006160044.1:703917-704264 GCF_000334495.1 Tupaia belangeri chinensis
CTTTTCTTTTCTCCCTCTGGTCCCAAACCTTTCTTGCCTTTTCTTTCCCTCTGAAAAAATAATTGTGTTCCAGTTTCCGTTACAGAGCGTGTGTGCTCACCAGAGAGAGGGAAAGTGAGAAATCACCCCCCCACGGGGGATGATCACACTGCGATCCCTTCTCCTCCACTCTCCTCTTGGGATGTTGGCCATGCACGCACACACACCGGGTGTGTTTTTCAAGCCAGTTTGAACTGCAGTCAGCCATGTAGGATCCAGCAGCCTTAACCACCTCACCACTTGGCTGGCTCTCCTTTTTATTAAAAAAAAAAAAAAAAAAAAAGAGGGCGGGTCTTGAACAGCCCTTC
>NW_006160044.1:704278-715992 GCF_000334495.1 Tupaia belangeri chinensis
TTGCAATGCCTGCATGTTCTTCCTGCCTCAGCCTCTGGAGTAGCTGGGGCTATAGGCAGACACCGCCCCAGCTTCTGAACCCCTCTTTTGAAATGAGAGGTGTGATTGCTGATCAGTCTGTTTCTTTAACACACCCGGTGGCCTTCCCACACCTCCCTGGCTCTCGAGCGGGTGAAGGTACAAGGTGAGCTGGAGAGGGAGGGCAGAGGTGGGCCCGTCCTGCTGCCTGCTTCGGGGATGAGAGCCCCCCCATCCCCGTGCCTGGCCTGTCCCTAACCCTCTATGATTCCGACGCTCCGGAGACATTCCTGATACGAACGGCTGGCGCTTAGAGGAAGACGTGACACTGCCGGGACATGGCGGTCCCTGGAGAACATTCTAGTATCTTATTAGGTATCTGAATCTGTTACGAAAAAAATTAGAAACTATGTATAAAACTTAAAAATATTCAAGTATCAAAAGGCTATTTCGGGTCCAAGTTTTAAAATAAGCCGTCAGCAAGCTGCCACCCTCTGCCCCAGAGGAAACGTCTACAAAAGTTAACTGAAGTCTGCTCAGGAGAGAGCGAGGACGCGGAGCGACCTGTGTGGGGGACGGACGGGGGACAGCAGGGGACGGAGCATGTGGCAGGAGCGAAGCCAGAGAAATTGAGGCCTTTGGAAGCCAAAAGGGTGGTTGGGATCGGTGGACACAGCCCCTCTCCCTGGAGAACGGACCACAAAGTGTACAACCCGGGCCTCCCACCCCTGTCCCCGGTGTCCACGCTGGACCTTTCATGGATCCGGGTAGAGGTGCCTTCAGAGGATCACAAAAACAGCAAAAGCCAATCAACGAGAAAAACAAGGAACAGCCCCGTGTCTGCACAGAAATCCTTCTAGAAAGGAGAAGCCAGCGGGGAATAAAGTCGAAACGCTACCCGGGGTTGACTGAGCTTCTCCAACCCTGCTGGAAATGGAGGGATGTTTAAGTCAGGGGAGTCGGAGTGCCCCACCCACACAGGGACAGGGCTGTGGCCCCCACGGTATGAAGCAGCAGCAGCGTTTATTCAAGACACAATAGTGAGGGAATCCGGTCGCGTTCCCTTCTCCCCGGAGAGGGTGCATCTTGACAAGTGATCCAGTAGAAATCTATTCAACTCTGATAAGTTAAGTTCATAAAAACCACTCCCTTTGCCTCCTTCCCCGGCCAGGCCTGTGCGCTGAGATGTGCCGGCTTGGGGTGCCCTCTGGTGGCAGCATGGGAAACCACAGTCTGAAGCCAGCCTGGGGCTTGCAGACCCACTGGGTGCTGATGTGTCCAGACCACTAGGCCTCCCGCTTTGGGTAGCTGTCTCTTGGCAGATGGCCTGGTTCTTGGGGATGGCCCGACAACACCTCAAGAAGGTTCGGTTCCCACTCTCCGGATGGCCCGCTTTGCCACAGGTTTCCATGTCGTTCCGCCAGCTCTAGGAGATGCAGTCGGGCCTTTAGACTTCCGTGGAGAACAGGATGCTCTGTCTCTTGCTGTCGGGGGCAGGGATGGCCTCCAGCTGCAGGAAGTACAGCAGCACCTGGACCTGCTCGGGCAGAGCAGGGGAGGAGGAAAGCAGCTCAGAGGGGTGCCCACGGCTGCAAGTAAGAAGCCTTCTTGGCCCGCGCTGGGGATCCAGCTCAGACTGCTGAGGTCCCCCTGCTGGTGAGGCCCGCGCTGGGGATCTAGCTCAGGATGCTGAGGTCCCCCTGCTGGTGATACGAGCCCCTCACAGCAAGAGAGGAGCTCATGATCTGGGAGGTGCATCTGAAGAACCAGCAGGTGAGTGGAGCCCCGAGTAACCAGCACGGTGCAGCGGGAAGAGCAGCGCCTGGGCCCGTCCCACCCTACCCCTCCCAGCTGTGTGTGACGAGGCGGGTCCCGCTCTCGGCACCTCGGCCACCAATCCCTGCACGATGCAGGTGGATTGACAGGCAGGAGCCTTCTCCCCGTACCTGGGACATGACCTCCAGGGACCAGCTGTCGGTCATGGCGATGGGCTGGCTGGGGTTGGTGGGGAGCTTGCTCTCTTTCTCCGAGGGCCGGAGCAGCGTGGGGCCGAAGACTGTGGCGAGGTTGTGCAGAGACATCTTGTTCACTGTCTCCTTTTCCGCCACCCTGCAGAGAGTTGAAGCAGACGGTGCTGTTAGAGGTGGAGGGGCCGGGCCACCCTGGAGTCCTCAGCTCAGGGTGGACTCCACGTGGTGGGGGTGCCGACCCTCTCTGCCTCACGTGAGCTGCCTCCGTGGCACAGCTCAGGGAGGGACGGACCTCGACCCTGGTTGTGCTGGAAGCAGGTTTCTCTGGGTCTGAGGAGCCCCAGCAAAGGGCACTGGAGGCCGTGGGCTGCTGGGCCAGCTCTGGGAGCGCAGGTGCACGGCTTGCTGGAGCGAAAGCCCCTTGCTCTTTGCTTAAGGCCACAGTGCAGGGGGAGGAGGGCGCAATGGCTCCAGTCTCCGGACAAAGCAGGGAGAACAGGCCCTGGGTGCCGAGAAGTCCAGTGGGAGCCAGTGGGGCGGGAAGGGCGGCCACCCTCCACCCGGGGTCCTGGAGCCCCTGGCTCCTGTGGAAGAGCTTGCACTACCTTTTTAGGTGGTCCAGAAGAAAGAGGAAGGTCACCAGGTTGGCTTCCGGAAGGGACAGGAGCAAGTTGAGCATGCAGCTCTCCTTTGCGACTGGGTCTGAAAGAGCTGCGGAAGGCGGAGGGAGGGTTACTTCTAGGGGTCACCGCCATGGGCTGGAGACCTCTGCTGGAGCCCCAGGGCCTGGGTCAGAGGGTGCTGAACATCCGGACCCATCACCGTCCTTACTCACACTCAGTGAGCACACCATGATGGCACCTGTGTGGGCTGTGAGCTGCCCGGCATGCCCTTCGGTTATTTTTTAAAAGAAGTATTTCAATTTGATCAGAGAAAAACAGAGAGACAGAGAGAGAAAGCAAGCCCCCAGGTCCGGGACTTGAACCGTGGTCAGCCATGTGGGAGTTCAGCACCCTAACCACCAGGTCACCTGCTGCCCCACCCCGTTATCTAGAAGGGTCAACAGCACCAGGAAGGGCCATGAGAGCAGCCCTCGGGGCCAGTTCAGCTGCTTCCCACTGAGGCTGTTGCCTCCTCTCAGAGCTCGAAGCACGAGAAGCCACAGGCAGAGTGAGGGGTGGGGGTTGGAAGGCCAGCCCCACTACACGCAGGAGCTCCGCCATCACCCTGCAACCCCGGGGCTCCTCCAGGATGAAAGGGCCCAGGAGAGGGGGGCAGACTTGTACTTAGGGGAGGCTGCTCTGTACACTGCACACCAGCGCCCCCTGTGGACATCACCCTCCCCGCTGACCAGGGTCAGGCTGAGCTTGAATCTGCATTTGACCAGGTTAGGACAGAGGGTAGAGAGGCAGTGTCCCTTGGCCTGGGAATCTATTCAGCCCTGCTCTGCAGGATCGAGGACCGTGGACTTTTCTCCTTTTTTAACATTAATTCATTCATTCATTTATTGGGATTTTCAAGCCGCTGGGTACAGGACTCGAACTGTGGTCAGCCATGTGAAAATCCAGCGCCTTAACCACCTACTGGCCCCACAAGGACCATGGCCTTTAAGCCTGTGCACCAGGGCACGTCCACAGCAGCCCACGGAGGACGGGCAGAAACCCTCCGGCACGGGATTGGCTCTGGCGCCCCGCCCCATGCAGCCGGCTTTGAGGTCCGGTTGAAGCATGGACTACAGGAGAGGGGGTACAGCTGGGCCCCCTCAGCCCCCAAAGATGACGACAGACCGCCGGGAAGGTGGGGAGGTGCGGCCTGCAAGGCGGAGGCCTCGGGTGCTCACCAATGCCCTCGGCGAAGCTGGGGTAGAACTCGTCGGTGAAGAGGGGCTCGGGCAGCTCGCGGAAGTAGAGCTTCAGCGTGCCGGCGATGGCGTTCACGTCCATCTCGCTCATCATCACGGACACGTCCTTGTTATCTGGGGAGAGCGCGGGAACAGGGCGGCCGCCTGGTGGGTCCCGAGCCAGGGCTTCCACGTCCCGGTCACTCTGCGGCGTCCTCCGAGCTATCTGACCCGCAAGCAGCGCCCACCTAGGGGTGCTGGGCCTTAAAAGGCTCCAGGGCAGGGTGGGTGGTGTGTGTCTCCCAGGGAGGAGGTATTTGCTGGCTCAAAGGTCTGGTGAGATGCTAGGTGCTTGAGGCCCTCTGGGGTCCCGGCTTCCCCCCCTGGTAATTGGGGCAGGTCCACCTCCTTCTCAGCATGTGAGGGTTAGTGACACAGGTGACAAAGCCTCATGTCAGTGTCCTTTGCATTCTCCATTGGGCACTTCCTGCTTACACCCAGGGCAGGCCAGCCAAGGTTCTATGAAAGCCCCAGGTTCGACCTGGCAAGTAGGAGGCCTAGCTAGAATGATTTAAGAATTAGTTTCTGCAGAAGCAGAAAGTTCATAAAAATGTATATTGTGAAAAAAATATGCATTGATGCCAAGGTTTTTTGGTTTTGTTTTTTGTTTTTTGTTTTTGTTTTTGCCTTTTTTTTACTGCACTAAAATAAACTCTTATTTAAATTTCATTTTTCTATTTTTTTGGAGAGGTTTTTGCTATAGGGCATATGCACTTGCCAGAAAGACAGAGAGACAGAAAGCGAGAAATCACCCCCTAGGGAGGATGGCCACGCCGCAATCCCTTGTCCTCCATTCTCCTCTCGGGACCTTGGGCACACACGCACTGTGCCCGGGGTCAGCTCAAGCCACTGGGTCTGGGACTTGAACCGCGGTCGGCTACATGGGAGTTCAGCAACATAGCCATTATGCTAAGTGCTGGTCCCTTTAATTGCATTTTTCTAGGAACTGTTTGAAGTCCCCTCAAATAACAGACATGGCCACCGAGAGAGCACTGTGGGAGTCCCAGGACAGACGCCGCTGCCCACAGCCCGTCCCACACGGCTTGGATGGACACTCACTGACGTCGAAGGCCGCCTTCAGTGCCTGGATGTCGGTGGCCACGCCGGAAACGCGGTAGATGCCCACCTCCTCCATGCCCCGGCGCTCGATCTCCTCCACGCACTGGCGCACGATGTAGGGCACTTTGGACCTCTCTCTCCTGCGGGAAGAAGGCAGACGTTCTCAGGGCTCCGGCGGTCCTGCCCGGGCCCTGGCCACCTACAGAGTGTCAACAGGCACAGGGAGGCCTGTCACCCATCTGCATGCCCGGAGTTGGGGGAGGAAGGGGATGAAGGAGCCCAGCTTTGGGGCTGCACACAGAGGCTGTGTGTCTCCCCTCGGCTCTGCAGGCTCCCGATCGTCACTGCATAAATAGCATCACGCCTTTCTTTCTTTCTTCTTTTTCAATTCACGGGGCCAGCAGGTGGTATAATGGTTACGGCACTAGACTTCCACATGGCTGATCGTGGTTCGGGTCTTGGACCCAGTGGCTTGAATCTCATGCCAGGCGCATGTGCTTATGTGCTCAAGAATTGCGGGAGGAGAGCTGAGGAGAAGGGACTGCGACTATCTCCCCCCGGGGGATGACTTCTTGCTTTCTGTTTCTATCTCTCTGGGGAGCGCACATGCCCTATAGCAAAAATCACTCACAAAAACAAAACAAAATAAAAAGGCTTTCTCAAACCACCATTTTTTTTTTTTTGAGAGGTCTTTTGCTATAGGGCGCATGTACTTGCCAGAAAAACAGAGAGAGACAGAGAGACAGAAAGTGAGAAATCACTCCCTGGGGGGGATGGCCACGCCGCAATCCCTTCTCCTCCATTCTCCTCTCGGGATCTTGGGCATGCACGTACACGTGCCCGGTGTGAGTTTGTCACCGGGCCCGGGACTTGAACTGTGGTGGACTACATGGGAGTCCAGCGACATATCATTATGCCATCTGCTGATCCCCAGACCACCCTTGCTAGCAATGCTTACTGAGACAGCTGCTGCCAGTCCTCTCTCCTCACATCAAGGCTTCTGAAGTGCTGCGGGGATGGCCAGGGTGCCCTTGGGGGCAGGAGTGTTTAGACACAAGGTGGTATCCAGGGAACGACTAGGCCTGGACTCAGAGGGTCACCAAGGCCAGGGCCCAGCCTGATTCTGTCCTGGGGAAGTGAATAAATTCTGGAAGGAAGTGGCCCGTGTCCTGGAGAATTGCCTTTGAACCAATAAACAGGTTTCTCCTGGCCACCGATTCAAGACAAAAGGGCAGGGGTCACCATCACTTGATTGGAACCTGGTGTCCCGAGTGCTCATAATTTTACGCGGCCTCAGTATCCGTTTCCAGGTTTGTTTTTTTTGTAGAGGTTTTTGCCTTAGGATGCATACGCCCATCGGGGAGAGAGAGAGAGACAGTGAGAGGGCAAGTGAGAGATCAGAACTGAGTTCATAGTAAAACAGTTTCATTCCAAACACCTGGGCTCTGACACAGCTCAGGTCAGGGAAGGAAACTGTGTACTTGGGGAGTTCCTGCCTTCCCAGAGGAGCCAGCCCACTGCTCCCCAGGAAGGAGGCGCGGACATTCCTGAGCTGGATTTGCAGTAAACACAGGAGGTAGGTGAGCAGAGCCTCCACTCCCCGCCTCCCCCTGCCAGCCAGCACAGAGAAGAGACCCTGGCCTGCTCTTCCCTGCAGAAATCCCTGTGGGGACAGGTGTCACTCACTTGGTGACCACGGCGATCTTGACTCCGAACACCCCAGTCTGCTTCCGGGAAGGCATCCTCTTCAAGCTGAACTCCCTGCTGGTGAACTTGACGGACAGTTTCACTTCAATCTGCCAGGGGAAGAAGGGGCGGGGCTTACTCTTCTGGCTCTCACCCCTCCTACCAAGGGTCTCGGCCAATCCTTCCACCCCCGGTGCAGACAAGTTCCTGGCATTAGGTACGGAGGCCCCTTTCAAAGCTTAGTCCAGTTCTGCAGAGCCAGGAATGGGAGGATGGTCTAAGAACCTGCTTCTTCTGCACACCCTCCTCCACAGTCCTCACTGGTTCAAAAAATAATAGAGAAGGGACCAGCAGTCAGTGTAATGGCTATGTCGCTGGACTCCCATGTAGTTGACTGTGGTTCGAGTCCCGGACTCAGTGGCTTGAACTCATGCCAGGCGTGTGTGCGTGCGTGCCCAAGATCCCAAGAGGAGAATGGAGGAGAAAGGATTGCGGCGTGGCCATCCCCCCGGGGGGTGATTTCTTGCTTTCTGTCTCTCTGTCTCTCTCTTTTTGGTGAGCACACTTGCCCTATACAAAAACCTCTCCATAAATAAATAAATAAATAAATAAATAATAGAGGAAAAAGTACAGAGAACACTATAACCAAATATTAATATACTATCATCTACATCCAGACATTTTTTGGTGTGCATGTTTTTGTCTATTTTCCTTTTCTTCGAAACCTTCCTGGGTCTAGAGAACTAGTTGGGGGTCTCTGTTTCTGCAGGCAGACCCCGGGCCCCACCTGGCCTGGTGGTGCCATGCAATCTCGTCCCAGGAGGGTGCTCAGCCTGTGGCTACACTCCAGCCAATGATGGCAAAGTTTCCTTCCCATGTGCAGCGACTCTGCCCTGTGGGGCTGCTCCCTCCTCCAGCCACCCTCCGCCTGGAACCCTAGCTCAGCCTGAGCCTCTTCCTGTTTTAGAAGGAGCTGGGGCCACCCTAACCTGGTGGAAGTGGCACCGGTCCAGCTCCGTGGGTACCTACCCCATTCATGGCGATGACAGTACGCTGCCAGTCTCTGTCCTGCAGGGCCTGGGGATCCAGCTGAAAGCAAGGAGTCACGGTTAACAGAGAGTCACCGTTAACAGACAGCCGCCACACCTAAGCTGGAAATAGAGCCTGAGTAGCCAGAGGCGGAGAGGCCCAGAGAGGACCTCTGGAACCTCAGGGCCCCACTGTCCCAGAACTTTGCTCCTGGGCCTGAGCTCACCCAGGTACGAGTCATCCTGGCGCCCTGTGCTCCCACCCTCCGGTCTCTCTCGGGGAGCCCAGGTCCAGGCTGGTGGCTTTTCTCCTCCTGCTCTCCCAACAGAGGTGCCACGGGCGGCCCAGCGGAGGGTACGTGGTTGCTCTCAAGGACGTCTCAGGAAGCCCCGTTTCAGTAGCAACTTCCTGGGGCCGTGGCCTCGAGAGCTGCCATCCCAGGAATCGTGAACCCGTGTTCTCTCTGTGCCACGGGCTGGCTCAAGGCATGGGGATCCTCCAGACCAGGCAGTCCTATGGTTTAGAGACCAGCCCAGAAGGACCTAAAACCCTGCCTGCAGTCACACAGCTGGCCAGGAGGAAGCCCCTCTGTGGTCCCTCTAACTTCCACCCCCACAGGGCCCTGTCCAGGCAGCCAGTCTGCAAAAACCTGCCACTCTAGACAAGCAGTCTGTGCGGCCACAAACCCCGACTGCCCCGGCCAGGCTGCGTGTCTCCTGACTGGGGAGGCTCTGTCCCGCCCTCTCCTTTGACCACATTCTCCATCAGTGGTTCCTGGATACAGCCAAGACCCCGGGCTGGGGGTGTTGGGGGTCGTGAAGAACCAGCATCTGGGGGGCAGAGTGGCTTTTGTTTAAAAACAACAATAGAAACACCTTCCTGGAATCCACCTGACAAGGACAAGACTCGCAGGCCTGGTGGCAACTAGGAGTCACACACCTAGACACCTCCCCAGGGGACAGTGGCACGAAGCCACCATTCGACACCACGTGACATGGCACACGTCACACGGGACCCTGCGTGGCCATCACTCACTTCAACTGATGCTTCACTTTGCTACAAAGCAAGCCACTTAAGAACAGGGGCTGGGGCCAGTAGGTGGTGTAATAGCTAAGGCACTGGACTCCTGCCTGGCTGGCAAGAGTTCTATTTCCAGGCCTGGTGGCTGGAAACTCACATTGGGCGTGTGTGCGTGCATACCCCAAATCCAGAGGAGAATGGAGAAAGGATTGTAGTGTGGTCATCCCTCCAGGGAAGGATGTCTCACTTTTTCTCTGTCCCCTCTCTATCTCTCTGGCAAGTACATGTACTCTGTATCAAAAAAAAAAATCTCTCAAAAAAAAAAAAAAAAAAAAAAAAAAGAGGGGAGCCATATCTCACGACTTCTGTATGCGTATACACGTGTGTGTGCATGCACACGCACACACACACACACACGTCATGCCAGTGCTAAGCACAGTGACAGCTCTAGAGAGAAGCTCAGGAGAAACCTAAGTTCATCTACTGCCAGGGACCAGAGAGCCGGACACCTGGGCCTTCTGCGGGTGAAGCGGCGAGAGAACCAGGAGGGGAATCCGGAGCGGGTCATGAAGCCTAGCTGGCTTGACCTCACAGGTGTGCAAATGGCTCAGAAAGGCAGAGCGTGTGCTCCATCCCCCACCCCTGGGTCCCCGGTGCTGGGGGATGGGGCTGTCCCAGGGCCGTCTCCTCCCGTCTTCTGCCTCCCCTTCGAGGGCCGACCCCCTGCTCGGGCCAGACACTTTTCTAGACTCGAACTGGCAACACTGACCTTTAATTTTCTGAATGCCACTGCCCCCCTTATTATCACTCCCTCCTCTTTCTCCCCCCTTCCTTTCCAAGTAAAGAAACCCCCACCCCACCCTCGGGCCACACAGTGGGGATTCTGCCATGACTGAGGGGCACCACTTCCTGTCCAATATCCTAACCCTGCTCCAGCCCCTCAGCTTCTCAGACCCTCGTCCAGCTGCTTGTAAATTCTTCCAGGAGCTGTAGCGTCTACTTGTCATAATCCAAATAAACAAACAAATAAATACAGAAGTACAAACTTGTGAGACAATTAAAAAACAAGTCCTGGCTCTGTAGCCTAGTGGTAAGGGAGCTGACTCTCACACGCAAGAACAGGGGGAGGAGGAGGAGAAAGAGAAGGAGGAAGAGGAGGAGGAGAAAGAGGAGAAGGAAAAGGAGAAACAAAAAATAGAAGAGGAGGACCAGCAGATGCTGTAAGGGCTACGTTGCTGGACTCCCCTGTAGTCGACCACAGTTCGAGCCCCGGACCTGGCGGCTTGAAACTCATGTCGGGCGTGTGTGCTCAGAGTTCTGAGAAGAAATGAGAAGGGTCCGCAGCATGGCCGTAGCCCTTGGGGAGTGACTGCTGGCTCTGTCTCTGTCTCTCTGGTAAGCGCACACACCCTATAGCAAAATCTCTCTCTGAAAAAGAAAAAGGAAAGGAGACCAGGAGCGACTAAAAGGGGGGACAGGAAGGTCTTTCCTAGCCCAGGGGCAGCAGAGCTCCTGGCTCCGACTAGACTGTGGAGGATGGGATGTGGGGGGTTAGACCTGCTGGCCCATCACCCCTAATTCCCAAGTCCTGGACGCCCAAAGAGGGGGACAGAATGTCTCTCCTCCTCCTTCCAAGAACAGCGAAACCTGACCACCACACAAAGACGCTAGGACCACGTGGGAGGCCCGGGTTTGAGTCCCAGCCCTCCTTGACAGCCAGGCGTGGTGACACATGCCAATTGTCCCTATGGTCCCTGCTACTCAGGAGGCTGGGGCAGGGGGATCAGGACACGGCAAGGCTCCGTCTTAAAAAACAAAACCCAGAAAACTCAGGAGAAGGTGAGGCAGGAGACATTCTCTTTCCTATAATCACTGGGCCCCTGGTCTTCAAAACCACACAACTGGGGCCAGTCGGGTGGCACGGTGGCTAAGGTGACTGGATATTGCATGGTTAACCATGCAAGTCGAATCCCGGATCTGGTGGCTTAAAAAACACACCAGGGGGACCAGCAGTTAGCGTAATGTCGCTGGACTCCCATGTAGCCGATCGCGGTTCACGTCCATGACCCAGATGCTTAAAAATCATGCAAGGCGCATGTGCGTGCGTGCCCAAGATCCTGAGAGGAGAATGGAGGAGAAGGGCTTGCAGCATGGCCATCCCCCCTGGGGCGTGATTTCTTGCTTTCTGTCTCTCTGTCTCTCTCTCTGGTGAGTGTGCGCGCCCTATAGCAAAAACCTCTAAAAAAAAAACACCAGGAGGACCAGCAGATGGCATAATGGGTTACATTGCTGGACTCTCATGTAGTCAGCAGTAGTTCAAATCCCAGACCTGGCGACTTAAAACTCTGGGCACGTGTGCGTGCATGCCCCAAATCCCGAGAGAATGGAGGGGAAGGGACTTCGGCATGGCCATCCCCCCGAGGGAGGGTGATTTCTTGCTTTCTGTCTTGCCATCTCTCCCACAAGAGCATGCGCCCTATAGCAAAAACCTCTCTCTTAAACAAACAAAAAACCCACCAGGTGCATGTGCACACACGCACCACATCTCAAGAGAATGGAGGAAAAGGGACTGTGGTATGGCCATCCCCCTACCCCGAGGTGATTCCTCACTCTCCCTCTCTGTCTCTCTCCAGCGAGTGCACGTTCCCTATAGAAAAATTAAAACCAAATCAAACCAAACCCACAGGACAAAACTAGCAAAAGCCGCCGAGCAGCCGAGACAGGCAAGCCGGACAGGGAGCAGTGCTGTCTGGGTGGCCGGGACACCACCCCTACCAGCCCACCAAGACCCCCAGCCCTCATGCTGGCCCACCTTGCCCTTGCACACGAGGTTCCGGATATGGGTCCACAGGGCCGTGCCACGAGCACACAGGTGCTTTTCAGCAGAGGCCACCCCTCGGGGCCGGCCCGCCCGGCCAGGGTGGAAGTACCGAAGAAGGCCCTGCATGGCAGCGGGGGCGGACGGCGACTCTCGCATCCTCAGCCTGGTTGCACTGCGAGGACCGGTGCGGTGTGGCTGGACAGGAGTGAGG
>NW_006160044.1:716004-722981 GCF_000334495.1 Tupaia belangeri chinensis
ACGCTGCCTTTTGACCTGGCTCCAAGGGAAGCCCCGCCCCGCGGTCTGGCCGGCCAAGGTCAACGCTTCCCATCACCCCAGACTCCACTTTTTTGTCTGTGTGTGGGAAAAACATCCCCCTCCCTGGAGCCTATTGGTTACGGGAATTCCAACGAGGCTCGGTAGCCTCTAAAGTCAGAAAGGCGAGCTTCCTTCTCAAGTGGCTGGTTTCCTGTGGCCCCAGCCCGGAGAAGCTGAGTAACACATGTGGCTGGTCAGTCCTCCCTGCGCTGGGAGCAGCCTGGACACTGCCCAGGGCCCCCAATGCCCCCAGCTGGCGACCCCCATCATGATTCCACCCTCTCCAATGGACCCGCGCAGAGAAGACCCCAGGGCCTATGCAGGCTGCATGTGAACCGATGCCCCAGAGCAAGTCGGCCAAGTGTCGAGTGGCCCTAACCAGTGCCCACTCCCACCTGGCCCTGATGCCGCCTCTTCTCCAGGCTGCTAGCCGCGGCTCCCAGGGACGGGGGACCAGAGCATCAGCCTGGTGGCCCAGTGGAAATGGCATTCTGTGGCTGGCTCTGCTCCAGGAACACAGTGTGCTTCGCGGAGCGGAAGCGGCATGAAAACAACACGAAGATGAGGCCGGAGGCTCGGCCCAGTCTAGCTCCAGCAACACCCAAGGCTGGCAAGTCCTCGCATGGAGTTATTTAAAGCACCAGAGAGGAAAACAAGTAAGAAGCCAGGGTCTGGAAAAACAGATGACTGCGAGGGGGAGAATGAAGCATCCGGATGTCGTCGAGGGCCGCCTCTGGGTTGCGAGGTCCTGGTGAGGAATGCGCCGACCGTCTGGAAGAGGACCGGGCCGGTGGGGCCTGTCTGCTCACATCCGGTGTCTCGGGAGCATGGCCTGGGGTCGCAGTTTGTCTCCCCAGGGGCTGGGGGTTAGGCAAGGGGGGAGCCTCAGAACAACATGGCCGGTAGGCCTGGTAGATGGATGCTTGGAGGCCTGCCTAGAAATATAACTTTGGGGCCAGTGGGTGGCATAGTGGTTAAGGCACTGGGTTCCCACATGGCTGACTATGGTTTGAGTCCCGGACTCGGTGGCTTGAAACTCACGTCGGATGCATGTGCATGCATGCCCAAATCCCGAGAGGAGAATGGAGGAGAAGGGATTGTGGCGTGGCCATCCCCCCCCGCCGGGAGTGATTTCTTACTATCTTTTTAAAAAATAATTATTTTATTTAATTTTATTCATTGTCATCTTTTTGAAGTTGACCAGAGACAGAGAGAGAGAGAGAGAGAGAGAGAGAGAAGGAAAGAGAGACACCTGCCAGCCCCACAAGTTCTTTCTTTCTTTTTTCTTTAAAAAAAAAAAAAATTATTTATTTCGTCATTCATTTATTTTCATTTGACCAGAGAAAGAAAGACACATAAAAAGAAGAAAAGTGAGAAAGCAAGCCACCAGGTCCAAGACTCAAACCATGGTTGGCCATGTGGGAGTGTTCAGTGCCTTAACCACCACATCTGCTGGCCCCACGACTTCTTACTTCCTCTTCATCTCTGTCTCTCTGGCGAGCACACACACCCTATAGCCAAAATATCTTCAAAGCAAACAAAAAAGAAAACCAACCTGCATGTCTGTTCCAGGGAGGTGGAAGGAAGGGTTGGGGGCTGGGAAAGGCCCAGGCCCGAGCCGAGCTGGGGTTCAGTGCTGCCCTGAGACATCACTGACCACTTCACACAGTGGCTCTGCTGGGGACCAGGTCCTGCCCTGCTCGCTCTGCAGCTGTCATGGCCAGATGAGGCACCAATGGACTACCATAGGACACGTCTCATCGCTCTGTCCAAAGGAGGAAGGGGCTTAAAGTGACACGGTGGGGATTCAGCACCCTGAGGCTGACCCCCATGGGAAGGTTTCAGGTTCACGTCGCGAGAGCTCGCCGAGCATACCAAGCAAGTGTGCCTGCGATCCGGGGTTAGCTGAAGCTGAGGGCGGACTGAGGCATGGAGACCCTGCTGGGGGTGCTATTTTCTTACTCATGAAAGAAATAAATAGACCATGGGACCAGCAGTTGGCGTAATGGCTATGCTGCTGGACTCCCATGTAGTCAATTGCAATTCAAGTTCCAGACCCAGTGGCTTAAACTCACGCAGGGCGCATGTGCGTGTGTGCCCAAGATCCTGAGAGGAGAATGGAGGAGAAGGGATTGTGGCGTGGCCATCCCCCCTGGGGGGTGATTTCTGGCTTTCTGTCTCTCTGTCTCTGTCTTTCTGGTGAGCATATGTGCCCTATAGCAAAAACCTCTCAAAAATAAAAACAAACAAACAAACAAAAAACAAAAGCAGGACCAGTCAGTGGCATAGTGGTTAAGGTGCTAGATCCCACACGTCCAACTGCACAGTTCAAATCCCAGACCCAGTGGCTTGAAAGACCTGCAGGGCCTGTGAGGGTATGTACCCAAAATCCTGAGAGGAGAAGGGATTGCGGTGTGGCCATTCCCTCTGAAGGGGTGATTTCTCTCTCTAGTGAGCACGTGCATCCTATAGCAAAGTGAAGAAAGCAGCCCTGAAGCCCAAAGAACCTGTCCAAAGGAGGCCACGCTCAGTCCCTGGCTTCACTTGCCTCCTCTCTGCCCACGGGTGCCACCTTGCGTGGTCCGGCAGGGTAGCCCTAGCTGCCCCTGTTGAGCTCTGTGAGTTGGTGCCGTGACAGGCTCCCTGGGGAGGGTCTTCAGAGACCACCAGAGAACCTCTGCACTCGCCAGAGGAGCAGTCTGGCCCTGCCGTGTCCCCTGGTTCTCCTCCCATGACCACACTCTGCTCTTGAGCTCTCCCCCGGCTCTAAGTCCTCTTCTCAGTTAGTCTCCGGCATCACTTAAAAAGATAAAGGCGCTCGGGGCCAGCAGATGGCGCTGTGGTGAAGGCACTGGACCTGGTGACTTGAAAATCACACCCGGCACGTGTGCGTGTGTGCCCAAGATCCCGACAAGAGAATTAGAAGGGACTACGGGGTGGCCACCGCCTGGGGAGTGATTTCTCACTTCCTCTTGCGCTCTCCAGCAAACGCATGTGCCCTAGAGTAAACAAACAAGGGCCTCTCCCTGTCTTGCCCTTTCTATCTCATAGAGGAAAAATAAGATAAAACATACATTTTCTTCTTAATTATTTTTAAAAGATTTATTTATTTATTATTATTATTTCACATGAGTTTCATCAGAGAAAGAAAGAGGGGGAGAGAGAGAGAGAGAGAGAGAAACAGAGAGAGAGAAAGCAAGCCGTTAGGTCTGTGACTCGAACTGTGGTCAGCCAATGTGGGAATTCCAACGCCTTAACCACCACACCACCTGCTGGCCCCCGTAATTATTTTTTTAATTTAACTTTATTTACTTATTTTAAAAATTTGACCAGAGAAGGACAGAGTTGGGGGGGGAGAGAGAGAAAGAGAGGGGAGAGAGAGAGAGAAAGTAAGTGAGAAAGCAAGCTACCAGGTTTGGGACTCAAACTGCAGTCGGCCATGTGGGAGTCCAGTGCCCTCAACCACCATGCCACCTGCCAGCCCCATAGATAAAATTAAAAAGCAAAGCACCTCTGCCCCCTTACAATGCATATACCAATAAAGACAGGCTATCCCGGTGTTGGTGAGGATGTGGGGCAATGGGAGCCCTCATTGGCCATGGCCACCGGGCTGATGCAGTCACTCTGGAGAAACTGAGTCAGGCATCCAAAAAGCCAACTAGCTGACTGGCCCAGAGTCCTCCAGGTGCCTGCCCAGGGACAGCGAACTCGTGCATTCACAAGACAGCCACCAAGCACGTGTTCACAGCAACAGCAGTGACGGCCTGCCGAGGCAGCGGGATCCCACACAGACAGCTGCAGTTGGAGTCCCACACTTGGAGGCTTAAGAACATGCAAGCTGAGGCCAGCAGGTGGCGTGGTGGTTAAGGGCGCTGGACTCCCACATGGCCAACCGTGGTTCGAGTCCTGGACCTGGTGGCTTGTTTTCTCACTTTCCCCCTCTCTCTCTCTAACTCTGTCTCTCCCCGGTTAAATTAAAATAAAGTTAAATAATTTTATTAAAAAAAAAAAAAAGAAGGAGGACCAGTAGTTTGCGTAATGGTAGCCGACTGTGGTTCGAGTCCTGGACCCGGTGGCTTAAACTCACGCCGGGTGTGTGTGCGTGAGTGCCCAAGATCCTGAGAAGAGAATAGAGGAGAAGGGATTGTGGCATGGCCATCCCCCTGGGGGGTGATTTCTCCCTTTCTGTCTCTCTGTCTCTCTCTGTCTCTGTCTTTCTGGTGAGCGCACGTGCCCTATAGCAAAAACCTCTAAAAAAAAAGGAACACGCTGAGAACATACCTGTGTGTTCAAAATCCGGAAAGGAAGGAGAAATGGAGGACAAGGGATTGCAGTGTGATCGTTCCCCCATCGTTCCTCTCTGTCCCTTTCAGGCGAGTGCTAGCAAAAACAAAACAAAACAAAACAAAAAAACCCACACTGGAAACAACCCAAATGCCCATCAACTGGTGGATGGAAAAACAAAGACGGAGTGCATCCACGTGGTGCAATTCTTTCTTAGCCATAAAAAAGTACTGACTCACGCTACAACGTGGGTGATCTCAACAACACTACGCTCCATGGAGGAGGCCAGTCACAGAGGCAGCTGCGGTGAGCAAGCCATTCATACGAAAAATGCAGAATGGGCAATTCTCTGGGAGAAAAAAAAATAGATCGGTCTCCATCTGAATCTTGCTTTGGGATTTTGGACACACAGGCACACGTGCCCAGAGTGTCTTCCCAACCTGATGAGTCTGGGACTCGGACATAAAACCACCACCACCGCTGATTCTGATTCCCCCACTGGGATTGGAGCTGTGCGCCCAGATAGATTGACACAACGCTGGCGCCAATGGGGCGAAGGGGCAAAGGCCAAATTCTACGAGTTGATGTAAAGTTACTCCCTAAGGAGGAGAAACAGGGCTAAAGAGACTGAGCAAAGGAAATTCAGATGGAGAAAAGAGAAGGAAGGGGACCAGCAGGTGGCATGGTGGTTAAGGTGCTGGACACTCCCATATGGCCAACCACGGTTAGAGTCTCAGACCTGGTGGCTTGCTTTCTCACTTTCTCTCTCTCTCTGGTCAAATGAAAATAAATAAATTTTTTTTTAAAAAAGGAAAAGAAAAGAAAAATAAGGAAATTTCTTTCCTTCTTTCTTTCTTTCTTTCTTTCTTTTAGAGAAATTTTTGCTATAGGGCACATGCACTCACTCACCAGAGAGACAGAAAGCGAGAAATCACCCCCGGGGGGGAGGGATGGCCATGTCACAATCTCTTTTCCTGCAGTTTCCTCTTGGGGTTTTGGGAATGCATGCACATGTGCCCGGTGTGAGTTTGAAGCTGCCGGATCTGGGACGCGAACCATAATCGGCCATGTGGGAGTCCAGTGATGCAACCACTACACCATCTGCTGCTCCCAACAGAAGGAAATGTCTAACAGCTGCAAGGCTGTTTCCCTGGGCTCTGCCAACTCTGGCAACCCCGGGTCATTTGTCATAGGCGCTGGCCTAGGAAAAGCTGGGGGGGGCTCTTGGACTGTCCCTTAGAGACCCTGCCTGGGCTACACCTTGTCAGACCACAGACTGGACTCTCCCACCAGCCCCGTGCACTCCCAGGAACCCTGTGCTCCTTGGAGTGTAGGAAGTTGAAACCTTCATCTTGTAAAATCCCTTCCTGCCAACCCAGGCTGTTTTCCCCAGGCCTCATACTCTGTGAAGACTTCTCTGTGCCCCGACTTTGCTCTGAAAACCACCATGCACTCTGAGCCACCTGCAGCCCTTGCGGCGAAGCCTGCCCTGGCTCGGGACATCCCTGTGGCACCCTTCCCTTTGAACCTCTTGCTCTGGATTGCGAGGCCATGGACAGAGATGCCAGGAGCTGGCACAGAGGAGGCCCCTGCAGGGTGCACACAGGTTCTTAGTGCTCGGGGATGAACTAGGATGGCCTTCCTTGCCCAGATGGCCTCGCTGAGGCTCCAGGCTGGCTCAGTAAGGACCCTCCCCAGGGCCCTCGGCACCTGCCCACACCTGCTATGGGTGACTCTTTCCTGGGCAGTGGGCACTGCCTTGCTGAATGCCGTGTCCCTCTGCCTCTCTGGCCCGTGACTGTGAATAAACCAGCCCACTCGACCTGGGTTCTGGCAGGGGCAATCCTCCATTCTCCTCTCGTGGAGCCTCCATCTTGCACGAAAGTAGGCAGGGACCTAACGACTCACCTAGACAGTCATTTGAAAACCAGGAGCTGACACCTAAGACTGGGCTGGTGGTTCCCGAACCGAATGCTAGGCGGAACACAGAAGAGACGGCCGGGACCCCCTCCTAGAAGACCCTGACACCTCTGCCCACAGACAGGGGGGTGAGCAGCTTTGCTGGGGAATGGCCGGCCATCCCTCACCCTCCCTCAGGGCCTGCCAGGAGCCCCCGGCCTCCTGGCCGGGTCTGGATTCTTCTCCTGGGCACTGTCTTTCACACCTGAACAGCGACTGCCTTGCCTCACAGGACGCTCTCCCTACCCCACTGCTTTTTCTCCCACAGTATGAGAGAGAGAGAGACAGGAGGCCCCAACAGGTCTCTAGGCCGCAGTCTAAGCCTGGCTTCAGCCTGTTCTAGACCACGGGGGCATGTGCGTGCTCAGCGTGTTCAGGGAGGTCTCTCCATGGGGACCCAGAACCTTCCCATGTGGGTCAGCCTTGCAGAGAGTCAAGTTCTACCACTGTGACTCTGTCCCTCCACGTGACTTTTAAAAAAAAGGTTTATTTAACTTTATTTATTTATTTATGAGAGGTTTTTGCTATAGGGCGTGTGCGTTCACTAGAAAGACAGAGAGAGACAGAGAGATAGAAAGCAAGAAATCACCCCCCCCCCAGAAGGGATGGCCATGCTGCAATCTCTTCTCCTCCATTCTCCTCCCTGGATCTTGGGCACACACGCACATGTGTCT
>NW_006160044.1:723667-740665 GCF_000334495.1 Tupaia belangeri chinensis
CTGGGGGCTGGAGCCGGTCCCGCCTTCACCGCCGCCTCTTCCCTAACACAGACGGTGACAAACGGGGACAACAACAGCACCCGACGCTGACTGCACTCCAAGAGTGGCCCATCACGGACCCTCATGGATCCATGCCTCCATCCCAACGTACACGAGAGACGAGTCTGGATGGAGGTGGCAGTGACTCGCCCCGGTCACACGGAGCCTGGTGGGACCGGGAACCGACAGAGTCTGCCCCCGACCGACCCCGTCAGCCTCCTCTGCACTCTCCTCCAAGCGGGCTCCGTCCTGGAGCGTGGCACGAGGAGCCTCTCTACGTTTAGCCAGAATCCCATCCTGGCTGTCGGCTCTAGCTCCTCGTCCTCCCCCGTCTCCCGGGGATGTCTGGTCACCCTCGCCCGCCCTCCGCAAGTCCCTCACGAGTCACGTCGGCCAGAATTCCCTCGTAGCCTGATGCCCTGTCTTGGTCATTTTCCATCCCGTGGCTCCTCCGCCCAGTTCCTTGGCTATCAATTCCCACGTTTCCTGCTGCACGCAGACACAGCCTGCCTCCCGTGGCTGTGGCCCCCATGCGCTCAGTGGTGCTCATGGAATCTACCTGTTTGGGTGAGCGTCATGATTTTTCTTGTCATCGGTCAGCAGGCATGAGAGACAATAGAGACAGAGAGCAGGAGAGAGAGAAAAAGCATCCCTATGAGGTGTGGCTACGCCATAGCTCCTTCTCCTCCATTTTCCCTGATTTTGGGATTTTGGGATTTTGGGGTACACACACACACACACACACACACACACGTGTGTTTTTAAAGCCACAGGATCCAGGGCTAAAACCTAACGGTTGGCCATGTGGAATCTAGTTCCTTTAACCACCAGGCCACGGGTTGGCCCTTTTTCTTTATTTTTAAAGAATGATTTCTTTAATGTTATTTATCATCATTGTTATTATTAAATAATTATTTATTTATTTATTTTTATTCATTCGCTTATTTTGATCTGGTGAGAGAGAGAGAGAGCGAGTGAGCATGCATGCGTGCACCACCAGGTCCAGGACTTGAACAATGGTCTGCCATGTGGGAGTGTCCCGCACCCTAACCACTATGCCACCTGCTGGTCCCCACATTATTATTATTATTATTTTAAAATAGAGATTTTTGCTATAGGGCACATGTACTCGCCAGTGAGACAGAGGGAGTAAGTGAGAAATCACCGCCCCTTTGCCGGGAGATGGCCACGCTGCAATCCCTTCTCCTCCAGTCTCCTCTCGGGATCTTAGACATGCATGCACATGCACCCAGTGAGAGTTTCAGGTCACCGGGTCTGGGACTCGAACTGTAGTCGACTACATGGGAATCCAGCGACGAAACTATCACACCATCTGCTGGTTCCTATTATTATTATTAAATTTGCTACAGGTTACATGTGCTCGCTAGAGAGAGACAGAGAGGCAGAGGGGGGGTGGGTGAAAAGGTCTGACCATGGAGGGAGCAGCACTGGGTCTGGGCTACTGAGGCAGCACCTTAACCACCACGCCACCTGCAAGCCCCTGGACCTTTTTCTTTAAGAGTCATGCTCTCGCCAATCACCAGTCCATGCTTGGTCCTGGTGGAGGCAGACAGGAGCCTGCAGGGAAGAATGGCAAAGGAGGATGCTCTCTGAGCTAAACTCCCCTGGGAGCACAGAGGATGGGCCGATGCAGACCAGGCTCAGGTGTAGAAAGGAGGCCAGGGCAGGGGAACTGGAAGATGTGTTCCTTGCCGGCCCCCATGACTGACTGTCTTGTTTTTCTTTTTTTTGGAGAGGTTTTTTGCTATAGGGTGTGTGCGCTCGCTGGAGAGACAGAGAAAGACAGAGAGACAAAAAGCAAGAAATCATCTCCCAGGGGGGATGGTCACGCCGCAATCCCTTCTCCTCCATTCTCCTCTCGGGATCTTGGGCACGCACACACACGCACCCCTTGTGCGTTTAAGCCACCGGGTCCGGGACTCAAACTGCGGTCAACCACATGAGAGTCCAGAGACATAGCCATTACACCAACTGCTGGTCTCAAGCAAAACTCCTTTTAAAACACAAAACAAAAAAAGAAAAAGAAAATAGAAAAACACGCCGGGCATTACGTGTACATGCAAAAAATGCCAAGAGATGAATAGAGGAGAAGGGACTGCAGCATGGCCCCACCCCCCGCAGGAGTGATTTCTCGCTTTCCTTATTTTTCTCTCTCTGGTGAGCTCACATTCTATACCAAAACTAAACAAACAAACAAACAAGAGAAATGGGAGTGTGGGGCCAGGAGGCAGTGGCTTCCAATTCCCTGGCTACTGAGGAACGGGTTACAGAAGCATTGCCTTGCTTGTCCAATGGGGCAAACTCACGGGCTCTCGAAGATCTGCTTCGGATCAAATGAGAATGCCCATGGACAAAGGGCCTGAGCCACGACGACTGTCCAAAGTATGATCATTGGCCACAGATGCTCCAACCCCCGGTCCTAGCGGCGAGCCAGCCCCAGGACGCTCACGGAGCAGCCATGTCTGGAAACCAGCTCGGAGTCTATGAGAGCTAGCGGTCTCTCTGCATGGCTGGCTCACACCACGAGATCCTACACAGGGCCCGAGTGCGTGATCAAGATCCACAGGCCAGGGCAGGGACGGGGGAGCATTTTGGGGCATTCAGATGAGCATTTTGCTTTTACTCCTGCCCTCAGGGTTTAGGGAATCCTGGGAGGCCCTGAGCCACTAGGTCCCTCATCAGCTTCCGAGGGAGAAATACAGGCAGCAGTGTGCATGTCCGGGAAACTGGGCAGCCAGTGCAGGAGGGCAGCCAGCACCCAGCGAGAACCTGCAAAGCTGAATGAGGAGCATGAGGAGGAAGGTAGGCCTGCAGCCAGCGGACACCCCAGACTCCTCAGGGAAGAGTCATCCGCTGCCTTCCTCGTTCCTGGCGCTCAGTACCGCGCAAGAAGATTTTTACTCCGTCTTTAGGGAGGGAAGGTGAGTAAGCCCCGGGCCCCTAAGAATGTCAGATCGGGAGAGGAAGGGAAAGGGGAGAGGAAGGTGGTATTCTTTGACCCATGCTTAGGTTGAGGTTGGTGGGACGGAATCTGCTCAGCAAGATCTCATACAATGTGCTAAAAGGCAGGACTGGCGGATGATGGCGTAGTGGTTACGTCGCTGGACGCCCACGTGTTCGATCACAGTTCGAGTCCCGGAACTGGTGGCTTAAAACTCATGCCAGGCGCACGCGTGTGCATGCCAAGATTCTGAGATTAATGAAGAAGGGACTGCAGTGTGGCCATCTCCACCCCCTCTGAGGGGTGATTTCTCGCTTTCTGTCTCTCTGGTGAGCACATGTGCCCTATAGCAAAAATCTTTTTTAAAAAGAAAAAAAGATACGCTGAAAGGCGACAGATCCTAGGGCCTAGGGCATTCTCTCACTCGCCCCTGCAGAACTGCACAGGTGGGACCACCAGAAACACAAGGATGACACAGTGCCAGCTCCTGTCTACCAAGAAGTGTCAAAAACAAGTGGTGGGTTTCCAGGGACCAGTAAACTCCTAAAGGACCAAGAGCCTGTGCTGATCTCCCTGACGACCAGGAGACCCATTGCTCGTTCTGGCTGGACATGTTCTCTTGGCCCACCTGGGGCGAATTCTACACCCACTCTTGGGGGGATCCATGTGGACCTCATTCAGGGATGCGGTAACATACCCTAGGAACTGGGGTTAGCCCCCAAAGAGGGTTGTCGACAGGGAGGTTCTGAGACCTTTGTGCTTTTCCAAAAAGAGGTGGCTCCATAAATGCCCATCATAGCCCACGGTTCCTCCAAACCTATCTGCCTTTGGGCTCTCCTAAGACCGTGGAGGAATTGAGGGTCCAAATGGAAAAACAGATGTAACTGAACTTCTTCTGCAGACAGACCATAACAGACACTCAGACAGACCAAGGGGGAGGAGAGGACCCGTGAAGATGCCAGTCCAGATCATCCGCAGTGGGTCCTTCAGAGCTGTGGCTGCCCACCCCACCCAGTGCCAAACGGGAAAGGACATGGAGCACCTAGAGGTCTAGAGGTCAGGGGTTGGTGGCAGTGGCCCTGCAGGGGGCAGAGAGCGCAGCCTCACCTGGACCTGGCCCTTCCCCATGAGCCTGTCCGTGCTCTCGCCGTCCTCCTTGGGCATCTTCATCTTGTTGTAACACTTCTCATAGCACAGTATCCTCAGGGTCTGGGAGCCTTCCAGCTCGATCTCAAACTCCTGCAGCCCCGAGACAGAAGAAAAGTTACGGATGAACCAACAGGGCCAAGCGAGCAGCGGTCGGCACTGCGGCTCCAAGGGGCCTCTGAACCATGGCTCCCTTGCAAACCGTGTCCTTGCTGCCCCAGGAGGAGCCGTGCTCACGACCCTGCTCGCTGAGCTCCGGGACCCTCAGGAGCTTTCTCCGTGGGCATCGTCGTCCCCACACTGCGGGCTGGCTCGGATGCTTCTCTAAGTGTGGAATTCTCGAACCTAACCCGAACTCCTACATCAGCATCTAAAGGGTGGTCCGGGGCCAGCCAGAGGCATGGTGAAGGCAGCTGGATCCCTGGATCCCACATGGCTGACTGCACCATTTGACTATCAGACTCGGCGTCTTGGGAAACATGCTAGGCACATGTGTGTGCATGCCCAAATCCTGAGAGGAGAAACAGAAGGCAATGTGGCATGGCCATTCCCTTTGCGGGGGGGGGGGAGTTCTCACCCTCTCTTGGGTGAACACACGTGCCCCACACCACCCACATCAGGGGTTAACAATGCATATATTTGGGATCAACAGAAGGTGTGGTGGCTAAGGTGCTGAACTCCTACATGGTCAATCACAGTTTGAGTCCCAGACCCAGAAGCCTGAAAATCATGCCAAGTGTGTATGCATATATGTCCAGAATCCCAAGAGGAGAATGTTGGAGAAGGGACTGTATTGTAGCCATCCCACTGAGGGGGGGGTATGATTTCTCACTTTCTCTCTCTAGCAACTGCATGTGCCCCATGGCAAAAAAAAAAAAAGAACTTAAAAAAATGCATATATCCTTTTTGAGAGATTTTTGCTATAGGGTATATGCACTCCCCAGAGAGAGAGACTGAGACAGAGAGACAGGAAAGCCATTCCGCAGGGGGCATGGGCACATCCCAATCCCTTCTCGTCCATTCTCCATCTTGGGCGCGCGCACACACACACACACACACACACACACACACACACACGTGCCTGGTGTGAGTTTTAAGTCGCCAGGTCTGGGACTTGAACCACAATCGATTACGTGGGAGTCCTACGATATAACCATTATGTCATCTGCTGGTGCCCCTAAAATGCATATATTCTATGACTATGGGTAATAATGATGTCAACGTGGGTTCATTTTTAGAGCAATGAAACGATTTGGTGTAATGCTGTCATGATGAAAACACGCCATTCCACACGTGTTAAAAGTCATCGAACATGCAACACCAAGAGTGAACCATGATGTCGACGGGAGGCTCTGGGTGATAATGATGCCCACCTGGGTCCGTCGACTTAACACACGCCCCACTCCAGTGCTGGGGGTCCACCCGGGGGCGGACGGGGAAGGGGTGTATGGTAGCTCTGTCCTTTCTGTTCAGTTCTGTTATGAATCTAAAGCTGCCCTAAAATAAATTCCGGTGCCAGCTGGTGGCGTAGCTGGGCCCACATGGGAGGGGGCCGGGACCGCCTCGAAGACATTGGGCACATGTGCGCTCGAGACCCGGGCTGAGGGAAGGGATCCTGGCGTGAAGACCTTGTTGGTAGGGTGCTTGTCTCTCTGTCTCTCTCTCATGAAAAAAAAAAAAAAGCAAACAGGTGCATTTATTCCTTCTTTCATTGATTTATTTTTGAGAGAGGTTTTTGCTATCGGGTGCATGCACTAGTTGGAGAGACAGAGATAAAAGCAGAGATGCTTTATCCATAGGGTCTCAGCGCACTGGGGCCCCCTTTCCCCGGCCCTCTTGCTCTTCAGAATTTCGGTTCCTGTGTGAACACAGCGTTTTCCCCAGCCGACCCAGAGATCTGAACCGGCTACGCGGCTTCCAGCACTGCAGTTCAGTCTGGGCCACCTGGGCCACTCGGCTGGGCCCACCTGGCCCTTCCTGCAGGGACGTTCGAGCTGAACTGACCAGGAATTTTGTCAGACTCCTCGGGCCCTCAACCTACGCCTGGTAGCAAGTCTAGCGATCAAAGAGCAGTGGAAGCTGGAAAAGACCTGGGTTCCCGCACCTCTGCTCACTGCTCGAGTGGTGTGGCTCGGGGGCTCCTCCTCTGCGGGGGAAGGGAAGGGTAGGAGGCAGCTCCCTGCAGCCCAGCTGCCTCCACCCACTTGACAAGGTCCTCGAGGGCAGCAGCTGCCGCAGAGGCTGGGAAGTGGCATCTCCCATGGATCTGGGGATGTCACTGACGCTGGCCACTTCGCAATCACTCCCACTCCCAAGGCTTGCGGCCAATCGGTTAAGTGATTTATTCAACAGCTCTCCGCGGTGCAGGAAGGCAGGGCCACAGACTATTGGGTCACTGGGAAAGTCGTGACGCAAAAATGCGTAGAAAAAACACAGAGAAATACGTCACGTCTTTCCTGACAACCTAATATACAAATGTGACCTCCTTAGACAGGCGTACAGGGCTCTGCAGGCCAGGGAGGCCCAGGGAGCAGGGCCCACAGTCCCTGTCCCGGTCCCCACAGGCAGAGCGCCAGGCTTCCCGAGAACCAAGAGGGCCATTCCGCCTTCCGAGGAAAAAACTCTATGGAAACCTCCCAAGTAAACACTAAGTGGTAACAAAGGAAGACAAAAAGCCCTTTTAAGTTCTTTTTCCAAACACGCCTCCAGCTAAATAAATAGGCTCATTCTTTGTCATGGGGGCTGGGTGAGTAAGATTCTCAGGAACACGGTGATAAAAATCTTCTGGCGGAGTCAGCCTGCCACCCCCCAGGAGGTTCCCGGCATGCGGGCAGCCCGGCCTGTGGGGAAGCCCTCAGCCCTGCGTGTTAGGTGTTTAGCCTCTCTTGCGGAAGCAGGCTCCTCACCTCGTTCCAGTTCGGCTCAGTGGTGTCCCTGTAGACGCGCGTCTTGGCTTTATTCACAAAATACCCGAAGGAATCCACTTCCAGGGTGCAGTACAGATCTGTGGGGAGGCAACAGGGAGACTGTGACCACGCTTTCCGGGTCACCTGCAATTTCTTTCAGCTCTTCATTCATTTATTTACTCCATGAGAGACAGAGACAGACAGGCACCCCCGAGAGGGTCTTCATGCTGCACCAGGTGAGGACCGTGGGCGAGCGCGCACCCAGTGTTAACCTGGAGACACCCGGACTGGAGCCCGAGACCTCCTCGTGCAGTGTCGGGATCACGGGACTGAACAACCTTCCTGACCACGGCTGGCCTCACCTGTCTCGTCTCTCAGAGGTGTTATGTTCCAAATCAGAAAAAGATGGCCTTCACTTTATTTATTTTTTTTAAAAGAATGATTTTATTTAACTTTACTTATTATGATGATTATTTTCCAGTTTGATCAGAGAGAGACAGAGAAAGAGGGAAAGTGAGAAAGTCAAGCCACCAGGTCCAGGACTTGAACCGTGGTCAGCCATGTGGGAGTCCAATGCCTTTATAGTTACCACGCCACCTGCCGGCCCTGGCCTTAACTTTAAAAACAAATAGAAATGGGACCAGCACATGGCATAATGGTTACACCGCCGGACTCCCACGTTATAGAACATGGTTCAAGTCCCAGACCTGGTGGCTTAAAATACATGCCGGGTGCAAGCGCACGTGTGCCCAAATTCCCAAGAGTAGAGAAGGGATTGTGGTATGGCCATGCCCCTAAGCGGGTAATTTCTCACTTTCTGTCTCTCCCTTTCGTAAGCGCATGCACCCTGCAGCAAAAATCTCTCTAAAAAAAGAACAAGAATAAAAATAGAAAACAAATAAAAACACCAAACCAATGGCTGGTGTTTTGAACATCAGCATCTCATGGGACACTCCTGACCTACCCAGAGATGATTCTGTGGGTGAAGCGGGGAGGGATGGACGGGGTGACTGTGCCACAGCTACACAGGGGACAAGCCCCACAGCAGAAGCGAGCTGTCCTGCAGGGCGAAGACAATTCCTGCCACCTGGGCAGACCCAGCTATGCACTGCAGAGACTAAGGGTTGGAGCAAAGAGGGTTCCAGGCTCATGTGGACTGTCGGAAGCAGCCCGGTGCTGGGAACCACAGGGTACAGGAAGAGGCCTGGGGGTGAGTGGGGCAGGGTCTGGCTGGGCTGTAAGTGGTCAGTTACAGGGTGGGGTTTGGGGGTTTTTTTTTTTTTTGTGTCAGTTACAGGGTGGGGTTTGCGGGTTTTTTTTTTTTTTTTTATTGTTGTTTCTTGGAGAGGTTTTTGTTTGTTTGTTTTTGCTATAGGGCACGTGCCCTCGCCATAGAGACAGAAAGCGAGAAATTGCTCCCCCCCCAGGATGGATGGCCATTCTGCAATCCTTTCTCCTCCATTCTCCTCTTGGGATCTTGGGCACGCATGCACACATGCCAGGCGTGAGTTTAAGCCACTGGGTCCGGGACTCAAACTGTGGTCGACTACATGGGAGTCCAGCGACACAGCCATTCCACCAACTGCTGGTCCCGGGGTTTGCAATATTTTTTTAAAGAATTATTTTACTTATTTATTATTGCTATTATTTTTTAATTTGCTATAGAGCATGTACATTATTATTATATTTTTTCAGAGAGAATTTTTTAACTCTGTCACTAGACAGAGACACAGAGAGAGGCAGATAGAAAGCGAGAAATCACTCTCTGGAAGGATGGCCCCTTCTCATCCTCCTCTTGGGACCTTGGGAATGCGTGCACACACACCTGGCATGAATTTTAAGCTGCTGAGTCTGGGACTCGAACTGCGGTCTATTATGTGGGAGTCCAACGACATAACCATTATGGTATCTGCTGCTCCCTACTATTATTTTTAAATTCACTATAGTGCATGTGTACCCATGAGAGAGAGAGAGTGAAAAAGCAAGCTGTCAGGTCCAGGACCCCGACTGTATTCAGCTACCTGGGAGTTCAGCGCCTTAACCCCCATGCTACCCACTGGCCCTCAGATTTGCATTTTAGAAAGTCTACCCTGTGAGGGGGGAGGAGGCCTGGCAGTGAGGACAGGGAGGAGAGCCTGCATGACAGTAGCTGGAGACGAGGCAGAAGTCTCCCGGATGGGGATGGTGTCTTACTGACCCAGGTGAGCAGGACTGCGCTTTCTAGCTCGGTCCTGGGGTGGATGGTGGTGCTTCTCATAAAACCAGAGGAGTAAGTTTGGGGCTACAGATGACAAGTTCAATTTGGGGACATGGAGTTTACAGCTTGGGATACTGAGATGTTTGGAAAGGTAACAGGCAAGGCCAGGAGTAGGTGCCATGAGGGAGCCAGGGCTGGAGGGGAGCCCGAGAGACGCCAACACTGACAGGGCAGCCGGAGAGGGCCCGGGGAATGGTTATGTGTGTACTACAGCTTCATGGAGGGATAACCTGTTTCCTGAACAAGTCATTCACTCCGAGTGCACATTTGGGGATTTATAGTGAATTTAAACCCAGTGCATGGGGTCAGCAGGTGGCGTGGTGGTTCCATTGCTGGACTCCCACATGGCTGACCATGGTTTGAGTCTTGGAACCAGTTGCTTAAAACTCATGCCGGGTGGGGACCAGCAGTTAGCATAATGGCTATGTCACTGAACTCCCATGTAGCCGAATGCAGTTCGAGTCCTGGACCCGGTGGCTTAAACTCATGCCGGGTGTGTGTGCGTGCGTGCCCAAGATCCCGAGAGGAGAATGGAAGAGAAGGGATTGTGGCATGGCCATCCCCCCTCAGGGGTGATTTTTCACTTTCTGTCTCTTTGTCTCTCTCTTTCTGGCGAGTGCACACACCCTTGTAGCAAAAACCTCTCAAAAAAAAAAAGAAAAAGAAAAAGAAATCATGCCGGGTGAAGATGCGTGTGTGCCCAAGATCCCAGGAGGAGAAAAGAGGAGAAGTGATCGAGGTGTGGCCATTCCCCTGGGGGAGTGATTTCTCGCTTTTCCTCTGTCTCTTTGTCTCTTTGTCTCTCCCTAGCAAGTGCACGTGCCCCAAGGCAAAAACCTCTTAAAAAAAAAAAAAAAAAAAAGAGAGTGCAAACAGTGTCACAATCATTTCAACCCAAAAGCCCCGGGGTTCAATGCAGTGAAGCCTCCCTCTCATCCCTAGCATTCAAAAACCACTGGTAAGTTTTCTGTTTCTGTATTTGACCTTTCCTAGAAATTTCAAATACATGAAATGATATGTCATCTTTTTTTCTTTGTGGGGGACCAGCAGATGGCATAATGGTTACGTCGTTGGACTCCCGCGTGATTGACTGTGGTTTGAGTCCCGGATCTGGTGACTTAAAACTCACGCCAGGCACATGTGCGTGTGTGGCCAAGATCCCAAGAGGAGAATGGAGGAGAAGGGACTGTGATGTGGTTACCCAGCCTGAGAGGGTGAATTCTCACTTTCTGTCTGTCTCTCCAGCGAGCGTACACACCCTATACCAAAAACACCTCTGATTTAAAAAAAAAAAAATTTTTTTTTTTGCCATAGGGCATGTGTACTGTCAGGAGACAGACAGGGAAAGTGAGAAATCACCCTCTGTGGGGAGGGCATGGCCACGCCACAGTCCCTTCTCCTCCATTCTCCTCTCTGGATTTTGGGCATGCACACACACATACCTGGTGTGAGTTTCAAGTTGCTGGGTCTGGGACTCGAACTGTGGTCGACCATGTTGGGAGTCCAGCGATGTAACCACTATTCCACCTGCTGGTCCCTACGTAGAATATTTTTTTTTCGGTTCATCATGTTGCCTCCATCAGTAGCTCATCCTTCTGACTAGAGAAGGATGCTCCATAGATAAACCACATTTTATCTGTATAAATCTTTTTTTTTTAAGAGAGGTTTTTGCTATAGGGTGTGTGTGCTTACCGGAAATACAGACAAAGAGACAGAAAGCGAGAAATAACCCCTGGGAGGAATGGCCATGCCACAATCCCTTCTCCTCCACTCTCCTCTTGGGGTTTTGAGCACACATGCACATGTGGCCGGTATGAGTTTTAAGCCGCCGGATCGAGACTCGAACTGCGGTCGACCACGTGGGAGTCCAGCGACATAGCCATTATGCCATCTGCTGGTCCCTCATCTGTCTAAGTCTTTATGTGGATATGTTTTCATTTCTTAAAATGAATACTGAAGAATGGGATTGCTGGATTATATGGGAGGGGTATGTTTTAACTTTTTAAGAAATTGTGAATTGGGGCCAGCAGGTGGTGTGGTGGGTAAAGGACTGGATTTCCACATAGGCAACCATGATTCGAGTCCTGGACCCAGTGGCTTGAAATTCATGCCAGGTTCATGTGTGTGTGTGTGTGTGTGTGCCGAAATCTAGACAGGAGAATGGAGGGACTGCTGCATGGCTGTCTCGCCCCCGGGGGTGATAGCTCACTTTCTTTCTCTCTGGCAAGCATGCACCCAATGGCAAAAACCTTAAAAAGAAAGAAAGAAAGAGAGAGAGAGCGAGAGAGAGAAAAGTGTGAAGCCATCTTTCCGAGTGGCTGCAGGGTGCTACATCTCCACGCTGGGTCCCTGTTTCTCCACACTCTCACCGGTATTTGTTAGCAGTCACCCCCCTGCCCCCCATCCAGTGGGTACATCCACCTACAGAAAGACAGAGAGACAAAGCAAGAGGGAGAGGAGAGGCAGCCCCCGTGGGAACAGTCGCACGGCAATCCCTTCTCCTCCGTCTCTCCCTTCCTTTGGACATGCACACACAGGTGTCCAGTGCTTCTCCAGCCACCAGGTCTGGGACTTGAACCACACAGGCTGGCCTCTAAGGGTTCTTTACGTATTCTGAGTAAAATCCCTTACCAAATACATGATTTGCAAAATTTCTCTCATTGTGCGGCATGTACTCATTTTCTTGTTTGAATGATTGATTGATTTCACAGAAACTCTGGGAGAGGCTGGCAGAACCGTGCCTACCCCATGGCCTCCTGCAGTGGCCCCTTACAGGTCGCGGGGAGGCGCTGTGTTGAGAGGTCAGCACGACCAAAACATCACTAGCTCTCACTGTCCGGACAGCTTGAGCAGCTGGGAGAGAGCCCCCATCCTTCTCCTCCTCGGAGGTTTTAGTATCATTCATCCATCTCGACAGAGCAGCCAGACCTGCTCTGCTGGGGTCAAGGGACACTGCTGACCATTATCCTGGCTTGGGTCTGAGGTTTTCAGGTATCCTGGCTGCTGCCGAGGGCCAAGGGTTTGGTCTCTAGCAGCAACTCCAACTCCTGCAATTACAGGACCCGCCTGCAGGGGGTGCAGCTCTCCAGTTCATGGACTCCACAAACACCACACCCGGGAGGCATGGCCAGCACCAGCGGCCTTCCTCTCCAGACCACTTACTCGAACTCTGCTTAAATCCGGTGGCTGAGTGGACGATGACATTCAGGAACCCGTAAAGCCCAGGCGACTCATCATCTGTGGAAGAGATCAAAGAGGTGAGCGTCTGTCCTTCTGTCCGGGCAGGCAGGCGGCAGGCTGGCTCTGCCTCTGAATAACCACACTGTGGACACCACATGGCTGCCAACGGCCCAGCGCCAGGCAGGACAGTGCCACGGACCAAAAACGTACCCACTGTGTCTGTCTTAGGGGCCTTCGGAGCTAGTGGGGCTCGCAATATCAAGTGCACTTAGGACCCGAGGACAGGAGGGGGCTGGGGGTAGCGCAGGATGTGGATGGAGCAGGCAATGTGTATGCGTGTGTGCATATGCGTGTGCAAACACAAACTGTGTGTGGCTGAGTGCACGTGCGCGACAGTGACTGCAAACTCGGTGTGACCAGAGCGCGTGCTGGGAAGTGCCAGGAGGGAAGAAGGGCTGGGAGACAGAAGGGGAGCCAGATCCTCAGGACAGAGGGTCAGAGGAGTGTTTGTCACAGCCCTTGTGACAAAGGATGGGAGCCACTCCTTTTCCTTAGCCACCCGGCAGTGGCAGTCCGGGCAGAAACTGCTCCTCACCCACCCCTCCATTCCAGGGAGGACGGCAGGCCAGAACAAGCGCATAGAAGCCCCTGAACGAGAGGCCTCCAGGCTCAAGACAGCGCTCGCGGCTGGGAGGAACGTGAGCCCTGGGGCCGGCTGGCGGCCCTCCCTTCCCAATGCCCACCTTCCTTGTTGATGGTCAGCGGGATGTGGTGGACGGTCTGGAGCTTGACGCAGGAGTTGGTCAGCATCTGCAGCTCCACGGACGTCAGGGAGAAGCTTTTGAAACCTGAGCGGGTAGAAGAGAGGCACGCTGGCCAATCAGGCTGCTGCTCGACGGACAACGGTGCCCTCCCACCTGGCCCCACACCTGGGAGGGGCACTGCAGGAGCCTGGGGGCTCAGGGAAGTGACCGGCTCCCAGGTGAGGTTCTGGCAAGATGAGGCATGCTCTGGACAACCCAGGCCTGAGCTCACAGGGTGGGAGGGAGCTCAGCATTATGGTTTTTTTTTTTTTTTATTTTAAGAGTTATTTTATTGGGGCCCATAGGTGGCACAGTGGTTAAGGGTCTGAATTCCCACATGGTTGACCGTGGTTCGAGTCCTGGACCTGGCAGCTTGCTCTCTCACTTTCCCTCCCTCTCTTTCTCTCATTCTGTCCCTCTCTGATCAAATTAAAATAAATAAATAAATGAGAATGAATAAAGTTAGATAAAATAATTCTTAAAAAACATTACTTTATCTAATTTTATTCATATTTATCATTTTTTAATTTGACCACAGAGCAACAGAGAGGGAGACAGCGGGAAAGCAAGCTGCTAAGCCCAGGACTCGAACCATGGTCGCCTTGTGGGAGTCTAGTGTCTTAACCACTATGCGAACTGCTGACCCTTCTTTTATTTACTTATTTATTTATTTTTTTGCTATTATTATTATTTTTTGCTATAAGGCATGTGTACTCGCCAGCCAGACAGAAAGAGACAGAGAGACAGAAAGCGATAAATCACCCCCCAGGGGGGATGGCCATGCTGCAATCCCTTCTCCTCCATTCTCCTCTCAGGATCTCGGGCACGCACGCACACGCGTCCAGCGTGAGTTTTAAGCCACCGGGCCTGGGACTCGAACTACAGTCAACTACATGGGAGTCCAGCGACATAGCCATTACGCTAACTGCTGGTCCCTGGCCCTTCTTTTATTGAAAGAGGTTTTTGCCTTAAGGTATTGTGTGGTTGCTGGAGACAGAGACAGAGACAGTGAGAGAGAGAGAGAGACAGAGACAGTGGCCACACAATCCCTTCTCCTCCATTCTCCTACCCGCGGTCGGTCACGTGGGGGTCCAGCATCCCAAACACCATGCCACCTACTGGACCTCGACTTATTCTCTAAAGGATAAAAGGTCCCACTGCCCAGCCCTGCTAAAAGCCTTTAAAACCCAGGAGGAAGGGCCAGCAGGTGGCATGATGGTTAAGGTGCTAGACTCCCAAACGGCTCACCATGGTTTAAGTCTTAGATCTGGGGGTTTAATAAAGACGTCGGGCACGTGTGCCCAAAATCTCGAGAGGAGAACGGGAGAGAAGGGAGTGTGGCGTGGGCACCCCCCCAGGGGGTGATTTCTCACGTTCCTTCTCTCTGCCACTATTTCTCTCTGGCAAGCGCATGCGCCCTATGGCAAAAACTTAAAAACGAAACAAAACAACAACCAAAAGAACAAGAATGAGGAAGAAACGCCCATTGGGCCCGATGTCCTGAGCCACGTCTGGGCTGAGGGCCACTTACACTTTTTCTGCTGCTCCCGGATGTTCTCCCTCCACTCGGCGCGCTCGTAGTCGGAGGAAATGAAGAACGTGTAACTCTAGGTGGGAAAAGTGAGCGCCACCCCAGCGAGGCTGACGCCCTGCAAGCCCAGCCTCCCCGGGCCACGAGACTCACACCTCCCAGCCGCCAGCCAGCTGGAATTCAGGGCCCAGGGGTGCTCTCGGCCTGGCTTGTCCCTCCGGCACTGTCCGCTCTCCCTGTCAGCAGGTGAGCTTCAGGCCACCTCTAGTCCCAGCCCTGTCTGGGGCCGTAGCTTAGGGACACGGAGGGGGTTACCAGGTGGGATCAGCAAACACCAGATGCAGAAGCTGATCCGACCTGCTGCATGGAACTCGCAAGCCCTGGACCATGATCCAGAGATGAGGCCTCTGCAGAGCCCGCTGGCTGCCTCGCTAGGCCAGGCACTGGAGAACGAACCAGTCTGCATGTGACAGGTGCATGAGGCTCCCATGTAGGGGGAGGCTGGGGCCACGGGCGGCACCAGACTTGGAGAAGAAGGCAGGTCTTGGCCTCAGAGGACCCCAGACCGCAATCCCCTTAGGTCTGCATGAACCTGAGAGGAAACCTCCCTGGAGACCTCGACACCTCCCAGCTGTGGGGGCTGAGCCAGCGGCCCCTCAACCTGGGCTAGAGCCAAGGCCCCAGGCAGAGGGTCACGTGTGCCTGTGCACCACATTAAGGAACCCTCTCCTGAGGTCTGGGCGGCCGTGGGTGCGCTCTCACCTTGCCGTTGCGGCTGTGGACCCGGAAGGCCATGCTGGGCGACATGAGCAGCAGCAGCGACTCCTGCTCGGACAGCTTCTTCTTCAGCCGCTCCACGGCTCTGCTGCCCTTGTTGGCCCTCTGCGGAGATAGGCCCTGTCTCGGTTTCCCAGGCCGGGGCCCAGTGCGCCTGCTCCCACCTGCTCCGTCCCCACCACCTCCTCAGCTCAGCCCAGCCCAGCCCAGCCCAGCCCAGCTCAGAGCCTCGGTCCTCAGTCGACAACTGTTGGTGGCCTTTTCAGGACAGAAAGTCTTCACTGGGTCATGTCCTCATACAAGCTGCAGGTTGTGCTCAATAAATGTGTGTGTGTGTGTGTGTGTGTGTGTGTGTGTGTGTGTTTAAAGAGGGATTTTTGCTATAGGGCATGTATACTATCACTGGGCAGACAGAGAGAGACAGAGAGACAGAAAGCCTGAAATCACCCCCCAGGGGAGATGGCCACGCTGCAATCCCTTCTCCTCCATTCTCTTCTCGGGATCTTGGGTATGCACACGCATGTGCCCAGCCTGCGTTTTCAGCTGCTGGATCTGGGACTCGAACTGTGGTTGACTATGTGGGAGTCCAGTGATGTAAACATTATGCCATCTGTTGATCCTCAGTAAACTTTTTTTCAGTTAGTTAGTCTTTGCCATAGAGCACATGCGCTCACGGAAGAGAGACGCAGTGAGAGGGAAAGTAAGAAATAAACCCCCAAGGGAGATGGCCATGCTGCAATCCCATCTCGATTCTCCTCCTGGGATTTTGGGCATGCACGCATATGCACCCCACCAGGGCTGGGACTTGAACCGTGGTTGGCCAAGTGGGAGTCCAATGCCTTATCCACCATACCACCTGCTGGTCCTTTTAAATTTATTTCTTCAATGCGAGAGGGGGCTAGAGAGAGAGAGGGGCACCCCAACAGGATCCTCACACTGAGACCCACCCCAGCCTGTTGGTCTGGGTCACAGGCACGTGCCTGGATGTGAACCTGGGACCTCCCCATGAGGCCTCGCCATTTTGGAGCATCGCGTTACCCCTGTGCCATGCCCCTGTGGCTGGCTTCACTAAACATTTCTCGATGGAATTAAGTCCTTCCCCACACAAGGACCGGGAGGAGAGACCTTTACAAACGTCCTCGCCTTCAGCGTTTCGAAACTCAGACACTGTCTAGGAAGCCGTGATGACCAGAGGGTCTTTCATGGCCTCCTTGGCCCAACCCTATCTCAGCATCAGGCCCCTGGGGGGACCAAAAGAAGCCAGATGAACATCATCAGGTCCCGGAAGGGAAGACTTCCCAGCCCTGAGGACTTGGCACTGGCTCCCCCTCTGCTTAGGGACACGCGGCCTCGGAAGCCACAGGGCTGCTCGGGTAAAACAACCCCACGGTCCATCC
>NW_006160044.1:741355-752313 GCF_000334495.1 Tupaia belangeri chinensis
GGAAGCCGTCCCAGCCCGGAGGACTTGGCACTGGCTCCCCCTCTGCTTAGGGACACGCGGCCTCGGAAGCCACAGGTCTGCTCGGATACATCAACCAGACGTTCACTCCAGCCGAGAGGCTTCCCTCCTGGGGGCCTGCGGGGCTCCCCGTGTGCTTCTACACGTGCCACGTTTGTGGTGTGACACGCTGAGCAGACAGCTGAGGGCTGAGAAAGACCCTCAGTCCTGCTGTGCGTCCCCCTCCGCCGGCCATCCCTGAGCGGGGTCCCACCTCTCAGAAATCAGCCTTACACGCGGCCATGCATAGGCCTCCTCTGGCCCCAGACCCGAGGGGCTCATTCCTACTATGACCACAGTCTTCTAGAAGGCTCTGGAAAGGACCGAGGGCTGGCAGTCTAGACCATCTGGCGGGGCTACACTCCCACTTGGAACTAGCCTCCATCTGGGCAGTCACAAGGGGGGCAGCCAGGCACATCCCTCCCGGTAGCCAGGCCACTCAGGCATGTGCATGGTGACCCGCACCCTGCCGCCCTACATGGGGCACTAAGTGCCCTTTGAGCTCTCCCTCCCTCACTCCGCCTGACGCTTCTCTCCCGCCTGTGTGACTCAGGGACAGGGGGCGGCCCTCCCAACTCACAGCATCATCCCTGCTCAGGGCTGCAAGTGAAAACCTTCGACCTTGTGTCCAGCTGAACTTGCATCTTCCATTGGAAGAACTAGGGGCCACCCCAGGCTGGGTTTTCCCCAGGACACTGGGGTTGGGGGGACACAAGATCAAGCTCTGGGCACCAGAGTGGGGGACATAAACCAGGCAGGCATAAGCCGGGCACAGGCCAGACAGCGTGGTCTGCGGTAGAGACGAGTTCCCCACGCGCAGCAGCGCCCCAGGGAACAGGGCGGGTAACTAGGCATCAGACCAGATGCCCAGCGCCCCAGGAGACCAGGTGTGGGGTCAGCGCCCGGCAGAGGGAGCACCCCCTGGGCCCGGGGCCCACTGTGACCACGCAGAGCACGGCCCTCCCGCACTGGCTGCACCTTCTCCCTCTGGATGTCGCTCTTGATCTGCGAGATCTTCATCTTCAAGGCGTCCAGCTCCTCGTCCGGCACCAGGGGGATGCTGGATGCAGCCTCCGACTCATCGACCATCTGGAAGCTGAGGTCTGTGAGCGGGATGTACCACTTGCAGTCGTACTGCTGGGCTTTGCTGGGTGGGAGAAGAGGGCGTTACCACGTCGGCTGTCTCCCTTTGTCACTTTCTTCCTAATGTCACTGCTCTCGGGAACCGAGGGCCCTAGCTCTGAGGCTTGGTCTGCTGTAGCCGACTGAGAACCCGGCGATAGGTCCCTGTGCTGGGTGGAGATGAAGCCAACAGCAGATACTGGTGGCCCCAGCCCCGGTGACTCCTGGGAACAGACCTGCACACGTGACTCCAGACCCCGGGGTGCCTGACCCTCTTCCTTTCGCACTGATCCTGAAGTTGGTGGCTCACACGGGAGTATGTGAAGGCTGTCTAACAAGAGGACAGGGCTGTGGACCAACCCCAGGACTGGAGAGCTTGGGGGAGGGTGGGCAGATCCACCTTGACAGCTGGGGAAACTGAGGCTCTCTACCGAATTGATGGAATCTACTAGACAGGGAAGTAGCGGACTGGGGGGAAGAGCCCGGCTGGCCCTTTCCAATGTGACTCTGCTACAGTCCAACCTGGCGGAATCTGAGCCCTTGGGGGTGGGAGTGCAGTGGGGCGAGGTCTGCAGGCCTGTGCTGAGAATAACCTAGAAGCCATCAGCAGGCTTGGGAGATGAAGTGTGGTGATCGCCTAGTGATGCCTGCCAGGGACAGGGGAGGGGGTGGCCCGCCTGAGCCCTGCAGCCCCCTGATCTGTCACTCGCTCCTCCAGGATGGGCTGCAACATGATCTTCCTCCCTCACGCTTACCCTGCACAGCTGGTCCCTGTCCCTGCCTCATGTCAGCGACAACCTTTGACCTCAAGCCTGGCCTCATGTCCAGGTAGAGAGAATATAGAGAGGGGTGTGACTGTATCACTTCTGACCTCTCCAGGCGACCTTGGGCTCCCGCCTGCAGTGTCAGGGCAGGGTGGCCACCAGGGCGGGTGGGGCAGGGGCTGCATCACACTCACCCTCCGCCCTGCTTCTTGAGCTTGGTGCAGAGGAGCAGGTCGGTGAAGAGGAAGACGTGGCGTAGCTTGCGGGCCCCCTCCACCAGCTCCACCATGAAGCTGTCCTTCAGCAGCTGCCGGTGCTGTGGGCGGGGGGAAGGACTCAGGTCAGGGCCAGCCTGGCTGGCAGCACAGTGTCCGCCCCCCCCCCAAGTCCAGCAGGAGCGAGCTGGCCTTCTGGAGACAGGGCCCACCTTGGGGAGATTTTGGTCCCTCTAACGTCCCACCCTCAGACCCCCTTTCCAGAAAGTCTTGCTCATCTCATCAGCTTGGGATTGGGGGCTTAGCCTATGTACATGCCTCTTTGTTCAACAAACATTTCCAAGTCCTTCCTGGGTGCTCGGCCTGTGGAAGACAGTGACTGAGGGACAGATGACACTGGCCTGGAGGCTGGGGAGGGGTGCACACAGCGATGGGAGAACTCCCTTCCACGGGGCGGCCAGTGCCTCTCTGGGCTGGCAACTTAAGGCCCAGACTGGCAAGCAGCAGGCACTCCAAGGAGGGGATATTCCCACAGAGGGAGGCCCAGGCCCAGGCCCTGGGGGGGAAAGGGCTGGCACGGGGTGGCATGTGAATGGAGGGGAGGCAGGCCCTAGGGTCACAGCAAGGGTTGGCCTGGTTCTGAAGGCAACAGGAATCCAGGGGGCCCAATGTCTGGACCCACTAGTCCTCCAGACCACACAGGACAGCAGGAGTAGGGGTTACACTGCTAACAGCTGTCCAGGGACTTGTGACCTCGGTGCTAGGTCAAAGTGCATCACAGGGTGGGCGTCGTGGGGCAGGAGCCATGGGGGAGGGGAGGCCTAGGAGCAGAGGAATGGGGGGCACAGCCTCCAGCAGGTGGGAGCCTTTCTGCACCTCAATACTCAGCGATACACAGAGAGGGTCGTTCTCGCTCACACAGCTCAGAGTTTGCTAAGCGAGTCATTCGTCCAGGGCTGGCCCCTCAGCAGCAGGGCACGGAGACAGGCTGAAGGCTGACACTGCGCCTTCCCCACCCACCTCCTGGTGTGAGCACAGCTCCCCAACTATCTGATCTGCCCGCCACGATGCGCCCTGGGCAGGCCCACATACCCATTTTGTAGATTAGAAAACAACCTCAGAGAGGTCCGCCATTCATCCCAGGCAGCACAGCAAGCTACTGGAGACACTATTTGGTCTCCTGCAGGAGCTCAGAGCCCAGGGGAGAGGCTTCCCAGAGGGGGTGACCGCTGCCTCTGCTGTGATGGCTGGGTAGGATCTTGCAGGTCCAGCACATAGAGAGAGAGCAGAGAACTCTATGTTCTCTGCACAGAGAGCAGAGAATCCAGCTTTTCCCCAGCAGGAGGAACATTTGTCTCTGTCTTGGCAACTGGGGAGACCCCAAGCTTATCTGGGAGCCGCTGTCTCCCTGGACTCTCCCACATCCTGCAGGAGTGGGAGGCAGTAGAGTCCCCCCGGAACAAATGAGCCTTTGGCTGGCCCCCTGGCTGCAGGGGCAGAGGCTGCACGGCACCAGCTCCCGCAGCTCAGTTCACAAGGGCCAGCAGCCCCTGGCGACGGGGAAGCTGCTGGTGCCCATGTGTGGAAGGGCGGGAAGGCTGCTGCGTGCCAAGGCACTGACTCACCGTGGCTCACCCACACCCGGCCCGCCCAGGGCGGACTTCTGCCTGGTGATGGTACCCACAGGGGGCAGGGAACCGCACGCCCAGGGCAATGTCTGCAGAGGCTCCTGGGACACAGCAGTTCTCGGGACATAACTGCACGAGTGCTCCCTCTGGAGGGGCACCGCAGAGGGTCCCCCAGCCCAGCAAGAGGCGTTCCAGAACCTTCTGTGATATGTAATAACATGGGGGAGGTGGCCCTCCTTTCTCCATGGGAAGGAGCTGAACTTCCTGCCGTCACCAGCAGGGGGCACCCTATGACCAGTTAAGATACAGACATGGCCAACTTGTGAGAACTTGGCCCAGACGCCAAGTCCTCCGCACTGGCCACTCCCCAGAGCTGCCCCTCGCCAGGGCCCGACACTCGCATGTTCACCTGAAGTCCCCTGAGACACCTTTATCTACCAGCAAGGCCACTGAGTTAACCTGAGTTTTTCTGGCACCCCTGAGCCTGACCCTGTTACGAGGATACAGGGTTTGCTATGGGGAGTGGGCCCGGGCTACAGGCCTGGAGACTCCAACAGGCAGACTCAGCCTGGTTCTGGGGTGTTCTTTAGACACTTGGAGTCACCTGACCCTTCCCCGCTGACTTCACCACTATCTGTGGGAACCCTCACCTTTCCCTGAGGAGCCCCAAAGCCGTGGGTGCCCCAAAGCTTCCCAGCTGGCCCAGTGCACTGGCTCTGCCGGCCACTCGAGTGTTTTGAGTCCGTGTGTGTCCTGAGCGGGCCCCTCGCTCTCAGTGTCAGACGAGCAGTGGCCCATTCTTTCATGGGCGTCCCCCTGTCAGAGTCCCTGTCCCCGGGAGAAGTTGGATCTGGCTTCTGGACCGCAGTCCAACCCTGGGGCCAGTACCCCTTCCTGCACAGAAAATGCCCAATGAACTGGAAGGAGGGCCTCCCACCCCATCATGACACTGGCAAGTCCAGGAAGGGAGCCCAGACCCAGTCAAAAGGACCAGAATCAAGGGAATGGGGCCAGGAGGCTGGGGCCAGTCCTAGGACGAGGATGTCTAGGTCTGGGGGACAGATTCTCGGGGCTGGTGGTCCCGTCCTGACCCACAGTCTGATCCCTGGGGAAGATGCCTCCTTAGAGTCCCACGCTGGGGTGGGGAGGGGCTGCTGCTGAAACAGCCCCCAGAGAATCTGCGCAAAGAGGAGTCAGGCCAAGGGTACGTAACTGGGGAGGGAGGGACAGAGCTGGTGACAGGGAAGGACTAAGAGGCAGTGAGTGGATCCAAGAGTGACCAGTGTGAGGCCTTGGGAGGGTGCTCTGCCCCCGAGTCAGGGTCCAGAGAGGCCGCTGGATGACAGATCCATCACCTGTCACCCTCCCTGGAACCAGGGCTCCTGTGGGGACACCTGACACCTGGCCCTGGCCAGTCAGCCCACATGGCACCAGTAGTGCAGGAGGCCCATGTCATGTGGGTCCCTGCCTGCCCAGGAGACATCCCTCTTGGAAGTTCTGGGGAGCACAGGACATCACCCTCAGAACCAGCACTGGCTCCAAGCCACCCCCTCTTCCCCTAAGGTCCCCCAGGGCACATGGGCAAGGCCAGGGCTGAGCCACCCCTGGTCGCAGCCACCATGGCTTCCTGTGCTGTGGAGATCTCCTGGCTGGAAGGAGTGTCCCTGCAACTCGGCCCTTCACCCAGAGCAAGAACCCCCTGGCTGGACGTGAGGATTGGGCAGTACCACAGAGTCTGGAGGTGGCGACGGACAAGAGGCTTGTCGAGAAGGACCTGAATGTCCCCCCAGATTCACGTGTTGAGGCGAGGCTGTGACGGGATTAAGAGGGAGGAAACACGACCCAACTATGAAGCCTACGGGAGAAGTTTAGGATTAAAGTTATCAGGGAAGGTCTCTTGGTTTACTAGGAGAGAGAAGGACACCCGGACACAAGCTCCTGTGCCCCCAGATGCTGAGGTTCAGCCAGAACACGCTCACCAGATGCAGCCCCTGGACCTTCACTAGGGCCCGAATAAATCTCTCTTTTACGGTTTTTGCCATAGGATGTGTATGACCGCTGGAGAGACAGAGACAGTGAGAGGAAAGGTGAGAAAGCCTCCCGCATGGAAGACGGCCATGTCCCAAGCCCTTCTCCATCCTCCTCTCGCAGTTTCGGGCCCATACATACATGCATCTGGCCTCCGAGTTCAAGCCTCCAGGTCTGGGACTTGAACTGTGGTCAGCCATGTGGGAGTCCAGCACCTTAGCCACTATATCACCTGCTGGCCCCTAAATCTCTCTTTGTTTTCTCTTTAAAGAATTATTAGTATTTTTAAAAGTTTAACTTTATTTCTTTTAAAATTTATTTACTTATTGACCAGAGAGGGACAGAGCAAGATCAAGAGAGAGAGCGAGAGAAAAAGTGAGAAAGCAAACCACCAGATCCGGGACTCAAACCACAGTTGGCCATGTGGGAGTCCAGCGCCCTTAACTGCCATGCCCTGAAGTACCATTTCTGGTACTTCGTTGCTAGCAGAAGCATGTACTGTAACACTATTTCTATGCCTATCTGTGTGCATCCCCGGGAGTCCGCAGGTGTGTGGGAACTTTCTGTGTCCGTGTGAATTTACGTCCCTGTGTGTTTCTGTGCCCCTGTCTGGCCTCAGACTGTGTCTCACTGGTATGCTGGCACCAGTCCCTGTGTGTAGGTGTCCCATGTTTGTGTGGTCCCCATGCGTGTCCTGCGTAGGTGTCCCTGTGTTTCTGTGTGGTCCCCATGCATGTCCTGTGTGTAGGGTCCCCATGTTGCTGTGTGGTCCCCAGTGTGTCCTCGTGTGTGCTGGGGGCAGAACAGAGAGCTGGAAGGCACCGGGGGTGAGGCAAGCTCCCTGCTGGAGCTCCCCCGCACCCCAGCAAAACGCCTTCCTAAATACCGGATACCGAGGCCTGGCCAGGACCCTCGTTCTCCTGCAGGGAGTGAAGGCGTCCAGGACCATGCTGCCCCGCTCTGCCTGCGGCCTGCCCTTGTTCTCCACGATAATCCTGGCTCGGATATTTCATTTCTCTGAGCCTCACTTCCTGCAAAGGCAGTCCGGGATGAAAAAGCCTGCGTAGTGGCATTTTTAAGAGGATTAACTGAAACAGTGAACCTAAGGGCCTCGCCAGGGCTAAGTTACCGACTGCTCGGTCCTCCACGGGAGGCACCATGTCCACAGCTTCTCAGTCACAAGGCCTCCTGATCCTCAGTCTTCTGGGGAGGTGGACCCACGCTGCCATGGGCCACGAGGAGGGGACGTCGCCTTCTAAGGGGTCTTCCTAGGGCCCCTCCTCCAGCTGTGGCCGGGGCAGCAACACCTCCTGCCCGGCACAGCCCAGACTACCCAGACCTTTACTAGGAAGACAGCCTGGAAGCAGGGCGGCCAGTGACCCGCCCAGATTCACCTACTGAGGGCCTAACCCTAGAGGTGATGGCGTTTGGAGGTGGGGCCTCCGGAGGGGGAGGGGGGGATAATCAGGTTTAAGTGAGGTCAGGAGGGCCAGTGTCCCTTTAAGAAGAGAAAGGGAAAGGCCAACAGATGGTGTGGTGGTTAAGGCACTAGATTCCCACGAGGCTAACCATGGTTCAAGTCCCAGATCCAGTAGCTTGAAAATCACGCCGGATGCATGTGCGTGTGCCCAAAATCTTGGGAGGAGAATGGAGGAGAAGGGATTGTGGTACGGTCATTCCCCTGAGGGGTGATTTCTTGCTTTCCCTTTCTCTGTCTCTGGCAAGTGCATGCGGCCTATCGCCAAAACCTTAAGAAGAAGAGAGGCTGGCGGGTGGCGTGGTAGTTAGGAAGCTAGGCTCCTATAAGGCCAACCACGGTTCAAGTCTTGGACCTGGTGGCTTGCTTTCTTCCTCTCCCTCTCTCTCTAGTCAAAATAAAATAATAGTGAATAAAATTAAGTAAATAATTTTTAAAAAGAGAGAGAAAGAGAGAGAGAGAGGACCAACAGATGGCATAATGGCTATGTCGCTGGACTCCCATGTAGTCGACCGTGGTTTGAGCCCCGGACCCGGTAACTTAAACTCACACGGGCACATGTGCATGCATGCCCAAGATCCTGAGAGAAGAATGGAGAAGGGATTGTGGTACAGCCATCTCCCTTGGGGATGATTTCTTGCTTTCTGTCTCTCTTTCTCTCTCTGACTTTCTGGCGAGTGCACACGCCCTATAGCAAAAACCTCTCCCGAGTGAGAGAGAGAGAGAGAGAGAGAGAGAGAGAGAGAAAGGGATAGGGCCAGGCGTGCAACACACCTCGACAGGCCATGTGAGGACACAGCGTGAAGGCAGCTGTCTGTAACCCAGGAACCGGGCCACGCTGGCAGCTGACCTCAGGTTTCCAGCCTCCAGAGCTGTGAGAGCCAAGCGCCTGCTGTCAGAGCCTCCTGGCAGACGGTCCTTTGTTACAGCAGCCTGACCGCGACATGGACCCTAGCAGCCACAGACCACGGGGCACTGGAAAATCCCCCTCAGGTTCAGGAATTGTAGCGGGATCATAAACCGATCAGCAGGGCCTTGCCAGGTGGGACCGAGAAGTCACTGAGGAAGGACCAGGAGGGGGCTGAGAGGAAGGGCCACGGTGAGGTCCAAGGTGGACAGGTCAGCTGCTGGGCCTGGGGCAAATTTGGCAGGTTCTGGTCTTGGAAGAAGCCAGTGGCCCTGGTCCCCATGCAAGGTCTGCACCCACTGAGAGCTGTCCAAGTGCTGGTGGTCCGGCCAACACCCTCGGAGTGGCCCGGGCTGTGCAGTGACTGGGAGGGTTCTGTAGGTTCTGCTGGAGGGCCAAGCACCATGAGGGTCCCCACCAGGCCGAGGAGCTTGCACGGCCTCACACGAGGCTGAGGGTCCTACCTGTCCCTTCCCCCATCTCCTGTTCTTTGGGGCTCCCTGGCTCCTGGCCTTGCTACAGAGCAAGCCTCCACTCCACTCCCTGGTCTCTGACCCCAAAGGTTTCCTGTGGTCTGGTGAGACACATCATGTGACGAGCGTGAGGTAGCCCAGAAGGGACAGGGACTATCTGTGCAGAGCACAGGGCAGGGTCTGAGATGCACGATGCTCGCTGACAGCAACGGGAAGGTGCCGGGCACGTTCGAGGTGCTAGGCATGGTGTGAAGCGAGCCTGACCCTGACATCTCATCTCACTCCCCGGAAGCAGTTTCCAACTCCACCACTTCATGGAGGAGGAGTGGCTAAGAGATGGGTAACAGGCCCCTGCCCCTGGGAGGGATCAAAACCACAGGATATGGGGGGGAAACTAGTTTTTCTATTGTCTAACTCAACAAGCAACATGGAAGACTTCCGTGACCCCTGGAAAGTATGTGGGGGTTTCTCCCCCGCCACCAAGCAACCGATCCTGCACACTAACGCCAGCGGCACGTCCGCTCAGACCCTACCTCCCGTACCTGGAGATCGCATCTGATCCCACAGGTTGAGGGTTCAGTCCCGCGAGACCAGCCCTCACTCCCCACGCCAATCTCAAGCCCCAGCTGACGTGTGACCTGTGCTTCCGAGATCCCCCAACTCTCTTAAGTTCGGTTATTTCCTAGAATAGTTCAGAGAGCTCAGGGAGAACACCAAGCTTACATTTGCTGGTTTGTGATGAAAGATACTAAAATAGATAGGGATGAAGAGACACCCACGGACGAGACCGGCAGATGGCGTAATGGTGACATCACTGGACTCCCGTGCAGTCGATCGCGGTTCAAGCCCCAGACCTGGCGGCTTAAAACACATGGGCCCGAAATCCCGGGAGGAGAATGGAGAAAGGACTGTGGCACGGCCATCGCCCCTGGGGGGGTGATTTCTCACTTTCTGTCTCTCTCTCTGTCTCTCTGGTGAGCGCATGTGCCCTATAGCAGAAAAAGAGAGACACGTGGGCAGGAAGGGGCATGGAGCGTCCATGCTTTCTCTGGTGGGCCACCTCCAGGAAGCCCCATGTGTCCAGCTGCCTGGAAGCTCTCTGAACCCTGGCCGTCTGGGTTTGTACGGTGACTTCACAACGTAAGCACGACCGAATACCTCCCTTTCCACAGCACCCCATGCAACGTGTGCCAACGCTCTGCCCTTTCTAACTCTTCTCTAGTTCCTAAGTTTCTTTTTTCCTTTCTTCAATGAGAGAAATAGAGACACAGAGACCGGCAACCCTAACGGGGTCTCCACACCATGACCACCCCTATTCCTAGCTGGCCTGGATCACGGACAGACACAGGATGCTCAGGAAGGTGTCCCAGGACACAAACCCTTTCCCACATGGGCCCAGTTGTGTCACCACTGTGCTGTCACCTGGCCCCATCTCCAGTTCTTTAAAAAATTCTTTTCTTTTAAATTCTGCTAGAGGGTGTGTGCTCGCCAGAAAGCGAGTGCGAGGAAGAGGGAGAAAGCACCTTTCTCTCGGGGAATGATCACTGTTGCAATCCCTTCATCTCTCCCTCCTTTGGGGATTTTGGACTCACATGCCCGTTGTGTTTCTCAAGCTGTCAGGCCACATGGGATCCAGCTCCTTAACCACCAGGCTGCAGGCTGACCCTCTGGTTCCTTTGAATCATCAACTGAACGGCCTCCACCCTCCTCTGTCTGAGCCTCACCACCTCAGCCTCAGCCTCCACTAGCGACACTTCCCCCAGGCCTTCCTGCAGTTCCTGTTCGGGAGGGCTGTCTGTGTTCTTCCTGCAGCAGGGGTCTTTGGGACCCCACGCAGAGGACAGGGACCGAGGCCAATGCCTGCCTGGCTCTTGGGAAATGTAACATCCCAACGGGGTCATCCCATACGCCTCCGAGCCTGAGCGAGGGGGACGCTGAGCAGCACGCGGTGCGGAGTGCAGAGCAGACAGACAGGCAACCACGCGGGGGAAATTACCCAGCAGCGGGGATCCAGTCATCTAGCTGTGAGATTAATTCAGCTAATAAATGCACACCCACCCACCAGCCCACAGGACCCGGGCCTGCGAGGAAAACAAGCCAGCGGGATCTTTCCTCTAGATGTTTCTGGAAAGCTGAGGACGATGTATACCTTGGCCGTGCCTGCTGCTCACAGCCCCCAGGTGTGCCAGGGCCAGGACTGGCCTTCGTTCAGTGTCAGGGAACCCCGTAACGCTATCCCAAGTTGCTCTTCCTCAAAGGGGACAGCCCTGGGGGACTGGACGAGGAA
>NW_006160044.1:752449-753527 GCF_000334495.1 Tupaia belangeri chinensis
GATTAAAGGGGCTGGCAGTTGGCGTGGTAATTGAAGGGGCTGGGCTCCCATATGACTGACGGCGGTTGAGTCCTGGACCAAGCGGCTTAAAATTCACACCGGGCGTGTGTGCGTGCGTGCCCAAGATCCCGAGAGGAGAATGGAGGCGGGGGATTGCGGCGTAGCCATTTCCCTTCAAGGGTGATTTCTCATTTTCTGTCTCTCTGGTGAATGCATATACCTATAGCAAAAATCTCTCTCTCTCAAAAAAAAGAAAAGATTAAAAATTTAATAATAAGAAAACAAAAGGGGGCAGCCCCGGAGCCCTGGGACTAGGCTGACGAGGGTAACAGGGTTACAGAGGCCACACTGGGGGCTGGGGGCCAGGACTAGTGGCCTCTCAGCAGTACCCTGACCTACCCAGCTGGGCAGGTGGACGGGCCACCCCACTGGAAGCCCTGCGTGACTCTGGGAGCACCCTGAAATGTCCCACCTCTTGTCTTCTAGCACGAGGGGCAGAGGACGGGGCTCTGCCCAGTACCTACAGCTCGGGGAGCATGCGGAGTTGAATGGGGCACGTCCTCTTCCTTGTGACTCACCCTCCCTCAGGTAGTGCGGGGACAGAGGGGATGTGGGTGAGTCTTGTCGGTTCACAAGGGGGAAATGGATCCAAAGCAGAACACACCTGTGCTGCACCCAGGAGGCCAGGGGACATCTGACCTTCATGGTGGCTTAGCTGCGTAGTGGCTGTGTGACTGCGGGCAAGCTGTTCCACCTCTGTGAGCCACTACTCCTTTTTTTGTTCTAAGAGAGATTTTTGTCATAGGGTGCATGAGCTCGCCAGAGAGACAGGAAACTAGAAACACTCCCCAAGGGGGATGGCCACACCGCAATTCCCTCTCCATTTTCTACTCGGGATTTTGGACACGCACGCACGTGTACCCGGCATGTTTTCAAGCCACCAGGTCCAGGACTCAAACCACGGTCGGCCACACGGGAGTCCAGAGATGTAACCATGACACCACCTGCTGGTTCCGAGCTGCCGTTTCTTACCTGTAAAAGGGGACAAAGCCTCTGACCCCACCTTGTCATGAACTCA
>NW_006160044.1:753551-755237 GCF_000334495.1 Tupaia belangeri chinensis
GATGTCACATATCAAACTAAGACAGGCACAAGAGGAAAAATAGGTATTTTCAAAGTGCACGGCTTCCCCAATTGCGAATTCCAAGTGGAAGCAGTCGGCAGCTCCTGCCCCTCTGGGGGGGCCTGTGGATCCCTTCCTGGCTACACCACCTCCAGTATAGGGGCATCCATGAGGGGAAGCCTCAACTTTCACTTCCTTACAGTCCCTCACAGGTCAGGAGACCCTGCCAGCCTCATAACAACCCAGTACAAGGGCCAGGTCCTTACTCACTATCCTGAGAGTGGACAGTTGGGGAACTCAAGGACTGACCGTCTCTAGGGCAATACGACTGGTAAGTGGTGGGGGGACTGACCCCGGGTTGGGGCTTGCCTCTCTGGCATTCCTTCTACCGCACTGAGCATCGTGAAGCAACGGGACGGCCCTGAAGGATACCGAGGCTGATGCCTGGGCTTTGAGCTCATGATCGATTAGCAATGTCTGCCCCTGGAATGGTTGGGGAACAGGGAGCACAAGTGCAGGCATCTGTCCATCATCCTGCCTTAGCCAGCACAGAGGCACCTCCCTTAACATGCTCTGCCTATAGAAACTGAGTTGGGGCCAGCAGGTGGGATAGTGTTTAAGGCGCTGGATTCCCACATGGCTGACCACAGTTTGAGTCCTGAACTTGGTGGCTGGCTTTCTTGTTCCCCACCCCCTCTCTGGTGAACATGTGTGCCCTAGAGCACATTCTAAAATAATAGTAATAAATAAAATAATTCTAAAAAACGTAAGAAAATTCTGAGTTGGAGCCAGCAGATGGCGTAGTAGTCAAGGCGCTGGACTCCCGCGTGGCCCAGCAGGGTAAGATTCATGCAGGGCACGTGTGTATGCATGCCGAAATCCCAAGAGGTGAATAAAGGAGAGACTGTGATGTGGCCATCCCCGCTGTGGGGTGATTTCACACTTTCTGCCTCTTTGGCATGTGTAGACACCCTCTGGCAAAAGTCTCTCAAAGAAACAGAAAGGAAATTCTGAATGAGGGGTGCGGGTCAGACTCACCGCCTCTCAGAGGTCACTGGTCCTCCTGCCGCTTTGTACTCGAGGTGCCCAAGTGGCCTGTCCTCGGTGAGGCCTCCAGGGCCAGACACTGGCAAGGGTGGAGGTACCAGCCTTGCCCTCATAAACACCAGGCCCTAAACACGTCCTGCTCAGTCACCCCGAGACCCCAACCAGTAAGCACAACAGGCCCTGAGGACCGACATAGGAACAAGGGCTTGGCTGCCAACTCCCAGGCAGCATTCTTCCCCGTTCCCTACTGCAGCTGATTCCAATGATTTAAAGGTCAAAATGGTGTGTTCGGCAGGTGCTGTAGTGATTAAGGTGCCAGACTCCCATGTGGTTGACCGCGGTTCAAGTCCTGGACCCGGCGGCTTGAAACTCAATGCCAGGTGCGTGTGCGTGCCCAAAATCCCAAGAGGAGAATGGAGAAGGGATTATGGCATGGCCATTGCCTTGGGGGAGGGCTGTTTCTCACTCTCCGTCTCTCTGGTGAGTGCACATGTCCTACAGCAATAAAATCTCTCTCTCTCAAAAAAAAAAATCAATTGAAAAAGGATCAAGCAATGTAACCATTACGCCATCTGCTGGTCCCATTGGTACAAGACTTTTTTTTTTTTTTTGAGAGGGTTTTGCCATATGGCAACTGCG
>NW_006160044.1:755856-757869 GCF_000334495.1 Tupaia belangeri chinensis
CTAGCATGAGTTTAAGCCACCGGGTCCAGGACTTGAACCACGGTCAACTCTGTGGGAGTCCAGCGACATCATCATTATGCCATCTGCTGGTCACATATGCTTTAAAAAAAAGAATTATTTTATTTAACTTTATTAATTTATTTTCATTTGATGGGTGGGGGGAGGGTGAGAAGGCAAGCCACCAGGTCTGGGACTCGAACCACAGTCAGCCATGTGGGAGTCCAATGCCCCTAACCACCATGCCACCTGATGGACCCAACACAGATGCTTGTTTATAAAAGTTCATGTTTATAAAAACACAGGTGCTAGAAAAAAAGTTGAGCAGGCCAGCTGCATAGGTTGAGGGAGCCAGATTCCACATGGCTGACCGTAGTCTGAATCTCTGCCCCGGCGGCTTGAAGAACACTGGGCGTGTGTACGTGTCCAAAATCCCGACAGGTGGAGAAATGGAGCTAGCGTCATGGCATGACTATGCCCCACTGGGGATGCTTTCTCCCTCCCCACTACCATGAGGGCAGGTGCCCTCTAGTGATTCAAAAAAAAAAAAAAGTCTGAGAAAAAAAAACAAAAAAACAACCCTATCTGTGCCCAGCCATGGTGGGGTGTGTTGCTAAGACACTGTGCTTCTCAGGCTAGGCTCACGTGGGAGGCATGAGTTTGATTCCTGGTTCTACCTGCAGGCTGGACACAGTGGTGTGTGCCTGTAATCCCAGGGACTCAAAGAGGCTGAAGTGGGAGGTTCTCAAGTTCGAGACTGGCCTGGGCATTGTAGCGAGACCCTGTCTGAAAACAAGTGCTGGGTTTGGTGGTGCACACCTTGTCCCAGCAGGGAGGCTGAGGCAGGAGGAGAGTGACAGTGACCCGGACTGAAAAAACAAATAACTCCGTCTCCCTTCCTCCCTGTCTCTCACAAATGGGCAAAAAAGATGAAGACATAAAGAGCAGTTGGCAGAAGAGGCGGAGCAAGCGTCCTAGCTCAGAGGAGCAAAACTGGCAGGAAAACGCCGGGTATATACAACGGTACATGGAGTGGCGGTGGAGGCAAACCCAACGCCCAGTGACAGCGGTGTGGACCGCTGACAGCGAGGCCACAGGTGGTCCCGAGCTGGGGGAGAGAAATAAGGCAGGGCCCCGTTTCAGAAAACAAGATCTGACACCACCTCTCCCAGGTTCTGGCCATGGGGTAACCAGGTAGGGAGCCCTGCCCTGCTCCACGCTTGCCTCCAGGGGGTGCCGGGACTCGCTTAGTTTTTTATTGTGCGATCGAGGAAGTCATGATACATTTTCCATAGAGAAATGCATCGTGACTTTCCCCACGACCTAATAAAATATATATAAAAAAAAAGCTTTCTTATTTATTTCTTCCATGAGACAGAGAGACAGACAGACACGCATACACATGCAGAACCAACCAAGGGTCTTGAGGTTGTGATCCACCCCCAGCCAGGCCCGGGTCATAGCCACGCAGTACTGGGGGAGGCTCCAGGTGTGAGCCAGAACCCATCCATGTGCGTCGGTCTCACGGGGCTTCCCGTATTTATTTATCTACAATAATAATCACTATTATTATTTTAAGTTTGCTACAGGGCATGTGTGCTCACGAGAGAGGGAGAGAAAGTGAGAATGCAAGCCACCACCAGGCTACCATGTCCGGGACTTGAACCGCAGTCAGTCCAGCACCCCAACTGCCACGCCGCCTGCTGGCCCGGGGCTCCCCCCGGTTTTTATCACTGTACCGTCGGGCCCCTGTGGGTCCACTTCTACCTCCAACAAAGACTGCCAAGGAGCTGCCACCACGTGCGGCCCCTTTCCATCAAAGGAGCCCCTTCTAGTGCCCAGGGCCTCAGTGAGGGGGCCAAGTTCCCACCTGCTCTGAGGATGAGAAACAGGCCCCGAGAGAAGCGGGGTGGGGGGGACCAGGCCTCCTAGTGGGCCAGTCCCCGAGTCTGCCTGGTTCTCGGCCTGGGCAAGCCGGAGACTGAAGGGACGCGGCAGCGCCCTACTTCTCCAGGG
>NW_006160044.1:758621-782208 GCF_000334495.1 Tupaia belangeri chinensis
GGGGCCTGGACATGTCCCACCACGACAGGACAACAAAGAGGCGGGCTGAGCGCTGTGAGGTGAGGGACACTGTCGGAGGGGACAGGGCGTGTGGGGTGACCCTTGCAACTTCCCCCGATGGCTCACACAGGGCCCTGCTGGCCCAGGTCACTGACCCTGAAAGGCAACACCTATCTCCGGTGTCAGGCGGAGTTACCCACGGACAGTCTGCTGACTAGAGAGGGGCTCCTGGTCTCAGACCGAGGGTGTCCTGCACCCTCCCCTGGTTCCAGCAGGCGGGACCTCTCCGAGCTGCCATGGGCCACTCACCTCGCCCTTCTTCACCGTCATGGACTGCCGGCGGGGCGTGATCTCCTCGTTGATGCTGGACAGGAAGTTCTGCGAGATGCGGAGGGCGTCCTGCAGCAAGGAGTGGTCGGGGTGGCTGGGGGGAGTGTGCTTCAGCAAGTCCTGGCCCCGGGAGGAAAGACTCAAGTTAGACAAGAGGACAACGCTGGCACCAACCACGCCCCCAACACAGGGCATGATCCAGAGCCGCCAGCTCCCCGAGTGTCACCGCCACCTCTCTCTACAGACTCAGCTTTGCAGATGTGCTCATGTGAGCACCCCCCAAGTAGGCAAGCCCTGATGGCACTCCGGCAAACCCATGCCGTATGCGCACCCCCACTGCGAGGGTCTAGGGCATGGTTTCCTGCCCTCGGCTGTTGGTATTTTGGGTGGGATGACTCTCATTTGATGGTGGTGGGGAGACGGCGCTGTGGATCGTAGAATGCTGAGCACAGCCCAGGCCTCTCTCTGCCCATTAGATGCCAGTGGCGCCCTTTGGCTACAGTGAGGACAACTGAAAATGTCTCTGGACATCGCTGTGCTTCTTGGGGAGCGGAACCGGCTGCCACCCAGTGCACTGGTCTTAGTCTGTGTAACGTCAGAGAAAGCCCACGGCCTTCCCAGCTCCTCCTCTCTAGACAGGACTCTAAGTCTCTTCTGAATCCAGATGGGAACCTCGACTCCTCCTCCACTAGAAATGCACATCATCCGTGCGCAAGGTCAACAGCTCTGCTTCAGAGAAACAAAATCCCCTGAGAGCCCAAATACTATCTGCAAAGAGAACCTGAAGGGCGGAAATGAGCCCAGGGAAGGCTCTTAGATTGGTGGTGATGGCCGGCCCTTCCCTGCCCTGACAGGCAGCTCTGCCTTCTCCTGCCATGAGGCTCAGCCATGCAGGCCAGGACTGCAGACAGGCGCCTCCAAGAAGCCAAGGGGCCACCTCATCACTGCCTCTCGGCCACTCATCTCATTTCCCTTGGTCCAAATGGGACCATGGTAAAAAAAAATTACGAATCGGGCCAGCAGGTGACGTGAATCCTACACAGCTAACTGCCCGGCTGAGTCCCAGATCTAGCGGCCTGAAACATGCCGAGCACCTGGGTGTCCATGCCCAGAATCCTGAGAGGAGAATGGAGAAGAAGCAATTATGGTGTGGCCATCCCCTTGGGGCGGGATTTCTCACTTTTTCTCTCTATGTCTCTCTCCAATAAGCACACATGCCGTATGGCACAAACAAAAAACAAAAATTATGAACCATCCACTCAGTGGAATACTATGCAGCTTAAGAAAGAAGTAGGCAGAACTTTTTGGAACAAAGTGGAATAATCTCCCCAATATATTAGGTTTTTTTTTTTTTTTTTTTTAAAAAAAAAAAAGAAGAAGCAAAGTGTGGAATATGTATAACGTGACACCTTCTGTATAATTTTTTAAACGTAATGTATTTTATTTTATTTATCATTATTGTCTTGAAATTTGCTCTAGGGCATGTGTGTTCATGACAGACAGAGAAAGCAAGCCACCAGGTCTGGGACTAGAACCACAATCAGCCAGGTGGAAGTCCAGTGCCTTAGCCACCATGCCACCACCTACTGGAGCCCCTTCTATGGAATTTAAGAAGACGTTCATGCATGATGATGCATGTGGTGGTGATGGGCTCCTCCGTGAGGAGGGAGTGGGAAAGGAAATCGAAACTTCATGCGCTGCTCGGAAATGATCAGGACTTTAAAACACAGACATTAGAAACGTATTTTAAAAACGTGTAGCTTGGGCCAGCTGGTAGTGTGGGTGAGGCAGCTGGAGCCACATGGCGGGACTGTGTGGTTTGTATGAGGTTTTGTGCGGTTTGTGTCCCACGCTAGCAGCACACTGGGCACATGGGCGTGCCTGCCCAAAGTCCCTACAGGAGAAATGAAGAGGGGATTGGGGCGTGCCCATTAGCCACGGAGGAGGGGTGTGCACTGTCTGTCTCTGTCTCTGGTGAGTACAAGTGCTCGTTAGCCCCCCCACCAAAAAAAAATTGTAGCAAATACTAATAGGGTCTCCCATGGAGAAGAAACAGTAAGGGCTATTTTCTATTTTCCAGGGTTTTTTTTTTTTTTAAAGAATTATTTAATTTGGGACCAGTTGATGGCGTAATGGTTAGATCACTGGACTCCCATGTAGTTGACCCTGGCTCAAGTCCTGGACCCAGCAGCTTAAAACTCATGTAAAACTGGGCACGTGGGGACCAGCAGTTGGTGTAATGGCTATGTCGCTGGACTCCCACGTAGTCGACCATAGTTCACGTCCCGGACCTGGTGGCTTAAACTCACGCTGGGCGTGCATGCGTGCGTGCCCAAGATCCCGAGAGGAGAATGGAGGAGAAGGGATTGCGGTGTGGCCATCTCCCCTGTGGGGTGATTTCTCACTTTCTGTCTGTCTCTGTCTGTCTGATGAGCGCACACATCCTATAGCAAAAACCTCTAAAATAAAAAACAAAAAAAACAAAAAAACTGGGTGCTTGTGCATGTGTGACCAAAATCCTGAGAGGAGAATGGAGGGGAAGAGACTACAGTGTGGTCACCCCCCGACCCCGGGGGTGATTTCTCACTTTCTCTCTGTCTCTCTCTTTCTCTATTGAGTGCGCACACCCTACAGCAAAAAACCTCTCTAAAAAATAATAATAAAAATTTTTATATATTAAATCACTATACATCACTTAGCTTGTAAAGTGGCAACTTTAAAACTTAATATATATATATATATATATATACACACACACACACACACATATATATACACACCCCTATATGTATATATGTATATATTAAAAAAAAAAAGAAATCATAAGTTGAACTGCCCCAAGTTTGGGACTGTGTATTAGGAAGAGCCCTTCAGGGGCTCCCTAAGGAGGTGGGGTGCCACGGCTGTACCCTCTCCCTAAGCTGGCAGGCAGGTCCGACCCACGGTCCCTAGAACGCAGCTGCATGGACACCCCCACCGTCTCCACCTGGGGCCTCAGCTCACGCACCACAAGGGTCATGGCCCTTCCCCACCTGCAAGCCCTTGTCTGAGCGGGACAGGATACTCCTTCCCTGGTGCTCTGGGGTGAATGCCCCCACCCCGATGGAACACCTGGGGACACGTGGAGTGCCTGCTTACATTCTCCCTGCACCCCATTCTGTGAGGCCCTAGAGGGCGGTGGGGCCTCATTTCTACGAGGCAGAGAAAGGGGCGGTGGTGGGTGACGGATGAGCAAAGGACAAACAGCACAGTCAGTCCCAGGACAGAAGCGAGGACTGCAGGTGAGAAGGCCCTGGCTGGGCCTGAGGAGAAAGGGCGTGCCCAGACCACTGGGGGAGGTGGCTGCTGGGCCCTGGGACACTGCAGGGCGCGCTGACTCACGTGAAGGACCAGTGTGCTTCTTGTCACCCGGTCCACAGGCTTGTAGAGCAGGGCTGTGGAGACACAAGCAGAGTGAGGGATGGCCACGCAGAGAGAGCAGACCGCCCGCCTGCCCCTCTGTACTCCAGGGGCAAGGGGGAAGAGGGCAGCCCGACCGCCACTGGCCCCATCCCCCCTCTGCGCAGGGACAGGGACAGGTGTATCCAGAGCCCCTGCCCGGAAAGCTTTGACCTTTAATTGTAGGACAGGAAATGCCGAGTCCAGAGCTGCTGGTCAGACCTGCGAATGCAAGGCCGACTCAGTGACGCCAGGAGGTGAGGCTCCCCTCACCTGAGCTCAGGCTCACGACCTGTCCCAACCCTGGCGGGAGACCCACTCTCCAGCCCGGAGCGTACCCTGGGAGCTGACCAGGAGCCCACTGTCCGCATCGGTCTTTGGGAGGCCTGATTTAAACAGACAAGAACCGGCTCGGATGCCGACCCCTCTCGGTCTCACCTGTGCCCTGGGATGGGACAGTAGAGGACACTGGGCTCTCCTGCATGGAGCTCCTCCACAGTGGGAGCAGCTCCTACTTGCGAGGCAGGAGCCCCGGCCAGCCTGGACCACCTGCGCTTCTCTGTGACCTCAGCGAACACGACCCTTCACGTGGGTGCCTAGGTGTGTTCTGACCGGGCAGGTACATGTCCTCATGGGACTCTCAGCACTGCCTCCCTCATTTTCCAGGCGGGGAAACTGAGGCTCCGAGCGTGCTGTTCTCTGTGGGCAATGGCAGCTATTCACGCCGTCAACAGAAAGTTACCACCACTGTCCCACCCATTCTGGATTCAAACCCGCCTGCCTGCTTAGAACCTGGGTTTTACACAGGTCCACACTCGTTTCATCATTAGAAAAGAGGGAAAATAAAACTACCCTCGGGTGACACAGCGGTGCTGCAGCTGGTCCTGAAGCCCAGGGTCAGGGCTGGCTGAGTCTAGGAGGGTAACCTGTGGCTTGAGAACCCCATTGAGGGTGCCTGGACTAGTGTCTCTGACTCTGTCACTCCTCGTGGAAGAAATGAAGAAATCCTCCTTACAGGGCCATTGGGGACAACATGGTGACATTTTAAATGACCTCCTATAATTGGAAGATATCCTACCCCCCTAGATTCATGGGTTAAGCCACTGGAACAGTAGTAAGAGGGTGAGAATTAAACCCAACAAAGGTGATGCAAAGTCTTGGGAGGAGATGAGAATAAAGCTCATCAGAGGGACCTGGTGGGTTTCTAAGGACAGATGGACGCATGGAATCCAGCCCATGCTCTCTGCCCTCTGCCACACTGTGGTGCAGCCAGAAGACGCCCCCTACCACCACCAGAGAGGGACCCTGGCCCTCCAAACCGTGAGCTGACTGCACCGCTGAGCTCTGAAACCCTGACTCAGGTACTTCCTGTCATTAGCAGTGGAAGGGCTGAGACAGCAGGATCTGTTTGCACTGCTGCTGAAAAACCGTCCCGATGGCAGCTGCCCGCCACGCCCTGCCCCGCCCTGCCAGGCCCAAAGCTCCCTTTTCTCACCCCCACTCCCAATTGGGGTGACCCAACTGGGTACCATGTCTGCTTTTCCAGACACTCCCCATCTCCTGACAGGGTCTCCCCACCACAAGGGCCCGGAGAGGCCTCGGCACGGAGAACTCACTTTCCAGAGAGTTCTTGGTTGTCGCATCCTTGCCGTCCTTGTTGCTCCGGGCTCTCAGGTTCTGCAGAGAGAAAGGCACGTGCCGTGAGAGGCCGGAAGCAGCTCTGATGTGGCAGAAAGCGGACCCTTCTGCGGAACACTCGCCCTGCTCCCCCCACGAAGACCCCCAGATGCAGCCAACCTCAGGGTGCATTCTGAGCTGCTGACGGGAAACTGGGGTGAGCAGGGACCCACGGGCAGGCTGAGCGTGCAGGGCAGGGGACCACAGAGTGCTGCAGAGCCCTGATCTCTCCTCACAGGTGCAGCCGCACCTCCGACCTCCTGTCAGGACAACCACTCCGTCTCCAGGCCCTGCCTGTCCTCGAGGACAAGACTGCCCGACTGAGAACTCTGATAAGAGGATTGCAAACACAGGTGACCGGCAGCGCCTTTCCTAAACGCACGTCGCCACCTTCTCACAGCAATTAGCCTGCGGGAGGGCAGGGACCTTTGCGAGAAGGCCAGGGCAGTCCTCACTGCCACCCACCCTTTCCTCGCGTGACTTGCAAACACACTGGCTAAAAAGTAGGCATTAAGGGACCAGCTGGTGGCATGGCGGTTAGGGTGCTAAATCCCACACGGACGACTGTGCAGTTCCGTTCCGTATCTGGTGGCTTGGAAAACACACTAGGGATGTGTGTGTGCGTGCCCCAAGCCTGAGAGGAGAATGGAGGAGAAGGGATTGTGGTGTTTTTATCACCCTGGAGGTGCTTTCTCTCTGTCTCTCTGTCTCTTTTTGGTGAGAACACACACCCTATAGCCAAAAAAAAAGAAAAAAAAAAAAGAAAAAAAGGAGGCATTAAGAGTCTCAGGGTGGGGGCCAACAGGTAACATAGTGGTTAAGACACTGGACTCCTACATGGTCAACCACAGTTCCAGTCCTGGACCTGGCAGCTTAAAAATAATGCTGGGCGGGACCAGCAGTTGGTATAATGGCTATGTCACTGGACTGCCATGTCGTTGACTGCAGTTCAAGTCCTGGACCCGGTGGCTTAAACTCACGCTGGGCACATGTGTGTGTGTGTGTGTGTTGTGTGTACGTGCTGAGAAGGGATTGTGGTGTGGCAATTCCCCCTGGAGAGTGATTTGTTACTTTCTGTCTCTCTCTGGTGAGTGCATGCGACCTATAGCAAAAACCTCTCAAAAAAAAAAAAAGAACACTAAGCATGTATGCATAAGTCCCCAAATCCCAAGAACAGAATGAAAGAGAAGGGACTAAGAAAAGGGACTGTGCTGTGGCCATCCCCAGGGGTAATCTCTCACTTTCCCTCTCACTATCTCTGGAGAGCATAAGCACCCTACGGCAAAAACCTTAAAAGTACAAAATAAAGATTCCCACGGTGAAAACAGAGCATTTTGGTGGCTAGGCTGTGTTCCCATGACTGCGACCAACCCTAACACAGGCCACGATACAAAGAGAAACGAGGATGAAGGATCCCCTGGCGTCGAAACTCAGCTCTGGGAAGCAGCTGTGATGAACCCTAGGCCTGAACTTCGGAACAAAAGCCTGCAGCAGAGACGGAAGGGGGCTCCAGATCGCGCTCCCGGCCTCCTGCGCAGCTAAAACTCTCTGAAGACCCAAGGACGGTGTTTCCCAGCTCACTGGGACCCGGTCCCTTTCCTGACAGCTCCACCTCCCTCACAGGGAGGGCGTCGGCATCCTATGTACACCTGACGCAGCAGTCCCCGAAGGCTGTGAGGGGGTGTGAGAGTGAAACAAAAGAGCCTAAACCAGGCGCCGCGCTCACGGGAGCCGGGGGCGGCCCACGTTCCGCGTGCACCTGGACCGCGCCAGGCACGTGTGCACGTGAGTGTGTCAGCCTTCTGGGAAGTCCTGCTTCAAGAGCGCTTTGGCGTCTTGGTTTAACCCTACGTTTCCCAAACGTACTGATTCCAAAAGCCCTTTTCATGTAACCGCTTTGGTCTACTGCCTGGGAGCTGGTGTTCCGCGGAACCCCGTTTGAGCTACTCCGATCTCACTGGATGCTGGCTCGTGCCCATCTCCCAGGACTGGCCCCGGAAAAGATGAAGGATCACTACTCCACTGCTGGCTGTTCTGGAGGGTGATCCTCAGGACCCCCCCAACTGAGCATCACTGCCCCCGAACAGAGCCCCACGCCTCCACGTGTCCTGCTGCCTCCTCATCCTCGAGCTCGACTCGGCTCTCTTTGGGCAGCTCCAATTTCTCCAGGTCTTTTTTGTTTTGTTTTATTTTTGCTATAAGGAGTGTGCGCTCGCCAGAAACAGACAGAAAGCTAGAAATCACCCCCTAGGGAGGATGGCCATGCCACAATCCCTTCTGCTCCATTCTCCTCTTGGGATCTTGGGCACGCATGCACACACGCCTGGCATGAGTTTTAAGCCTCTGGGTCCAGGACTCGAACCACAGCAGACTACACAGGAGTCCAGTGACGTAACCATTACTCCATCTGCTGGTTGCATCTCTAGATCTTTTCTGAAACACAGATGCAGAGCCAGAGTGGATGTCGCCCTCACGGTTGAATCACTACAGAGGATCACAGAGGGCCGGCTTCCCTGCATCCCAGTGCTCGCTCACCTCTGTGTGCTCAGGTGACGTGTCCCCTCCCCGAGTGGGTCCACTGTGGTTACCCCCTTCCTCTGTGGAAACCTTTCAAGTGGACTAGAACTTGGCCACTGAACTGTAACCTGCTCCTAAAACATCAAGCCTGGGGGTCAGCAGGTGGCACAGTGGTTAAAGCACTGACATCCCATACAGGTGAAACCCCGTGGTTTGAAAATCAGGCTGGGTACATGTGCTTGCCCAAAATCCGGAGAGGAGAATGGAAGAGAAGGGATTGTGGTGTGGCCATCCTTCAGGGGGGAAAGGGGGGTGATTTCTCACTTTCCCTCTCCGGTCTCTCTCTGTCTCTCTCCAGTGAGCGCATGCACCTGACAGCAAAAACCTAAAAAACAACCAAAAAACACACAAAAGATCTAGCCTCTAATTTGTCAGAGTCACTGGGTATTCTGTGCCAACTTTCCGGCTGTTAGGGATTGGGGAGCGGCTGCTCATTTAATGAACAAGGGCGAGGGGAAAAAAACCCCAGATGAATGCCCCAGGAGAAATGTGGCAGGCAGGGTGGGATGCCTAGAGCCCTTGGGGCGTGCAGATCCTGTTCCCAGCAGCGCCGGGCAGAGCAGGATGTCCGTGAGTTCTGGAGGGACAGTGTGGCACACACCATGTCCACGGATGGCCAGGGCTCGTGACGCCATCCACTGGCTGTGATAAAGAAGAAAATGACACAAAGTCTCTGTAATCACGGCCGGGTGTGACGGTCACAGGCTGGCCCTTGGCCTGAGAGCCCAGACGCTCCCTATTTGTAGAACCTATTTCTCTTTCAAATGCTGCCTTTCTCCCAGGAGTCCCCATTAGCATCTCTGCTTGGTGGGGGAAAGGAAAGCCAGACATCAGAGCTCTGGGCAGTCAGTCATCAAAAGGCAGGAATGACTACAGGTCCCCAAAGAGGGAAATGTCACAGCTGCCATCAGACAGAGCCAACGGGGAAGGGCGGGAGAATTCCTGACTGCGAAGTGAAGGTCTGGGGGTACTGCTTGGGCACCAGCCCCTGGACAGCCCACTCTTCTCTGCATCAAAGGGGCTCTTTTGAGGCCCTGGGTGTTAATATTTGTTTGAGGTTTCACTCTTCTTGGGATTAAATGCAGGCAGGGAGACAGCGAGCCCTCAGCCCAGGGCCTGGGACAGCTCAGCTTCCACTGGGAGCTCTTCTCCCCACGCGCGTCTACAGAGCAGGCAACACGTGTCCCACTCCTTGGGCCAGATCCTCAACATCCCCAGATCACCAGCAGGAGGCATGGTGGTTAAGGGACTAGATATCGATATGGTTGACTACAGTTCAAGTCCCGGACCCAGCAGCTTGAAAATCATGCTGGGTGCATGTGTGTGCATGCCCTAAATCCCAAGAGAATGGAGGAGAATAGACTGGCATGGCCATTCCCTCCAAAGGGTGATGTCTCACATTTTTCCCTCTCTCTCTTCAGCAAGGACACATGCCTTATGACAAAAACCTTAAAAAAAAAAAAAAGATAGAAAAAACGAGTGTGACAACTGTCATCTAGACTCCAGTGGCAAGGTGCAAAGGACACCTCAGGACACCTGTGATGGGACCTCAGCGAGGCTGCATCCTGAACACCATTAACGGGCAGTACTATGGATGCCCCCAACTGCAGACACACGGGCTGACAGAGTGTCCAGGTAACCCAGCTGACGCCCAGCATTGGGTCGTGGCCCCTGGGGAGGCAGGGGACCCCGAGGGCTGCTCCTTCTGTCTGGTCACAGCAGCATTCGTGGCATGGGGCTGACGGAGCAACTGCAGTGTAACCTGGAAACAGCCGGGGCTCCCAGCATGCCTTGCTGTGGGGCCTGGTGTTCTCCTAGGCCAGGTTCTGCCAATGACCAGCCCCCAGCCCACTGTGGGAGGTGATTGGGTGGGGCAGGAGTCGGCGGTGCACCTGTCTGAAGGTATCACATCATTACCTCCGAGATTTCTGCAAACTGAGCGTTGGCCTGACAGCACTTCTCTGCTGTTTCCATGGCAACTCCGTAGTTGTCCACGAAGGCCCGGTACACACCCAGTTGGCTGGCCTGCAGGGAGGAAGGAAGAGAGTGTGAGATAGGTGTGGGACAGGTGTGGGACTGGAGGACAGGTGTGGCCACTGCCCATCCTCCTGGGCACGTCCTGCTCTGGAGAAAGCCCTGTACAGCAGACCATGCACAGGCTGTGGAAACCTCAGCTCCTCCCTGCTCTCCTTCCCACCTGCTTCCCTTCCCCACGCACCCAGCACGCTTCCGTCTCCCGAATGACACGTTGAGGAGTGACTCACAGCCCAGGCAGGTACCAGCTCCCTTCCAGAGCTGCTTATTTCTCCACCCCACTCACTCAGACGGGGCCATGAGCAGCGCTGAAGTGCAGGGCGTCAGTGAACTGCACGAGCGTCTCTTTGCAGGTAGGATGGAGCGAACCCTTCCCATTCTGACTACAGTGACGAGCAGCGAAGCCTCCCCAGCCTGCAACAGCTGTGGTGGTCTGCGCATGTCTGATCTCTTCAGAATATAAGAAGAGGGGCTCCCACCACCCAGACACCAGCCTGTCCTTGACCTGGCAAGGGTGCCCAGGTGCCACGCTGCCCACCTTACAGGTGGGAGACCTGCTAGCGATAAGGCAAGAGGCATTTTGTGTTTTTTTAGTTCGCCCAAGAGATGTTTGCTAGAGGGCATGTGTGCTCGCCAGAGACACAGAGCGACAGAAAAAAAAGTGAGAAATCATCTTGTTTTTTTTAGTTCGCCTAAGAGAGATGTTTGCTAGAGGGCATGTGTGCTCGCCAGAGACACAGAGCGACAGAAAAAAAAGTGAGAAATCATCTGCCGGGGGGATGGCCACGCCACAATCCCTTCTCCATTCTCCACTTGAGATCCAGGGCATGCAATGCACACACACCCTGCATCTTTTTTTTTTTTTTTTGAGACTTTTTTTTTTTTTTTTTTTACGGGGGGGGTGCCTCGCCAGAAAGACAGAGAGAGACAGAAAGTGAGAAATCACCCCCCAGGGGGGATGGTCACACAATCCCTTCTCTTCCATTCTCCTCTTGGGCACACACGCATACGCGCCTGGCGTGAGTTTAACCCACTAGGTCCGGGACTTGAACCGCAGTCGACTACATGGTACATAGCCATTACGTCAACTACTAGTCCCATGATTTTCAAGCTGCTGGGACCGGAACTCGAACTAGTCAGCCATGTGGGAATCTAGTGCCTTAACCACTATGCCACTTGCTAGCCCCATGTTTTATTTATTTATTTATTTATTTATATTTTTTGGAGAGATTTTTGCTATAGGGCGCGTGCACTCGCCAGACAGACAGAGAGAGACAGAGAGACAGAAAGTGAGAAATCACCCCCCAGGGGGGATGGTCACGCCGCAATCCCTTCTCCTCCATTCTCCTCTCGGGATCTTGGGCACGCATGCACACGCGCCCGGCATGAGTTTTAAGCCACCGGGTCCGGGACGTGAACCGCGGTCGACTACGTGGGAGTCCAGCGACATAGCCATTACGCTAACTGCTGGTTCCCTAGCCCCATGTTTTATTAAGCCAAAGGCATTATATAAAGGTCTTCTCGCTTAGGTTCCTGTTCAGATGCGGATTCAATTGAGCCACAATCTCCACGTGTGTGCGCGCATATGCGTGTGTAGCCACCACTTTCTCTGGGACTCGCATCACCTTTAAGGGCAGCAAGGAGGAAATCAGTGCTCATGGGGGAGGGGTGACCCCAGGCTCGAGGAGGGAAAAGGCAGACCCAGGGACCCACTGGCCGGGCCGGAACCTCCCATCAGCACAGCCTAAGGCATTCACTGCTCCTGCCATTTGTTCTGTGTCAAACCTAAATTTTATTTATTTCCACTCACATTTGCATTTATATTGAATTTTATGTTTCCACAGATGATGACCCCAGACACCGGGTAAACTAGGCGCCTTCGGCACTGTTTGGTCTTCCGGCCCTGCTCTGTGTGGGGGCTGCACGGAGGGTACCCGAGGAAAGAGCAGCCACCAGGGGATGCTCTGCTTGGCCCGAGCACTCTGACCACACGCTGACCACCCTGGGTAAGTCGCTGCAGCCTCACATTCCAGGGTCTTCCTCGTCGGTACGATGATGAAACCCAGAGCTCGCTCTTCTTTTTCGCCTCCCTCACACCGGCCACCAAAACGAGGGCCCTGTCATCACAGCTGTGAATAATTCAGCCTCACCCTCTGCAGCAGGTGCTCGGCCAGGAGCGTACACGATAAATGAGTGAGCAAACACACACGTGACAGGGCGGCAGATGGCAAGAGCGGGACAGGAGTTGGGAGCAACAGGACTGCTCTGGAGAAGGTGGCAGGCTCGTGGTGTCCCCATGAAGAGGGGGTGACCAAGCAGGGTCCCTTTCTATGGCTTTTCCTTCCCCTCTCTGTACCCAAGAGGTACACAATTCCTGGGTGGCTAGTGAGGAATTCCAAGCAAGTCATTTCCAAATGTTTGACTAATCAAAAACAGTGGTGGGCCAGCCAGTGGAGTGGGGGTGGCTGGGTCCCACAGGGTTTACCGTGTGCTTTGAGTCCTAGACCTGGAGGAGTAAAAAACGTGCTGAGTGTGGGGCCAGCAGTTAACGTAATGGCTATGTTGCTGGACTCCCATGGAGACAACCGCAGTTCGAGTCCCGGACCTGGTGGCTTAAACTCACGCTTGGCGCATGTGTGTGTGTGCCCAAGATTCTGAGAGGAGAATAGAGGAGAAGGGATTGCGGTATGGCCAACCCCCTGGGAGGGACTTTCTCACTTTCTGTCTTTCTGGCGAGTGCACGCACCCTATAGCAAAAACCTCTTAAAAAAAAAAAATCGTGTTGGGTGTTGGGCCTGTCAGTGGTGTGCTGGTGGGGGTGGCTGGGCCCACATGGCCATTCGACTATGCAGTTCGAATCCCAGACTCGGCAGTTTGAAAAACACAACAGCTGTGTATGTGTGCATGTGTGCCCAAAATCTCAAGAGAAGAATGGAGCAGAAGAGATTGTGATGTGGCCATCTTCCCAGGAGGTGCATTCTCCCTCCCTCCCCTTCCCTCTCTAGTAAGTGCACGCACCCTCTAGGAAATTGGGGTGGGGGGGATCATAAGCTACCAAGCTGCACCACCACAACGGCATGAATGAAGATCCTGTGGCTTTGCTGGGACAGTCTGAGGAGCATACAGCTCACTGTCTTGCTACTGTTGTGTGTGTGTGTGATTTTTTTTTTTTTTTTTTTGCCAGAAATGGAGAACCCAAACCCACTGCTAAGGAATCAAAGCTGAACTGCACTCCAAAAAATGGCAAGGTCATGAAAGTGAAGCAGGGACCAAGAAAGGGGTCCAGAGAGAAGGGAAGTAAAGAAATGTAACAAATGAGTGCATAACCCGATCCTAAATCAGAAGGAAAAGGGTAAACCACGGGGCCAGAAGGTGGTGAGCAGTCACGTCGCTGGACTCCCACATGGCCGGTCACAGTTTGAGTCCTGGCCACAGTGACCCAGTGGCTTGAAAATCACACCGGGTATGTGCGTGTGCATCCCCAGGAGGGGAATGAAGAAGGGATTGTGGGAATGGCCATCCTCCCTGGGGGGCCATTTCTCACTTTCCCTCTCACTGTTTCTGTCTCTGTCTCTCTCTCTGGCGAGCACATGTGTCCTATGACAAAAACTTCTTTAAAAAAAGAAAATGGCAAACCAGCCCAGGACGTGGTGGTTAAGTTGGCTAGCTCCCATGTGGTCGACTGCAGTTCAAGTCCCGGATCGGACACACCAGGCATGTATGTGTACATGCCTACCATTCTGAAAGGAGAATGGAAAAGAAATTGCAGCATGGCTGTCTCTCATGGAGGGTTGCTTTCTTGTTTTCCTTTTCTTTCTGGGGAACTCACGAGCCCTCTGGCAAAATTAAGAAGAAAAAAAAAATAGAAGATATAAGAACGCAATTGTTCATTTGGGGGAAATTTGCATATGGGCTGCATATTAAATAACAGTATCACATCCGTGTAAAATGTCCTGAAATTGAGAAATCATCCTGTGGGTTATGGAAGAGAATGCCCTTGTTCTTAGCAAATACACAGTGAAGTGGGGGAGGGTGGGGAAGGCAGATGTCTGTAACTTACTGTCAATCTTTTCAGGGGAGAAAATAAACTAGTGTGTGTACGTGGGTATGTGCGCATACTCAAAAGGCAAAAGGAGATAAAGCAGATGCAGAAAAACGTTACAGTGTAGCCGGGTGCAGGTTATGTAAGAGGCCTCTGTATTGTCTTGCAACTCCGCAGTATGTTTGAAATGACTAGGAAAAAGAAGAGACAAAATAATCAAACAAGCTGATAAAATTTCAGCCACGGGGCCAGCAAGTGGCATGGTGGTTAAAGCACTGGACTTCTACATGGCCGACTGCAGTTCGAGTCCTGGACCTGGAGGCTTGGAAATCACACCAAGCGCATGTACCTATGTGCCTGAAGTACCAAGATGAGCATCCCCCCACAAGGGGTGATTTCTTACTTTCTCTCTCTCACTGGCAAGCACATGTATCCTACGGCAAAAACCTTTTTTTTTTTTTTTTAAAGTAAAAATAAAAATAAAAATAAAAATAACTAACCTATTGAGTTTTAAAAAAAATCAGCCAGATCAAAACCCCTGAGAGTTGTAAGTGAACTCATACAGTCCCGCACGGTAGCAGGGTCGTGTCAGTTAGGCAGAGCTCGGGTCAGGCTTTCTGGGCCATCCGTGAAGCTCAGTATTCCTGGCCTTGGGAGGAGGAACGGAAGCTGGCAGGAGGCATCCCGGCTCCCCTAGCAGGAGAGCCTGAAGGAGCCATGCTGAGCGGACCCTGCTTGGCTGGCTGTGATCTGGCCCGGAGGAGCCCCAGCGCTCAGCCCAGGTGGTGAACACGCAGCACGAGGTAACGGGGGACAGCTTCCTAGGCAGCCCCAGCCCCCAATCTCCATCTTCCTGCTACGGCATCCGACAGAAAGGTGGTTCAAGGACAACAGGGAAACCAGGCCAAACTTTCCAAACTGAAGCTACAGCGGCCGTCGGACTATTCGATTTTAAAAAAGTTTCCGAGTGATTTGGGAGTGTTCTTTGGAGAAGAGTGCCGGTTGTGGATTTATTTTTTTTCCATTGACATGACTCTCCCTCTTTTCTCAGGAGGGCTGCCCGCTGAGTCAAACCCGCTATGTTTAAATCTGCTCACACATCATACGAGGAGAATCGGGGCTTCCAAGTTGGGGGGGTGGGCTGAAACAAAATACAAAGGGTCTTGAAAAAGTTCGTGGAAAATGTGTATTTATGAAATACTACGCATGGGACCAGCAGGTGGCTAGATCCCACATGGCTGAGTGAATGGTTCAAGTCAGCCAGCCGGTGGCTTGAAAATCATACTGGGCAGGTGTGTGTGTGTGTGTGTGTGTGTGTATGTGTGTGTGTGTCCCCCTGTTGCCCAAAAATCGTCTGAGAATGGAGAAGGAATTATGGCATGGCCACCCCCCTGCGGCGGGGGTGGGGTGGGGTGATCTCTCTCCAGTAAGCACGTGCACCCTAAGAGCAAAAACTAAAAGAAAGAAAAAAAAAAGTACTTTCCTCTCTCCGTTTTGGGCACCAGTATAAACTCGTGCTTTAAGTCCCAAAGTTCCAGTCCTTTCTACAGTCCCCCTGTACAGGCTCCTGCTCTCTGGTCACTGACAAAGGAGCCCCAGGAGGTAAGAATCTGAACAAACAAGTGTCTCATGCCTTAGCTCCAGCCAGGACTTCAGTGTAGCTGTGGCCCAGGGCGGCGGAGGGAGGGGACAGCCAACAGGAAAGCCACGCCTCGAAGAGGAACACTCAGGCCTGGGCTTGAGCCAAGGGAGGCCGGTCGGCCCCAGCGGGGTGTCCAGGTGGTCCAGGAGGGCTGGCTTCCCTTCAGAGAGCGAACGCTCCAGGGAATCAGCCTATGCAGAGGAAGCTCGGGCAATCGTGGAATCGGGATCGGGGTCCTCAGAGGTGGAACGCCAGTCACATGGGCCTGCCCAGCACCCACAGTCCAGTGACGCTTCCGGGCTGGGAGCCCGTGGTGCTGCCTCCATGCTGGTCAGACCCTGCACGTCTCCAGGTATAGGACTTACACTGTACAGTCGGCCAGGCTAGATCCAGCCGCCACAACTACCACGCCACTTGGCAGGCCCCGCCTGGTGACATTTTGAAAACTGCAAGGTTCAGGACCAGCACAGGGCGTAATGGTTATGTCGCTGGACGCCCACACAGCTAACTGTGGTTCGAGTCCTGCACCTGGAGGTTGAAACTCATGCTGAGTGTGTGTGCATGCATGCCCAAATCTCGAGAAGAGACAGGTGGAGAGAGGGTTGTGGTGGGTCATTCTCCCCGGGGATGATTTCTTGCTTTCTGTCTCTCTGGTGAGCACATGCGCCCTATAGCAAAAGTCTCTCTAAAAAAACAACCCGCAAGGTTCTTACACCCAGACCCTCTTCAGTCTCCTCCTGGTGTCCCAGTTTAGTCCCACCAAAGGGTCTTTCTGGGGCCAGCAGGTGGCATGATGGTTAAGGCAGCTGAATCCCACCACGGCCAACACTGGGATTCAAATCCTGAACCTGGTGGCTTGGAAAATATGCTAGGCATGCATGTACACATGCCCAAAAATCCCAAGAGGAGAATGGAGGGGAAGGGACTGCAGCACGGTCATTCCGCTTGGAGGGTGCTTTCTTACTTCCCTCTCTGTCTCTCTCCCGTGGGCACATGTGCCCCATAGCAGAAACTAAAAAAGGTCTTTTCATGCGTCACAGGGCAAACAGGTCTGCTAGCTCTGCTGAAGAGCTCATTTGCTCTTCTCAATTAGGTCGCTTTGGACAAGTTCTACCTTCTAAATTCTACCGTGCCTAGGTCACGTGTGCACCCGAATGCAGTGACAGTCCTGGGTGTGGGCAGGCCATCTCAGGAACGAGAGGCCTACTGGTTCCTTCCTCTGAATGCTGGACTTTATGATCTCAGTCATTTCCCCTGTTATGACGGGAGGAGGGACAGCGGGAGGGCCGTGGGGTAGGCGAGAACGACACACAGAGACAAGGATCTCGGACAGAGTCCTGCTGTGTCGCAATCCTCCTGCCCCAGCCTCCCAACAGCTGGGATTACAGGTGTGCACAGCCACACCCAGTGTGTTCACATCGGCCCGGAACCCAGCCCAGGCCCCCCATGTGGCCTTTAGCCTTCCGAGTGGTGACACCAACTTAACTGAGAGCCACTACAGTGGGGACGCGGGGGACTGTTCTTTTCTCTCTCTCTTTTTTTAATTTTCCAGTGGGCGTATGCTCGCCAGAGAGAGGAAGAGAGGGAGAGAGAACCCCCAATGGGGTGTGGTCATGCCACAATCTTTTTCTCTCCATTCGTCCCTGCCAGGATTTAGGGCACGCACACAGGCTCACTGTGTTTTTGAAGCCACTGGGACCAGGATTCAAACTGCAGCCAGCCATGTGGGATCTAGCTTTCTACACACAGTGCTTATCCACTGCACAATGTGGCCAGGCCCCGGGCATGGAGGTTAAGTACTGAACTCTCACATGCCTGGCCACGGTTTGAGTCCTAGATCTGATGGTTTGGTTTTTTACTTTCCCTCTCTCTGTCTGCTCAAATTAAACAATAATAAATCAAATTAAATACAAATTATTTTAAAAAAGGGGGGGGGGCAGTATCCCAGGCTCTTATTGGCTCTGGATCAGTGAAGGGCCAGAGGCGATCGCGTCCACCCCGCCTGGGTACTCCCACCTCTGGGGAGCTGAGTCAGAATCCAGCAGACACCTCAGCTGAATGGATTCCTGGGCAGTTTTTCCCAGTGGGGCCTTTGAGGAACCCTTTCTCTGTGGGTCCAACACCACATGCCCTTGGGTTTGACAGCCCCTGGAGGCAAGGGAAGCGCTCTCTTCTCAGAGAAAGAGGAGCCAGTGGTTCAAGTCCAGCCAAATGGCCTGCCCGTCCTCAGTGTCCTCCCTGCGCAGTGGCGAGGAGGCACCTGCCTCAGCTCTGCTGAGATGCACCTTCTGCCCCCGGCTCTGCGGTGACCAGACCTGCTCACAGCACAAGTTGTCCCCAAGTCCCCAATCCCACGCGAACAGAAACCTTGAGTGCAGCTGAGAGGACTCGGGCTGGACCGAGAGCCAGGGCGAGGGAAGGAAGTCTATGCTGGTCTGCGCCGAGGTGGACACGCTCCCCTGGGCCTCCTCATACCCTCTCCCCTTGGGCGTTCCGGGATTAGACCAACCCCTCCTACATTTGTCTAGCCTGGCCTCCAAGACGTGTCTCCGTTCCTGTAAGGCACGGAAGTGGCACTTGCCTCTAGGTTCTGAAAACAGCTGCAGGTGGGAGTCGATGCCAATGAGAAGGCCCGTTTCCCCCGTTTCTCTCTGCCAGGTCCTTCCTTCAGTACCTAGGGACAATGGCCCGCTATCTGGACTTCTGTCACCTATGTCCCCCTTCCTATGCCACTTTTTAAACATTTTCCAAATGATTCAAGGACCTTTACTTTAGGTAACTGCATAAAATAACAGATAACGGGACTTCAAAAAGTTCATAGAACAACTGAAGGGGCCGGCAGGTGGCACAGTGGTTAAGGCAATGGACTCCCACATGGCAGACTGTGGTTCGAGTTCTGGACCTGGCGGCTTGAAATTTATGCCAGGTGCATGTGTATGCATGCCCAAAATCCCAAGAAGAGAGTGAAGGAGAAGGGACCGCATTATGGCCATTCCCCATGGGAGGTAACTTCTCAATTTCCCTCTCACTGTCTCTGTCCCTCTCCTCTCTGGTGGCGCAAGTGCCTTATGCAAAACAAAACAAAACAAAACTAAAACTAAAAAAGAAAAATGGGAGCCAGCAAGTGGTGTAGTGGTTGGCGCTGGACTCCCAACAAGGCTGATGGTGGTTCAAGTCCTGGACTCTGCAGCTTGAAACTCACGCCAGGCACGTGTGCACACATGCCCAAAATTCAAGAGGAAAATGGAGGAAAAGGGACTATGGCATGGTCATCCTCCCAGGGGGTGATTTCTCGTTCTTTCTCTGTCTCTCCTGCGAGCATGGGCGCCCAATAGCAAAAATTTCTCTCCTAAAAATAGAGCATTACTGTATAGATTTATCTGGGTGCAAAAAATTTGGAATCCGCATGGTTTCTTCATAATACGCATTTTCCACGAATGCTCTGACGTCCCCACATATAGCAACCCCCTGCTCTGTCCTCGTCGGTCAGTGCTGGCTCCTGTAGGCAATGTTTACTCCTTCGTATGCTCAGCTGGGGTGGACACGCACCTCTGGGCCTCTCCCTCTCCGTACCCTGCCCTCTGGCATCCCAGGCACTGAGTCACGCCCCAGCCTCTCTCCCTGCCATCTCCTCAGCAGTGTACACCGGCTGGCTGTGGGACAGGCCTGGTCCCCTACCCAGCCACCCCAGCACAGCTGAGTCCAGAGAAGCGGCCGCACCTGCTCGGAGTCACTCACCAGCTTCTGGAAGAGGTCGCCCACCCGCTGCTGATGGCTCCACTGCTGCACGCGGGGGAAGAGCCCGTCGTAGAACTCCTTGTGGATCTCGTAGAGCTCAGGCACTTTGAAGAAGATGGTCTCGATCTGCTGACTCGTCAGCACTGGCTGAGAGGTGGTGGCGGCGGCTTTCAAAGGCTTCATGGGCTGGAAGAGGGCGCAGGGGACAGGTGAGGGGGCACGGGCGACTGGGTCTGCTGTTTGTCAGGTGTATGGCATGACCAGGGGAGACTGTGGCTACATGACATCTGCGCTTTTTGTAAACCTCATAAAACATCAACAGTTCAAAGCAGCGTGGCGGCGTAACTGCGTCTTCCGTCAGCTCCCACTGCCCTGAGAGAGGTCGGGTTATCGCAGAGGTGGCGTGTGCTGACCCTCGATGGGTGTGCTGATGACACCTGGGGAGGGGGCTGTCCCCGGGCTCGGACAAACCCTGGGATTTGTGAGTAAAAAGGTCTTTCTCGGGGCCAGCAGATGGTGCGGTGGTTATATCGCTGGACTCCCACGTGGCTGACCGCAGTTCGTATCTCCTGACCCAGTGGCTTAAAATTCACGCTGGGTTCAGGACCAGCAGTTAGCGTAATGGCTGTATCGCTGGACTCCCACGTAGTCAACTGCGGTTCGTGTCCCAGACCCGGTGGCTTAAACTCACGCCGGGTGCGTGTGCATGCGTACCCAAGATCTTGAGAGGAGAATGGAGGAGAAGGGATTGCGGCGTGGCCATCCCCCCTGCGGGGTGATTTCTCACTTTCTGTCTCTCTGTCTTTCTCTGTCTGGCGAGCGCACGCGCTCTATAGCGAAAACCTCTCAAAAAAAAAAAAAATTCATGCTGGGTGCATGTGTGCGCATATCCAAGATCCCTGGAGGACAAGGGATTGCAGCATGGCCATCCTCCCTGGGGGGTGATTTCTCATTTTCTCTCTTGCTGTCTCTGTCTGTCTCCCCCGGCATATGGCAAAAACCTCTTAAAAACAGCCTTTCCATCGCCCATCGCCCCCTATGCCCAGCGCCGCTCTGACGCCCTCTCACCAGCAACAGTGCCTCCAGGTGGCTCAAGTACGTCTCCTCGCTAGCCAGGATGCCAGACAGGACCCATTTTCTCATCTCCAAGCCCTTTTCCAAGTCCAGTTCACTCTGCAGGAGAAAGGGACAGCAGTCAGACCTGGCATGGTCACGTCGGTCCCTCTCAGAGAGGAGGGCTAGCAGCTTGTCGCCTTCTGAACAGGCCCCCAGAAGGCCCACGAGGAATGAGAAGGGAGGCTTGGGAGCCCCAGCGTGCATGCAGCCGCTCGCTCGTGGTCACCTGGCAAAGCCAAGGGCCTCCTGGAATTCTCTACACACCGGGAAATGGGCAGTTTGGTGCTGAGGAGGACGGGCGAAGCCTCCCTCCTGCCTGTGACCAAGGAGTGGCTGCCCTGACCCAGTCTAGGAAGCAAATAGTGTTCTGACCCGAGTGGGTGCAGCACAGAGAAGTTCAAAGGCAGCCCCAAAAGGGGCTGAGCCAAGAGGGGGTCCAGAGCCCACCACACCGCGACCCCAACTCCTGCAGCCACCCAAGCCTGCCCTCCCCACAACTCACCTGGTGTCAGCCTCACCCGAGCCTCTGGCTGCCACTGACACCTGACCCTTGGACCAAAGATCACGGGGTAGCACCGCCTTCCTCCACGCATACTTCCTCCCTGTCACAGGGGCCGGAGCTGGGGTGGCTGCCACCTGCCCAAGGGGACCGCTGTCCCCCAGGCTCAGAGCCTGTGCCCCTCACCCTCCTTTCTAGACTCTGCTTTGCAGCCAGAACCCGCTCGTAAATGGGCTTCAGCAACATGGCTGCCGAACATGCAGACGTCTCTTCTAACAGTCCAGCACAAGGCTGCTGGCTCGGAACACTGTGGACACGCCCTGGACGTCCACACGGGGCAGGAAGTCTGCGCTCCAGGGCGCCTCATTCTAATCCTGGTTATGATGGTGCTACAGGTGGACTGTGTCACCCCCAGCCAAATTCCAGCTCTAATCCCCGGGACCTCGGAATGCCACCACACTGGCAGATGGGGCTGGCAGTCGCTGACCACTGTTCCAGTCTTGGACCCGGTCACTTGAAAATCACGCCAGGTGCCGTGTGTGTGTGTGTGTGTGTGTGCGCGCGCGCGTGCCCAAGATCTCGGGGGGAGAATGGAGGAGAAGGGATTGTGGTGTGGCCATCCCCCTGAGGAGTGAGTTCTCACTTCCTGTCTCTGTCTCTGTGTCCATCCCTGCCTCCAAGCCCCACCCCCAACAATGCATGCACCCTAAGGCAAAAACCTTTAGGGAGAAAAAAAGATATATTTAAGTCAGAATAAACCCAACAGGGTGGACGTTAATCCAGTATGACTTGTATTCCTTTTTTTCTTTTTGAGAGATTTTTGCTACAGGGTGCATGTGCTTGCTGGAGAGACAGAAAATGAGAAATCATCCCCAGAGGGGATGGCCGCACTACAATCCCTTCTCCTCCATTCTCCTCTCAGGATTTTGGGCATGCACACATACGCATGAGTTTTAAGCTACTGGGTCCAAGACTCAAACCGTGATCAGCTACATGGGAGTCCAGTGACGTAACCATTATGCCATCTGCTGGTCCCTGACTGGTACAGTTTTTTTTGAGAGGAGTTTGCTATAGGGTGTGTGTGCTCGCCAGAAAGACAGAGAGAGACAGAGAGAGAGAAAGCGATAAATCACCCCCCAGAGGGGATGGTCCCTTCTCCTCCATTCTCCTCTCGGGATCTTGGGCACGAACACACACGCGCCCTGTGTGAGTTTAAGTCACCGGGTCTGGGACTCGAACTTTGGTCAACTACATGGGAGCCCAGCGACATAGCCACTACACCAAGTGCTGGTCCCACTGACTGGTGGTATTCTTATAAGAGGAATTAATGTGGACATATATGTGCACACAGGGAGAGAGAGAAGACCATGAGAAGACACCAGGAGAAGCCTTGTCAAGCCACCAACAAGCCAGAGAAGAAACCAGACTTGCAGATATCTTGATGGTGGACTTCCAGCCTCCAGAACTGTGAAAACACATTCCTGCAACACGGCCCGTGGAGCTCTGTCAGGGCAGCTCTATGATACTACATGAAGGAAAAGGCAATAAAAACTACCATCTGATTTCCTGGCCACTCCCTGCTCCCTGCTCCCCAGCCCCTGGTGGTGGTGGAGGTTGGCTGTGTCCGCAACGTAGCCTCTGTGCTACCCGAGGCTGACATCGCGCTCTCTCTGCCCAGTCCTGTGCCAACCAGCGCACCCTGTGGTCGGAGGGAGGCGTCAGCATGGGGAGAGACCCAGTGTCCACGTGAGGCAACGTGACAGCCCTCAGGCATGGAACAGGAGCGTGGCCCCTTCAATTGCTTGCTCTCCTAAACCACTCAGGGAAAATCAGTAGTTGGGGGTGGGAAGTGGGAGTGGTGGACAGGACTCCTCCCCCTCAACACGGCGGACACTAGGGATTCGGGGGTGGGGGGCTGTCCTATCCCTTGTAGGAATGCTGTGCAGCACCCCTGGCCACTACCCCCACTGCACGTCATAGTAGCTTCCCCCACCAGTTGTCACAGCTACAAATGTCACACTCGAATCACCCCAGAGTACAGGTGGGTTTGAAGAACCGGACTGAGGCCAGGCCTCACAGTGACCCAGCAGAGTGAGAAACCCGGACCCCAGTGTGGTCATTCCATGACCCCTGTCTCTGGGGTCCTTTTTCAGTGCCCTGGCTTGGTGGAGGCGGGGTGGGAGGGACTTCCTGGTACCTCTGGAGGCAGGTCCTGTGGGAGGAGGCAGGGCCAGGAGTTGGGGGATGAAGCTACAGAGTCAGGTCTGCCTCAGTGCACCCCATGGTCTCTGGCAAATGCCCTCCCACCCCACGCCTGGGTATAAAACGGGGGAGAAGCGTCAAATCCTTGTGTGTCCACTCAGACTCCAAAAAGGCCTTGTTGGGACACCTTTTATTTTTTTATTTGCTGTAGGGCGCGTGTACTCACCAGAGACAGACAGAGGAGAAGTGAGAACGCACCCTCCTGGGGGGGGGGGGCACACTGCAACCTGTT